>NC_091502.1:6553215-6853215 GCF_947461875.1 Haliaeetus albicilla
ATGCATGTCCCCATTAAACTTGACACTACCTGCCCCACCAGAGACCCAGGGAATTGTGGTATCCACTGCTTGATTTGTTTGTCAGCCATGACTTTCATTTCTCATTTTCACCAAACTAACTTGTTTTTTCCTTTTTCCTTAGAGCCTCCATTCACCCAGCTTGCAAGTCATTGAAGAGCAACTGCATTATGTGTAAAGACTACAAAAACCAGGTACCGGGACCCTGTTGTATGACAAAGATGCTTTACCAGCAATAGAAATCTGGCTGGAGGTGGCCTGGGGAGAATCCCTGCTGGGCACAGGAGCTGCACAGAAGCTTCCAGCCCAGACAGCCTAAGGGAGGCAACTCTGTGCCTTGTGTAACAGCTTGGAGTGGTAACCCTTAGATTTGCACCTACACAACTCTAGTTTGTCCTACATCCTACCTTTGTCCACACCTGTCTACTGGTGCTCCCGTCTCTTTACAACTTATGATGTGTTTCAAGTGTATTTTTGAGAAAATTTCAGATTATTCTTGAAAACTTGCGTGACCAAGAGGATTGCAGTGGGGATTTCTACTGCAGTCTGAGCCGTCTCTGCTCTGCTCCCCCTGCAACCACCACTCCAGGGCTTTGCCAGGGCCTTGGAGCTGGGGGGGGGGGGGGTTGCAGCTCTGACACCATCTTTTTGCTGCCTCCTTCCTGGCGGTGGAGCAGGCAGAGTTCACCACGCGATGCCACGCGGATGAAACGCACCACTGCCCTGCCACGCTGCCCTGCCACGCTGAGCTTGGCTCCTGCTCCCATCTCTGAGCCAAGGAAGAAGAGCACGCAAGCATCTCCCGCTTGTCGAAGGCAGAAAAATATCCTTTTGCATAAAACTGTTTTGACTTGGGGCTGACGTGCCCAACACGTTCAAGCGCTGCGAGGCTTATTTAACGAGTGCCCCTGCGGAGTGCAGGCTGCACCCATAGCCCAAGACGAGGTGCCGGGGGGGAATGGTTTAATGGTTTTGGCAGCGATTCCTTCCTCCCCTGCAGCTGGGGAGCTCAGGACCCAAACCCCAGGAGCTGACCCTCGGCAGCTGGCACGGCAGGAGGGACGGCAGACGCGGGCAGACCGACTTCTGCGTGCAAGCTGCCGTCTCCTTGCCTCGCTAAGCTGGTCGGCTCCCTGATGCGCCCTTCTCCCGGGTGGGCTGGCTGCGCCGCTGCCTTCTCCTCCTGCTGCCGGAGCCCAGCACCAATCCTGCACCCGGACGCGCTCCGTTCCCTCCGCAACTCCAAGGGGCGTACGCGGGGGAAGAAACCTCACGAGGGTGGGGGGAGAAGGAGTTCAAAGGCTTGTCGAGGAGAGGCCGCAGAAAAAGGCGTGGTGGGCAATTAATAATAGATTTTGCAATGGGGAAAAAGAATTTCTGATTGTGGAAAAAAAAATGCTCGTCTAGTTAAACCCTTTGCAGTTTGGAGCTCTTCTGCGTGCTTGGTGGCTAAATTCCCACTCCTGCAATTTGTACGCAGGTAGTGGTCCCATGCAGTGTCTTTTGAGTTTAGGATCGGGAATTACTGCTTTCTCCCAGTACTGAACATGGGCCTGTGAAGAGACTGAGTGTTACAAGCTGAATCTTCCCTCTTTTTTTTTTTTTTTTTTTAATTAATGCTGTTGCCACTGTCTTCCAGCTGCTGGTGAGGAACAGTCTGGAATGACTTGTGAAACTCTCCAGTTGTCCCTCGTGACGTCTGGCCTGAAGTGGATGGGATGATTTGCCACGATCCTGCCTGGCTGTTTGCGCTTTGCAAGCCATGCAGAGGAATAGGTAGCCCAGGTGGGCAGAGGGGGCTAAGCCCCTTCCTGAAGGCAGCTCCCACCCCATACGAGCCCCCCTGCCAAGAGCACCTCATGGGTGGGAGAGGCTCTGCTGGGGGGTCGGCAAGGGTGTCCAAGTGATGGGTCCCAACGTGATGACCGCTCTGCGCAGTTGCCATACAGGGCTGTGGTTTCTCCCCATCTTACCGGAGGGAAGCCGTCCTGCCATGGCACAGGCTGCCGTCTGCATTGCCAAGGATGCAGTGCAGGAGTAGGAGGTGGGAGGATGGGAAGGAGAGGCTGTTGGATGGGGAAAATACAACTATTTACATCTCCTCTGCTAGCAAGTCTGCCCAAGTGCTATGTCTGTCCAAGAAGAGTCTGCTTGTATCAGTGGGTTGTGCTTAGAAATCAATTGTAATGCAAATGCAACAGAATACAGCTCTCTGGTGGTACGCCAGGTACTACCCCTCCTTGGCTTGCAGGAGTACAGTTTTTACTTAATGTCCATGCTGGGCCAAATTCTTCTCTCACCTTAGCTCATTCTTGTCCAATTATTCTCCAGACCACCTTCCTTTTTTTTTTTGCTACCATCTCTGCAGGCTTCTGAGAAGTGCTGCACTTGTCTGGGTTTTTTCTTCTGCCCATCAGGTCCTGGGTCATTTGGTTTCGGAGCAGTGAAGAGATGCAGTGAGCCTGCTGTGGGCAGACTGCCCTGTGCGGGGCTCAGGGGCTGTGGACTTGCCTGAAAAACAGAAAAACACTGGAGAAGTAAGAGTAGCCTGGCCATTATCTATTGATTTCCATTATAAAGGAGCACCATAGACCGTGGCAGTATTTCAGTGATGTAACCCAGTCCTGTACGCACAGGCAGAATTTGGCCCCCTGTGTCCTGGCATAGGAGGTGGAGGGAAGCCGTGGAAGTAGGTCCATCAGGGTGAGTGCATTAACTCGATGTTTTGAGATCTAATTCTCAGAGTTAAAATGCATGAACAGAGATTTTACACTGAAATCTATGATTTCCTCTGAATTCTCTTCTTTTGTGCCTTCTGCATGTGAGCTTTTGTTAGTCAATTGCTACACAGCATTTTACAGCGTGTCTTTTGTGTAGTGGTCCTTTCAGCTGTCACGCTCTGATCGCATTCAGCCTAGATGTATAGAGCATTTATTGTTTGCTTTGGGAGTTTTTTAATGAACATTTCATTTAATATTCACCCGTACTTGCCATTTGTCAGCAAGATCAACATCCTGTTGAATTTGACTCCGAGCAACCTCAGTGCATCAGTTAGGGGTCCACGTCTCATTTCATCAATAGTTGCAAATAGGCCACAAGACTGTCTGTGTCAGTCGTGTATAAGAGTGAAGACAACAGAGGTCTAAATACAAACTATAATGGAAATTACCCACTTTTTTCTTTCCTTCTCTTCTCAGGCTCTGATCCATTTTTTTCCCCCATATCTCATCTCTAGTAAATGTCTTGAGCTCCATCTAAGGGTGTCCTGCCAAGGGGAAAAGAGAATTATGTTTGCTTTCTTCCCTTGTTTATGCTGCATGGAGCAGGCCTAAGAGGTTTTCCCCTCTTTATCCAATAATATTATCTTGTTTTCTTTTTATAATAACTCCAGGGCTTGTCCTAATAGGCTCACTGGATAACTGGAGTAATACAGATATATACAAAAACTGCTTTGCTGAGAGGAGTAACAATCTTTCATTAAGGCTATTAATGTCCTTAAGGATTTTTATTCTGTTTCACTGAAATGCCTAAAAATATGTAGAAGAAAATATACTCTTCTTAAATGGATAATTCTGCCATCTTTGCTAAGAATTGGGCAACCACTATCATCTGAGACATCCCGCAAATTCTTCAGCAAAAAGAAGGAAAGCCAGAGTTGACATTTTACATATATTTTTCTTTTAGAGCTGTAGGAAGGAGTCCCAATACTCTTATGCCTTTTTTTTAATATAGAAATAAAAGCACAAGCAAGAGCACAAGCCAATTTTTTTTTGTTTTCCTTGGTAGGTCACTGCTAACAGAGCATTTTTTGAAATCCCAGCAACTGCTACTAATCCTGACCTGATTTGGAGTCTTTTCAAAGCACACAAATAAAACCAGGTTGACAAAGCTCAGCTCAGAGACTGGTTTGCCTTCTTTTGTCTCAACTGGGACTGCCACAGGGGCAGGAGAAGTACCACCAAACCGATCAGCTGGCAGCATTGCTTTCAAGAATATATTATTACTCTGGAGCAGCAGCATCAACTCCTGTAAACTTCCTGGGATTGCTGGTATGTTGGCCATGGCAGTAGCAAATGCTGTACGTGAACACTGACCTCCAGAAGCACTTTTTCTCCTTCTCTTTCCCTCTTTGCATTTTTTTAAGTTTCCTCTTTCCAATATCCATGTGCACCTTTAGTGCCTGCTGCACTGACCTTCCCTAGTATTTGTTTCCTCTTCTGCATGTTCCTGCCTGTTATTTCAAGGGGAATTGAAACTCTTTTAAAAGCCCTGGGAAAGGGCTTTCTTTTTGCTACAGAGGCTGCAAATTTGCTGTATTTCTCCCACATTACAGTAGGGCTCCAGACCCACTTGTTGTCAGTCATGCTGGCAGGATCGATAACTCCAGAAAAGGAGGTCAGAATGGGCAAATAAATTGACATTGAATACAGTAATAAACAACCTGGCTATAAGCTCCCCTCACATACATATTCTATTTTCTGCAGTTTGTCATTTAAACATGAGGCAAGCTGTATTCAGATAGGATGTCAGGAATGATGGGAAAGGAGGAAGAAGGATGATCAAGGCACTGTTATGACAGTAATTAATTTAACAGCGTGTGCTTGTGTAGATGTGTTTCAGGATTTCATTGCATCAGAAAAACCCATCTCAGGTAGTTTTGGGACACTGATGAAGCTTTATTACTCTTCTCAACCCTTGTCTCTAAACCCAGAGTTTGTTTGGTTTTTTTATATCATGAATCTCACTGAAATATCGGTATCCTATGACCTGCTCTCTCTACCGCTCCTCCTGTAATTCACTCCTGGGTCCTTCCTCAGAAGTGAGTGCTGCCAGTGTTGTTACTGCCTCCCCTCTACAAATCATCCCTTTCACAAAGGCTCTCCGCTTGAACTAGAGAAAAGGGATTTCCTACCTAAAAGACCAGAATTTTATCCTCATCACAGAGCTTTTACTACTGTGTAATACACAGCAATCATCTAATATCTGTCTTCTTTATCCATAAAATGAAAGCATTAATATCCCCATCTGTCAAAGATTGCATGTAAACATTCATTCCTCCCAGGATGTGATAGAGATCCACATTCCCTTTCATATAAGCGCTGCTACCTCTTCTGTCCTAATGCCTGATCCATGGCAGCGGCCTCGAAGAGCTTTTCAGAAGACATTCACACTCTACTGATTTATTCTCACATAAAGGTAAATACATACATAAGCATATACTTGAACAGCTGTTTCCACAAGTCATCATGTACTCTGTATCCAAATAATATTTTAGTGCCATAAAAGGGAAGCTGATTTTAAGGACTCACAATAATTTTGAACTCTGGGGCTGTTTTCCAGCAAACAGATTACATGCTTACAGCCCTATGCTGTTTTCCCCATACATTTCAGATTCTCTCAGCTCAAAACCTTGCTTGGTACATTTTCCATGATGGTTGTCATTGGTCCATTAATTCTAGGAGCTCCAGGGTAAATTCTATCTGCATCTTCCTGCAGCTACACGGCATTTGATTTGTCCTCATCTACATAATCCATCTGTCCCCCGATCTGAGAGCTGTGTGCAGCCCTAGGTGCCAGGGAGCATGGGCTCAGTGCACTGCTCTGAAAGGCATGGACAACAACCTTGCATAATTTCTGGCTTTTTTTCTTAGCATCTGATTAAATTAATGTGATTCTTGCATGAGTCATGTAATGGCTGTCTGTTTAATGTACAGCTTCTCAGCCGTGGCACCTGTTTCTGAGAGGTGATGGATATCAGTAAATGGAGTTAGAGGTGCTTGGTTCGTCTCAGGATCTCATCTGAAGTAGTGTGACGGTTCCTTGGTGCGGCCAAAACCCACATGCAGTGCCTCTGAGCATGGGGTGGGGTCCAGCCCATGGGTGCCAGTCTACCTGGTTTCTCCATCCTGAGGGCGTCAGCAGCAGCTAAACCAGAGGGAACCATCAGCTCAGACAGGGAGACCTCCGAGGCAGACAGTCCTGCATGCAAGGATGCTGCGGGCAGGAGCCCAAGCACACCGGCACTGACACAGCCTTCCCAGATCCAGCCCGCAGCGACCTGGTCACCGGAGCACTGGCAGGCTCCAGCAAATCTGCTTTGGTTCACCCCCACTCAGATTTCCATATCAGAACTCATCTCAAGTACTGGAAAAAATGATCTTTGTGGAGTGGCTGGCTTTATGTACAGTTTATTATGTTTTTCTCCCCAGCGATCTTCATTTATTCAGAATCTGCAAAGATCTGTGGTGTCTGATCCAGATGGGCTAGCGGAGCTGACATCCCCCATCACCATCACAACAACATCTGGCTCTGGCCTACTTGTGGCAGGCTTTTAATCAGATACTTACAGTGTATGTATCTGTGGATGTGTTTGCACAGTGGAAACTCTCCCCATGTTCCTTAGAGCCTGGTGCTGCTGGATTTATTTTTTTAAATCCCAAATTTTTGCTGCTTTTTAAAAAATTTTGCAATATTTTCATTCAGGTAGGCATGGCTGTAGGAGGACAGAAGGCTGACGACAAGTAGCAAAACACGAGAGCATCCAGCATGTTGGATCTTAGGGAAAGATGCACAAAGATGCCCAGTAAAATTATGCATGTTGGATAAGCTTAAATCTTCTCCTGCTAATATGCAACACATAGGGGTACTCTGTAAAAAGCAACCTGGACAGAGAGAAAGAGGTTGCGTTCACTTATAAGTGGACTAAGATTATTTTTGCTTCCCATTATCAGTTTATGGCAGTTGTTGCTGCTTTAAAACTCTTCCAGCAAGGACAAAACATGTTGGGTTTTTTTTCAAAAAATTGTTTGTTTCCAATGCACTGTGCTTGAGCCAGCAGGCATAACCCAGAGTTTTGCAATCTTGTGTTTTGAGGGGATGGGGAGGACTCTGAGGCCAAGCTCTATACCAAATGCGTGAAAACATCTCACCTCGTTGCCCCCAGGCTTTCCCTCTCCTCAAGCGAGCATGATGCCGCCTCACTAAAAGGGCTTTGAAGTCTTTGGTCGAGAGCCACTCTGGAGTTGTTCTGTGTTATTGAAATGACAGGTTTGTGTTGAAAATTTCCTTGCAACTCGCTCTTCTGCCACAGCAGGCATTACTGGTTCCCAGGTTTGCATATCATTAAGGTCTGTGCTAACGTTGTCTCTTCACTGACTGCTTCAGCGCTGCAGGGAAAGGGATGTGAGAGGAGACCAAAAGAACTAGGACAGAAAACAAATACCGGGAAATAATAGCTTGTAAGTGAAGAAGGCCTCCAAGGAATCACAGGGACATGGCTGTAGATCTGCTTGAACTAAGTAACAGCAGCAAAACACACCTGGCAATTAAGGAAAATGAAAAACGGGTGAAATTTCACCTTGGGGGTTATTCTCCTGATGGCCACTCCTCCGGGGAGCAATCAGCCCTTGAAGCCACCTGCACTGGAGGATCCCCAGCTCACAGTTTCCTAGCTACGAGACTCAGCAAGGGGTTTGGTTTATAATCAAGCCTATAGTTTGCAAGACTTTCTTTATCCATCAGTCTTTGACTTTTTTCTTGGTGGCAGGGAAACACTGCTCTGGCCCCTCCAGAACCTCCCTCCTGATGCTTGAGCCATGCACGTGGGGGCCACGTGGGGTCCATGCCCTTAGGATGGCACTAGGGCATCAAGTTGTTAGTGGACTGCTTACCTCATGGGCTTCATAAGCAACACAGCTGCTGGTGCACAGCAGCAGGGCTACCTCTCTCCCTCCCCATGTCCCCAGGGACCAGCATATCAGCTAACTGGGCTGATTTGGGGTAATTGGCCTGTCTGGTCTGGGTGCACACCTGACAGCAGGAGAGTCTGAGGAAGAAAGAGCCAATTTCCCGGGTCGCAAAATCACTGCAAGAGAGAAGACTGGCCTATTTCCAGAGGTGAAGAAGAAAAGTGATTTTGAAAGGACAGGTTGGAGTCAAAAGGAGAAGTGTATGCAGTCCAGTGCTCTCTTTGCTGGATTGTGTAGGTTCAGGGTACTTCTGCACAGCCCCCTGACAGACCCCACTTCACATCACACAGATATAATTTTAATCCCAGATGCATCCCCAGAGTAAGCCCACTGGTTCCCTCCAAGATGAAACCCACAGCCCAGCGCTGGCGTTCTTCTTGCTCAGCTCATCCACTCCCCCCAGCAGAAGACCTGTCCCTGGGCAGTATCACCCCATGGTGGCAAACCTAGCATAGGGCAGTACTCATGCATCGGCGTCCTCTTTTCTTCCTCTACATCCCCTCTTGGAGGATGGGACGCCCCTAATTCTCTCTTTCCCACTTTTCCCATGGCTCTAGGACACAAGTCACCTCTACTCTTCCTCTCTAGCCTTTCCTTGAAGGAGTGCCAGGGAGTCCTGCAAGGCACAGTGTTGGCAAGAAGAGGTGAGTGGGACCTGGCTGCATCCCCTCCCCATTCCCACTGGGGTGCGGGGAAGCTGGGCACATTTTGGGACTAGAAGGGGAGGGAGTGGATCCCGAGGCAGAGTAGGGCCAGAGCCCGGGAAGGGAAGGGGACAGAAGGGAGCACAAGGCTGCTGCGGATACAGTGGCAGTAGCTCTCAGCTAGTAATACTGCTGGTTTTAGGCATTTTATGTGTTTAGGACTGTATAATTTACCAAGTGTTGATACATTCCCCATCACTAAGGATAAAAGTGTTGCTGCAGCTTGAGATCATTGTGTTTGTAGGTTTGTTACTGTGTGGGTCTTTTTGCATTTTTAGGATGGCTGTGCTAATGTCTTTAGGTCAACCTGCCCAAATTCAAGTTCCACTGCTGAACCACATGCTTGTTGGACTTCAGCCAACGCCACGCGACATGGCCAGTGCCTTTGTGCTTTGATTTTAGGAACTCTCATTACCAGAGGGAAAACAGATGCTTCCCATCTAGACTAATCAGGGAAGAAGTTTCACCCAGGGGATGCATCTGCTTAAAGATAGTTTAAATGTAATCAAATTGGTCAAGTTTGAGGACTAGCAGAGCTCTGCCATGAGGGACAAAACAAAGGGACTGAATACAAATATTAAAATCTGTGCTTACGCAGGATTCTGGGGACTGTGCTGTGCACTTTACTATGAACTGAAATACCCTGAGGATAAAACAGCAGCTGGGATTAAAACAAAGCTGGCATCAGTCCAAAGTACCAGTAAATCACGTGGGATTATTACTTCGCTAGAGATTTTACTGGTGTGGAAAGAAAAGAAAGTAGAAACTGATTTCTGCTAAACAAAGGAGTTCAGAGGAATCTCTGGCAAAACTAAGCCCTAGTCCTGCAAAATCTCTACCCAGTTCTTAATGCTAAAATTAACAATGTATGAAACTAAACCCACTGTTTCCAAGCAGGATTGGGGTCTGACAAGGGATTATTTCCTCCATGCAGTTCATAACATGACATACAAAGGGTGGGAAATAATCAAATGTGCATAGATTTTTTATCTACAAAATTTCCTTTTCTGTTTATACAGACATTGAATGTGAACACAAAGGAGAGCAAGCATTTGGTATGTTAGAGGAGAAGGGCAGAAGAGGTGAGGAGGAAGGAACACATGGTAAAAAAATAGGATATAAAAAGAGAGCCTTAAAAATACACCGGAGCAGAAGTGTCAGAAAAGTCCTTAAAATAACCTGGCTGATGGGTATGATGAATGACACGAACTAGTGCTTGCTGTAATCAGGTGTTCAGGTGAAGCATCCCCCTTTAATGACATTCTCTGGATGCTTTGATCTGGACCACTTGCTAGAAACCAGCCACAGCTCATAGCTGGTAACTTATGACAACAGATGTTTACCAGCATCCTCCGAGAAACTCATTTGTGCAAGCCAAACTCCCAGTAAATATGTCACGATCCCCAACAGCATCAAATCAGTGGGAAGACTGGATTTTGTCATGGAGAACAGGACTGGAGACCAATTAGAAGGGGACCAGTACTGTCTCCCTCCACATCGGCGTGAGGGGTGGCTGGAATCTGCTGGATGTCTAACGTGCCGCCTTGTCTCATTGCTGAGGCTGGGATAACTTTATTGAGAACTGGATGTAACTCTTTTAAAAGCAAAAATGAAACCATGCCCACTTATTTCCATCCACCTTTGCAAAGGCAAACATTATGTTTTAGAGGTTATTAGGGAATTGGCTGCTCTCTAGGTTTTTGGTGACAGCTATGGTTGAATGTGCCTTGGGCTTTGCTTTGCTGAGAAGCACAGATTAATCCCATGCTGCTCTTTCTTCCAAGGCTCCAGCACAAATGAATTCAAAGGCAACTGTTAGTGCAGGCTGCATTGAACCTTGCATTAATTGGGCTTGCTGCAAGGCAGGCGTAGACAAAGTGGCTGCAAGTCAAGCATCATTTGAGGAGGGGAATGTGAGTATTCTGGTGTGAGAGTAATCTGGCCACAGCCTCTGGCCCAGATTTTTGCTGAATTCATTGCCTGACATCTTAGAGCCAAAGCATCAGGAGTCCAAATGTCTGAGTAGGACATGGGAAACGGATACTGTGAAAGCCTTGACCTACATCACTGCAGTATCTAATTGTGAAGGATACTTCAATGTAATATCATTCATATGAAGTTCACACCAACTATATCTATCTTAAGATTTCATAACATTCCTTATCATGGTATCTGAGCCCTACACAGTCAGTACTACTGGGAAACTCTAGTAAATACATGTAGTTAATCCATGGACCTTCCCCTCCCTGTAGTAGGAGGGCTTCAGGATTTCTGCTTTTTTTCTTCTCCTCTATTAAATCCTTCTCTGTTTGGTGAGCTGGTTTTACCGTGTAGTTATGCTTCCAATGGAGAAAAAGCTTTTGGGGGTGCTTGATGATCAGCAACTAGAATTCACAGTTTCTTTTAGAAATGTGTTCAACAGCCCAACCCTTTGACCAAGGAGGTAACTTTAGATCCTAATGATTAATAACAATAATAAAAAAAGAGGACATTAGACTCTCTCTTTCTCTGTAGCTTCATGGAGTGCATCTAACCAACAAGATTCAGAAGGAAATTCAGGTCCTGCCTTTCCCATCTTGGCGTCTCTGGAGTGTGTAAGTGTACTTTGTGCAGCCACGGTTCGCTTTGCTAAATATTCAGTGCAAGTCAAAGCCACGTATCTGTAATCCTACTCTGTTTTATCACTGGTGTAATGACATTTACTGGAAAGCACATTAGGAAAAAAATAGTCTGGGCTAACTTTGCTCTTTCAAAAACCTGCAGTTTAAGCTGGATGTCAGAAGATGGCAGCAGTAAAGCACAATTAGGCCCTTTTTGTCCACAGGCTTTTGTTTCAAACCATGTTTTTGTTCCAAAAAGAGGCGGATTTTTTAAAAGGTGTCATTTTTAACAGTGACATCAAGTATGACAGGCGTCCTTCCAGTAAATGTGAATGCATGACTGTCTTTCATCCTGATGGAAAGCAGTATCAAGAGCAGAATATACCTTATTGTATGCAAGCACACTTTTAGAAAAATCAGGTTGCTCTATTATCTTCAGAAAACTAGTCTTCCCTTTTAGCCATAAGAAAAGATAACATAATTCTGTATATGCCCATCCAATGCGGTGAGCATTTACTGAATTTCAAGGATCATTTCTTTTAAATAAAAGAAACCTATTCATATTGCAAACATTTCTCCCAGTGAAGACTACATTTTAAAGCTCAGGAAAAGCAGAGAGAGTCTGCAGTGGGCATATTCGTCAGCTGATGAATGTTCAACGGTTTCACTCTACCTCTAAGGTCTTTGTCTGTGAGTCTGTCAGCTTCACCCATAGCTTAGCAGGGTGTCAGCTATGAAAGGACACAGTGATGCCAAGAGACAAAATATGTTTGATTGAAGCTGTTGTTGCAGAAAGAAAAGCCAAGAAATGAGGCATTGTCACTCAGTCTGTGTCCCCTTCTGCAATAATAACTTAATATGGTTCCTAGACCATATTCTCAAGGTTTACTGTCTGACATGACTGTCAATATGCCTACTGAGCTTTGGCATGACAAGTCCTGCCCTTCTTCAAGTTCTGACCTAACCAGTTGCCTTACTTTGCTGTATCCTTGCGAACATCATTGCATTTCACTCTCACTTTAGAGAGATTTGAAGCAATTCTATCTACTCTTTTCCATCGCTTTAAGGGGACATTCCTGGAAACACTCCTGTGTGATGCAAACCAGATGCTGGTTTTGACAGTGTGTGATATTGTCTGTGGTATAAAACCAGTGTAATATGTCCATAGATGATAGTGTTTATCCCCTCAGCTACGTACCTCACACTCTTCACTTCAATGGGGATGACTTGCCCCAGGACGTCTTTCTGTAACTATTACTGAAGAACCAAGTGCCTTTTTCTAGCTAGAGCTCCTCAAGTGTTCTGGTTGTGCAATGTGCCGTTGCAGTGTGTCCTTACCTTGGGAATGATGAACTCTGGACAGTTTCTTCTCCCTGGTCCAAGCTATATGCTTTTGTCTGACACACAGGATTCATATGTCTCCAGTTAACAGGTTCATGAGTCCAAGTAATTTCTGTTTTTCACTGGATATAAAAAAATTGTATGTAATGCAAAACATGCCAATGATGCCTTTGTTTTATAACATTCATTTCTTCCAACTTTATTCATGCCTGTGGCATGGAAATAGCTTGGGATAGTCATGTAATGGTTTCCACAAGCAGTTATTTATCTTGTACAACAGACTTCTGCTCCTCAGCTGCTATCAATGAGTGTTTCTTAATTTCTTCAATGAACCTGGGCAGATTGACACCAGTTGAAGATCAAATCCCATCTGATTAACTGTGATAATAACCACAGCTAATATGGTCTTACCCTGTATACCTCTAGTAATCCATGTAAGACCTAAGTAATCTAGTCAAAATAATAATTTGTGAGGTGGCTGTCAGTTGTCAGAAAGGGGGAAGAACATCTGTGATTCTTCTGCCTGTCCCAGTCTCAGGGCTCCTAATGATCTGAGCTGTACCTTCCCATTGCACACAGCTGCTTCAGGGGACACTTATAAGTCACTGCCATGCAGTTATTCACCCTGTATAACACAAACATGTAACTTGATTCATCACCGAGGTACTCCAGAGTTATGACAATATGATTCAATTAACTTTACAAAGATCTGCCTATTACTTGCTTTAATGAAGATGCAATGGATCATGACACAAGCTATAAAAAATACCAGCGCAGTTTGAGTAGTCTATTGACCAAGCAAGAGAGAGAAAGAGTTCTTCAAAAGCTGGTACCATCCTAAGTCCTGAGAACCAACTGGATTTCCAGCTGATTTTTAGAGGTACCCTGAAGTAGTATTTAAGTAAAAAAAGGCTTGTAATCAAAAAAGACAAGTTAGGTCAAGATATGGAGACTTTCACCCTGTATTTTTGACAGGGTGTATTTTACAGACCTAAGTGTTGTAATCTTGTAATACAAATTTTCAAAGAACAAAAACACCTAAAGGTAATGAACGTATATATCCCCTTAGAGCTGGGGAGAGGGAAGTTTATGAAATCAAAGCAGACAGCAGTCCAAATAGCATTCAGTTGCACATCTTCCTTAGATACATTGGCTCTACACATGACTACAGGTAGGACTGAATGATCTTCCCTGTTTTGCTGTATTTAAAAACAAGCTTCAAATCACATTTTCTCAGCAGAGAGAGCTTTTATGTAATACATGATTGTTATCAGTAATAACAAATGCCTTCTTTATTCCACTCAGCCAGTGAGGCCAGACAATAAAGTAATCTGTCTCCCTTTTAATTTAATTTTGCCATGGGAATCATTGGTACTACTTGGCAAAATCCTGGCACAGAAGGAATATATATAGTTGAAAAAAATGAAACAAAATCCCGGTATGCTGATGCTATCTTGATAATGCCTAAAAATCGGTCTATGTGCCAACTTTCAGTTCCTGATCAAATCAGAATATGTGAACATTACCTGTAAAAATGTCTGTAAAAACTTTGATAGAAACATTTTGAGGTTTGCCTGGGAAAACTACTCAGTCACTCATGACACTATGGAAATATATTAATGGACTTTTCCTACGCATCCAATCAGAAAGTGATTTTCTTCACTATAGGTGGTTGTTCTTCCACTGAGGTTCAAAATAGAAAATTATTTAGCACCTCCATCTGAGGGATGGCAGATGTTCCCATATATTAAATGGATCTCAGTGCCCTCCAGAGAGAGTACGTTATTCAGTACAAGCTGGGGTGTATTACAACAGCTTAAACCACTCTTATTTACATTGATGTCCCTATGGAACAATCAAAAGTTCAAGTCTGTGGACAAAATGGCTTCTCAATGTGTATGCGCTCAGTCTGTAAGGCCTTGATCCCTCCAGCTCCCTTTGGGTGCTGAGCCCCTCTACTGGCAAGTGCCGCACTCGAGTCAGCCTGTCCCTGGTCTGACCGTGTGGGACGGGATACACGCAGGAGGCTGCTATTTTGATTCCCCCAATTCCTTCTGTTTCCACAGAACATGCTGCTGCCCATTCCGGCAGTGATGCTACGCATGGGAACACCCGCAAACCTTTGTGCGAGCGCAGGTCCAGTGAGGCAGGGGCTGTCTTTGAGGCACGGTGGGATCAGCGCTCTCAGAGCCGCAAAAACCCCAAACGAGAAAAACCCTCGGAGGGCCGGTTAGGAAGTCTGGCAATAAAAGTTGACCTTCGGGCATTTGTCTCAGGCTGAGCTACTGGCTATGGAAAAGAAAGGGATTTGAGATTCTTGTCAACTATCAGAGTATTATCGCGGACTGTCAGTAGTGCCACTGGTTCTTCATTTCTACAAACTTTGAGAAAAACGTCATTAACACTGAGAGATACTATGGCAGAAACTTTATTTATTGGCATTGCACACACAGGAAGAACTTCACCACCCGCAGTCAAAGCTGGAGAGCAGCCGAAGACATATAATCAAGGCCTTAAGAAAGTATCTGTGGCGGGCACTTGATTACAGGGTACAGTGCACTGATTACAAGCCAAGATACTCCCAGATCAGAAATCGGAATTAGTACTTTTTAAGCTCTAAGGGTAGTTTAAAATATTCATCTGACCCCATTACTACATTCAGTATTTGGAAATAAACCCCATTTCTCCACATAAGGCTAAAACTTCAAAGCGGTAAGAATTTGCACATGTAATCCTTACCTTGTTGCTCAGTAGGACATTAACTACATGTTTATGTTACTGTTAATGGTTAGACTTCTCCATAACATAGGGGAGAATATTATAATTGGTAGTAACGCAGACTCCACCTGCAAGGCCTGGAATATTGCATTTTCCATGTTCGCCTTGATTGGTTGGTTGGAGTTGTGAAAATAGGATGTGACATCTGCCTGGGCTTGTGTGTGCAAAATAGCAGCTGTGTGAGATGTGATAGGCAATAATTGGCTGCCTGCAGAGCAAGAAAACACGCACGTAAATGACGTCTCTCTCTCTTCTAAAACATTAGGCAAGGAAGCCTTTCAAGAAGGGGCAGGCAGCCTCTCAGGAAAGAACTGTCAAGTCTGCTTACATCATTGTGTCTCATTAAATTGGGAAATGCAACTCTTCTAATCATTAGTTCAGACAGCGCATCATCCCACCATCCATCAAGATAGTATTATTGTAATGTATTATTTGTGTCAGTGTTTGCCATAGCAGAGTTCTTGGAGACTCCCGTAAGCCTTTTTTTCTTTTACAGCCTTCTTTTACAGAAAGGCAAAGGAACTATTTAAAATTAGGGATTCTTAGGAAAGAAATAGAAAACAACATGAAAAAGCATCATTACATTGCCAAATAAATCCATAATGCACCTACACCTTCAACACTGTAGGCTCTTCAAACCCCTCTGTCACAAGGATACGGAAGAGTCAAAGAAGGGAAGCAGAAGAGATCAAGGAATGGCACCTCTATTAGGAATGAGTATATCATCTATGTGTCTTCGAAGTAGAAGAGAGACAACCTGGGGAGGGGAGGCAGTATCATAATGGTCTGCAAAGTCTGAGTGACAAGAAGAGATTAAGCACATTGTTATTCACCATTTCTCATAATTCAGAAATCATAGCTATAAAATGAGCTTGTTATGTTTAACACTGTTCAATTCCAAACAGTCAGAAGGATGTACTTTTCATATAGGACACGGCCAAATGCTGGAACTAACGCCATAGAGTACTTTGGATACTGAATGATGAGTTCACTCCATGAGTTTGTAGAAGATAAAACCACTGACAACAGAAATAACTACTGTTGCAAATTCTTGATGAGGAGTTTCTCTGGACTGCTGAAACTTAGAAGGTACAATGCATGTCCTATTCTTACACTCTTCCTTAAACACTGACTTCTGTGAGCTAGCTGGATCTTTAATGTGAGCCAATAGACTTTTTTATATGTTTCAATGGTGTAAATAAATTTTTACTGTTGCTATTATTAGCAACAATAATGGAAGTGATAAAACAGTACCTTACATCAATAAAATTATTTATTTTTAAAAACATGCTGGTTTCACTAATGTAAAAAACCTCAGAGGCCTCTTTGCCTTGAACTGAAAAGTAATATGGAGCTAGGAAGAACTGGTATTACAGTCAAGGCCTTGGATCAGTAGCAAAGTCTGACAAGAAGTCAGTTTTTATGTGACCCAGTTGCAACTCAGATATGGAGGTGACCTGGCTGCCAATTTATTTGTGACACTACTGTGATAGTTCCTGCTTAAGTTGAAATGGCTTAAAATGAAATTATTTTTATCCAGCTTTTCAGATTATTCCTGAAAATTTTTTATATTTTTAATTTTTAAGCTGTAATTTTTTTCTTTTTTTGATCTGTAGCCCTCACCTGATTTCAATTTTCTTACTAAAAAAAAGAAAAACTAACCCAGATTTTAGAAGCATCTAAAAGATATTTAAGATCATATTTGCAACACCATTCAGCTGTGATGCCAGGGCAAGACGTGACAAGGGCTGTGACTCCTTAGGTTGCTCCCATCTAGTGCCTTCATCCACTGGCGGATCTCATGTGGATGCTTTGGGGCAGGAAAGCGTGTAAGCGATACTGCAGTAGAGTCCCAAATAAAAATAACATCTGAAAGTTCTCTTGAGCTCACAAAAGCTCCGCTCCTCCTCAGTCATGTGTGGTATCCTCTGAGATTTGAAGTCATAAAAGAAAAAAGAAAATAAAAGTGATGCAGTCAGAAGTGTGACCTTCACAGCTGCAAATCCACTGGGAGTCAGAAGAAATTGTCTCCTGATATAAGAAATACTGCACAGATGTACACAGTGACCACAGCAGCAGCTGGCCGGCCAAATCCAAATTCTGGCAACTAAATGCCACAGATGTCTGCTAGGTAACTGATAAGCAGAAGCATCACATTTGCACTCCGTTTTGGCACTCTTCAGGCCTGCATGGGGAGTATATGTGTGTGGTAATACAGTTACTGAAAAACAGAAAAACATGCTTGTGAAGGATAGAGAATAGGTATAAAATGGGATGGGATTTTTATTTTTCTTCATGAATTTTATTCAAGAGCTTTGAGTTAACCAAGAGGCATGGTTTCTACAAATAATGTCTACTTGACACGTCTGCTCTACTAGTAATATGCAACGCAAAAGGGAAGATAAGGATAGAGAGCAATACAGAGAATGAAGGTTTTCGGTGTTTGTCCCCATAAAGGCCAGCCATAGCGCTGGCTGCTGTCTGGGCTGGCTGGTGGTTGGCATCAGCCACCATCCCACTGCCCGCACTGGGAAAGGTCAATGAGCTGCCTGGTACTGTGTGGTGTCTGAGGAACGGAGCTGGGCATCTGTCTTCCACACCTCCCTTCCTAATGTGTGCCTGTCATCCCCGGGGGAGAAGAAGGAGGTGTGAAAGGAGGGTACCAGGGTGGCTGGGAGCAATATGTACAATGGCTGTGTCTTTAACATCCCCCAGGACAACAGAAGAAGCAGAGTCCATCCCTCCACTGCTGGCTCTCTATTCTGGCTTCCCTTTCTCCGATGGGATAACATCAGAGACAAGAGCAAGGTCAGGTCTGAGCTTGGGTTTCTTCATTTGCTCATCTTCACTTGTGTGACAGCGGTGCTGGAGGGGAAGTGCTGGAGGGGACCACTTTCTGGTGAGGGAAGGGATGAGGCTTCTCACGGGAACTGGTGTGAGATGGCGTGGGGCTGGGCTGCGTGGGGGTGATAGGTGACTCTGTCTCAGGAGGTGAGAAGCAATGGGATCTTGTACTTTTGGAAAATGGAGACATGTGAGAAGAGAAAGGAAATATCAGGCAGTTATTTTCCGCTAGTACTTGGGGCAGAGAAAAAAATCACTTTTGGTTGTGCAGCTGAGGAACCGTGGACTGGCTCTCAGCTCTGCAGGAAATACAGGGAGAGTCTTTCATGCTCCTGACACAGTAATCTGAACGGCAAACATAGACTAAACTCTGAATCTAAAACTAATGACCTAATTCTGTGTGACGCTGAATATCACAAACTTCTGTGGGGTTGTGGGTCTTGCAGTATTGAGGCAAGCTAGTGAAGACTGCTAGAGCAAAGCAAGGTGAGACCTGGGAAAGTGCACTGAACGGACCCAGATGGATCCCATGTGGCCACTGAATGACTGAATGTGGGTCGGAAAATCCCTTCCCCTTCCAGTGCTTCTTTTTGCTCACTCTTGTAATGGGCATAAAAGTACTCACCTCCATCAGCAAGCTCTTTGAGAATTATGACCACCAGGTAAGAGCAGGGCATTTCAATAAGTTTTCTGGAGTTTTTAGTGCTAAATGTATTTTATATCATTCCAAAATCAGAGTCAACTATAAAGTTAATATATTAAGAATACAGTCTGGGAGCTGTGACTGCCAAAGTCACTGTGTGGCACCAGGCACGGTCTCTTGCATGGCTTTCCTATTAGAAAACTGTGGTGATAACATCTCAGTGGGCAACTGCAGGGTTTGATGTTAATGATTATATGCTGTTTTGAAAGTTCAGACTTGATAGAGAAGTACTAATATGGGGGTCTGAGTCCACATGAAATGAAATTAGGCTCTCAGCCTCACTGCCAGAGGGGAACAATAAAAACTTACCTAGGAGCCACTGGCAGTTTCTGAGGGAAAGGTGTAGGTGGTCACAAAAGCTGCTCTATTGCTTCAGCCCCCTCAGGTCAGGGGCAGGCTGGTGGTGCTACCTGGGAATATTTGTGTTAAACATGCCTGCTTTACTCACATTCAGCAAACACAGGTTTTTTTCTACTCCCTTCCTTCCAGCACAAAGTTCATTTGGAAAACAACAAAAAATAGTCAAAGGAAAGTCCCTTCCCTGCAAGTGAATGCCCTTGCTAAACCTGTACTCCCAACATAAAGGTCATGTGTCTTAGCTCTCACAAGCAATGTAGGTCGGTGTAATGCAGGGATCACACCAAATAGCCCTTACCTGTCCTCCCAGATGGGCACGTTATTTTTGCCCAGCTGAAAATGCTAGACTAGAATTTGGCAAGAAGATAAAACAATCATACGTAGGTTGGTAATGATGATATCACCGGATGTCCTGTAGCTTTGACTTATTAACAGCACAGCAAAATTCATTAGCATGTCAAAGCATCACAGCCCAGAATGCATACAGACCAGCATAAAGAATTAAGGCATGAAAGACAGCTTATGTGGAGAGTCACCAACAATGAAAAAAAGAGAATATTGTGCTTGGGGCGATTCTCATTCAACAGAGTCTTGTCAGAATAGTTAGAGACTACAGAATAAATGTGTCTAACTACATTTTGTTTGGCCACACTAGAAAGCAAAGGTTATGAGGGTATCCTCCAGTTTTTTCTATTTGGCAGATGCAGATGTATATAGGACCCTTTTCTCTGCCTCATCAGCAACTTCTTTTCTGCTGTGTAGTACATGATGCCATACCATACAGTAAAAGGTGTAGCAAACGATCCATTTTCTGACCCTCTAGATTGATGTGTTTATACTCTCAGGCAGTGTAAATCACTGCAGCCTCCCTGAAGTCATCAGAGTAGTGTTGATTTAGAGAATTAGGTCTCCAGACCAAAACCATATGTGGTCACACTGCAATTTGCCAAGCTCTTGCAAGCTGGCGCAATAACTGTGCAGGAGATTTTGAGAATATTCTTCTGCTATAGATACTGGTGGTGATAATTAACCAGTCCCTCTGAGTCACTGGTCTGTCAAGGGTCATTTCAGTGTGAAGGTGTGCTCAGGTGCCATATATGATGTTTTCCAGGCAAGACATAAAACGTGATTCTGCATTTACAGTAACTGTTCCATGAGGAAATGTAATGCTAATGAAATCTGGTGTCCTACTTACATCCCAAACTGGAAAATTGCCACTCTGCCTGTTTGAAGGTTTATTTGCTTTCAGTGCACAATTCTTTTTGAGCCCTACGCAGTCACACATTTTTGCTGGGTGTAGTTAGACAGCTGCTTTCTTTTTCCCCTAATTTGAAGGCAACCCTGTCTCCCATCAGGGATTGAAAATAGGGTACATTCTGCTTTAAAACTTGATAAGCACCTCTGAATTCAGGTTGCATGGCTTTGGCAGCACTACCATTTTTATCTGTGCAAGGTAACATGAAGTGAGAGATTATTTTACTGACATTAATGTTCAGTGGAACTGGAGCAGGCCAGTATGAAAAATGGATGGATGTTAGTTAACTAGCAGGTGTTAGGTATGAGTAATGAAAGAAATGTGGGAGGCAAACTTTGCCCATTCACTTTGCGTAGTACCTGTATCTCTGCAAAGAATGGCCTCTTTGTGTGGGCATAAGCCTTGCATTCATTCCCTGCTCTGATCTTATCTAGAGAATTTGAGTGACCCTGATATGCCATTAAATATGGGTCCCTATACACTGAACTACTCTTTCCATTTTTATTCATGTCTTGGCATTACTGGTCATCCCATTTTTCTCCTCCACAGATAGATCAACACCCTGTAATATCCTTGGGCTAATTTTGTGTGTAAGTCATAACACAAAGCAAATGTGATCTGGTAATAACAATCGCAGCTTTTGAAATGGAACATACTGTAATGTGATCACACATATAGTCAGACATACACTGCTCTGAGCCTGCAGTACCCTCAGAGGTTCGGTATTTTAAAGATACAAAGACTGTCTGTCTATAGCCTACTTGTAGTCTATAGTCTAAATACCATCTATCTATAGGCTACCATGCAATACTTCTAATTTATGTCTGCAATATAGATTTCCTAATGAAGCAGGGCCATGATTCTCAACTATTTGGGTAGATATGCCAAGAAAGAAACAGTCCACACCTTTTCAGTGTATGCTGTTAGATATAGCATATTTTAAGACCAGAAATGATCATTCAAGATTATCTTCTGCATTACACAAACCATAGCACTCTCCCAGGATTTAACTTATTCAAATGTGAAGACATTCTTTTTGTTAAAAAGTGCATCTGATTTCTAGTCTGGCTTTTTTGAGCCAGCTATTCAGTCCTCCTTTTTTTAATGTTGTATTGTAAAGCTCTCCACTACTGGAAAACCCTGCTGCATAAACTTGTAGGACTGTGAGCAAGTCTTCTTGTTAGTAAACCAGGCAGAAAGAGTTCTGATTATGAAATATGGGTTTTTTTTCAGGTGACTAATCATTCATGTACCTCGTTTGGAATCCCCTCCAGGTTTGGAACATTGTTTTTGAGGTGGGACTTCAGAATAGAGCTAGGAATTCAGGCACCTATTTCATCAGTGCCCTACATGTTTCACTACTCATTCGTGGTATTTTATTGCTTTTGTGTCCAGCCACATTTACATTAGCAACAGCATCACATTGGGACCTACTGTGAGACAGTAAGTAACCATTATTCAGAGAATCACAGAAAAGCTGTGGTTGGAAGGCAGCTCTGGAGACTGTTTAGTCCAACGCCCCTGATTAAAGCAGGGTCAACTCCTGCAGGTTGTTCAGGGCCATGTCCAGGGCTTTGAATATCTCCAAGGATGGAGACTCCTCAACTTCTCTGGGTAGCCAGTTCTAGTGTTTACCCACCCTCCAGTAAAAAAAGGGGTTTCACATTTTTAAATGAAATTTCCTGTATTTTCATTCTCTTGTTCCTTACATGAACTATTTGTTCTTATATGAATGGTTTTCCCTTTGACTTAGCTAAAATGCATTTCAATGATCTTCCAAGTATCATTAGAAGCAGAGATAAACTTCTGTGTTCCTGTCCTCAAGCAGCCCATGTTAAAATTGAGTACATGGCAGTAATCTGAGGTACTGCAGATAAATAAAGAGGTTTAGATTAAACAGAAGGATCTGATAGTCATCATCTTGAAGTTCAGCAATATGCAACATTTGAACTAGTAAAAGTATTTAGAACTTTATGTTCTCTTTTTTTTGTTCTATTTTTCTAGTTTATTCTCAGATGCCATGATACCTTAGGTTTAGCTGTTGACATGACTGTCTGCTTTGTCGAATTTAGATCAGTGCACTCATATGACACCATTCTCTCCATTTTCATAACATATGTGGGAATATATGAATAAAAACACAGGATAAGATGTTCCATTTACTTATAATTTTTATATTCATTAATGTTCCTTTTATTCCTTTGTTAATTGTTATAATTAATTCCTTTATTAGTCTCTTACATAGATTTAAAGTGGTGTTTGCATTCCTACAGGCAAGACTCAAAATGACTTGTCAGACTGTATCTATCTTTCAGACCATGTTTTACAGGTAAAATGGGCCATTACTCTGAAACACAGAAATAAAATATATACCCACACTGAATGTTCTCATAAAGAATCATGAGAATGTTTCCAAAAAAAGTGTCTTTTTTAATATGTAGATTTAAAGTGCTGCTAGTAATGTCAGAAAGAGAACACTTCAAAGTACCTCATGGTTTGCACTGACAGAAATGAAAAACCCCTGGCTTCACTGACACAAAAGACAAACTTCAAAGTGGATAGTCATCTTCAGAAGCTCAGAACAAGCCAGATGCTCCCAATGTACCTGGTCGGTGAATGAAGAGAATAGGTGTCTTTCCTTGGCTGTCAGCTTCTCTCTTTTATAAGCACTAAATTCTCTTAGAACCAAAGTACTAAAAGTACTACACAGACACCAAAATAACATAAACTTCATTTTTTATTCAACCACTTCCAAAGCATTTTTAGTAATATTTTTTAATATCTTTTTTTCACTTATCAGGTGCAAAGTATCAGCTTGCTCACATGGGCTGTAGCAACTTTCTCTGTTAGTTAACATAATGAACCTATTCATCAATACTATTGATCACAGGCTTACGTTTTTCAAGCAAAAGAGCTGAGAGTCAGATGCTGTTAGCTTTCTCTTAAGAGTCGCATACTTTGATACTTTTGCATAGATGATGGCTGACACACACTGCTGCAGTCCCACACATCCATGTATTGGCTGGGCTACACTCCACTCCTTAGCAGAGCCTTCTCTCTTCCATTTAAAGACATCTTTGGCTGCGATCAGCAGTAAGCAGTAGATGCCCCCATTGCTCTGGATTCACAGAAAGGTAGTGAGAGCTGGAGTAGACATGATGCAGTAAATGTACCCTCTGCAATTCTGTAAAAAACACATTTCTATTGATAAACAGTAACATCCCAAGAAAGATGATTCATTTTAAGGCATGAGCTTCCACTAGATCCCAGAAGCTGTCTGTAGTAGCAAATTTAACAGTGCCTGGGAACTAGCTTGAGCGCTACCCTGTGATCATCCATACCATTTAGTTGTCAGTTGTTGGCCTTCTTTCCTTATTTTGCTAGCAAACATCTTCTCTGTGGGGTGATATTTCAGTTGACCCTGGCATGGCTGTCATTCCTTCAGGGAAGCTGGTAGATCTGCGAGTGGAGTATGCTTCTGCCTAGTACATGTGCCAACAGTTTGTAATGAATTTACAGTTATGGGAGGAAAGAAGATGGGATGCTTGATGTGGCCTTGACTTTTTTGTCTCTAATCTGCACTCACTGCTGGAGCAGGAGAAGGAGAAGGGGAGAGAAGCAGCTTCCTCCTGAATTGCAGCAAGATAAAATTGCTTTCTATAAACCTGACAGGAGAGGGGAAAGCTATCTGAGCTGAGGGATAATGTTGGCAAAAGAGCAAGCGAGTATTAACTGCAGGAAATAAGATGATCTTTAACTGCCGGAGCAGTCTGACTCTAGAGGAGCCTTCTTCTAAGAGTCATGTGGGCAAAAAACCCAATCAGGTTCTAAGACTGAACTTCATATACTTAGGAAAAAGTCTCGTGGTGTCATGGTTTTCTGTGACAATTGAGAGCTGGACACAGTGTCCCAGGAGCTCCCTTTTAAGCCTGTGTTCTGCAGATACAGAATGAGTCTATATTGTCATTGCATGATCCCTGTGTGTTTCTTAACCAGAACTTCTGATATCCATGACCCTCACCTTCATGTTCTCACAAGGCTACAGGAGGAGGTTGCTGTGTGCTGTTCTGTTCAGGAACAGCCTGCAGAGACACACTGCTTTCTTTCAGGAAAAGTTTATAGATGTTCTTTCTTTTTACTTGTTAAGATCACAGCAAGCAATGCTATTTATAACTTAAACTTGTGAAACTTGTTCAGAGCGCTTTGATACTAAGTTCTTTTAGGAGCAAGGCTCCCAGATGACAGCTCCCAGATCTTGCTTGTTTGCTGAGGTGGTAAAGTGAGGACATTTCATGGGAAATGTAAGACCACTTTGGAAAGTGGCAGTTTTAACATGATATAGGTCCAAGGAGTTGCAAAGTGCAGCCCCACCTTCAGAGAATTCATACGTTTCTGGCCCAGAGAGAATATAAGGAGTCTCTGGTGCACAGAGGCAGGTTTGGAAGAGGCAGTCAGTAACCGAAAACTGAGTAAGTGCTTGTCACAGCGACCCATGCTCCTGGCTTTGTGTAGGTGTGGAGATGCCAGTGGGAGGTTAGCAAAGGCTTTTGTGCCCCCCTCAAGAATCAAATAAAAGTCTTACAGTTCTGGTGCTTTGAAGATGCTTGGCTTGCCTTATGACATTGAGTGCATTGTATGGAAAGGCTTTCCTACAGGAACACACATGCAGAAAGATGAAAGAACTACAAGAGTACATACATTGCCCAAAGCTTCTAGGACTCACCGAAAGTGAATTTACTGAGCATAGCACAAATAAACCAGGAGGATTCCTTCTCCACCCACATGTTTTTCACAGTTCAGGAGCGGATAGGTTTATGTATGTAGCGCTCTGTGTTCTGTTTGCATTGTATGATAGGGCAGCTGATGGAGCTGCATCAGACCACTTTTGGAACCTGCAGCTCTTCAAGAACTGCGTGGGTCCTTTCCTCAGGGTGCAGTCCTTCAGGAACAGACTGCTCCAGCGTGGGTCCCCTGTAGGGCCACAAGTCCTGCCAGGAGCCCACTCCAGTGTGGGCTCTCCATGGGCTGCAAGGGAATCTGCTCCAGCGCCTGGAGCATCTCCTCCTTCTTCACTGATCTGAGTGTCTACAGGGTTGTTTCTTTCACTCCTCTTTCTCATAGCTCCTGTGGAGCATTTTTTACTCTTTCTTAAATATATTGTCAGAGTGTTGCTGATGGGCTCAGCTTTGGCCAGCAGTGGGTCCATCTTGGAGACTACTGCAACTGGCTCTGTCCGATATGGGGGCAGCTTCTGGTATTTTCTCACAGAAGCCACCCTTGCGGCTCCCCTGCTGCTAAAACCTTGCCATGTAAACCCAATACATGCCGCCTAGGGATGTATTTCAAATGTACAAATTCTGAACATGAAAAAGAATTCTCAAAGAAGTGTGACTTTTTACATCACTTACAGAAGGTTTCTGGACACTAGAGCTGTCCAGGGCTGCTGAGGTGTGCAGGATCTGCAGGTCCTTTGAGTCTGGCAGGGAGGCAGCGCCATACGAAAGTGTGACTCCCCAGCCTGAAGAGGGTCTCAGCAGGTTGCGATGCAGAATTGTGCTGGGCACCTCTCACATGCTGGACTTGCTGTTCTTCCTCAGCAGCAGCAGCATCTGTGTGCCTAGGACTGAAGCTTCCTGAAGGCAGCCCTGCATAGCCTTTTTGTAACGTTTGTGGAAGACAATTCAGCTCTCTGTGGCTCGATTTCCTTGTCTATGTATTTATGACTGCAAAAGGAAATTTGTGAATGCTTAAAGGACTGAGTTCCTGGAATGAAAGCTGCTATACAGGCAAAGGCTTAAGTTTAAATTCCTCAGGGCAAGCATTACTGCTTATTTGTAAAATGGCACTCCTGTGAGCACTCTCCAGTAAAAATAGCAATGACAATGGAAAATACACTTTAGGGTCCATCAGTCTTATCATTTGGTTCACCTTGTGGCAGCAGATTTCCAATGTGAGCTGTGAACCTGCAAGCTGCTTTGCACAGATCTCTATATCCACAAAGAGTAGTTTGCAAGCCATGTATACTTAGAAATGAGGGAACAGGTTTGTCGAAAGTTGGAATAAATGGGTTATTTTTCATGGGTCTCATCATGCACTTAAATAGCAAGTGGTATAGAAAGCGCACTGCTAGCTGGAGAAATTGCATGGAGCATTTTTTTCCCCCATATGAAAGGGAAACATACAAAACAAATGTGACCTTTTTTGCCATATAAATCTTTCAGAAAAATGTATTCCACTGAAAACTGTAATTTTGTGAATGGAGCACAGCTAGAATGAAACCTCCTTGAAACTAGGCCCTTGGCAGGCTGGAAAAGAAGTTTTCCCTTTCTCTGTATTTGCTCAGGATAGATTTACTCCTCAAAAGACTGCCGGCACCATTTCCAATTCAAAAGTAATCTCCAATTTCCCATCCCTAAGGGATTAATAGAGATGAAGCCTGGCTCCACCTTTTAATGCATTATGTATCAGCCCTGGAAGTAAGGAGAGGGCGAAAGATCAGGCTTTCAACCTGCCTCTGAATAGTCCTTGGCGTGTCCCCTTGACTACGGGCATGTGGCAGCTGCCCGTTGTGGAACACCCTTCCCGTCTGTCCGTCCTGACCGAAGGCTGGTGCTTGGGGGTCCGGGACTGCCGGAGCTTGGAGGGGCACAGCGGTGGGGACAGTGCCCTCCGCGTCCCGTCCCCTCACCGCGCAGACGATGGGACCGGGATCCAGCTGTCCGCACGGACAGCGACACCTCCAAAGAGTTCGCTTCGGTCACAAAAGGGTGTCTTTTATTGGGTTTGTTTTCTGGGTTTGGGTGGTGGGGTTTTTAACTCTTTGTGGGATGGCTTAGCTGCGCCAGGGACCAGCCTTGCAGCCCGCATCGGGAATGCTGGGAAAGGTAAGATGTTTTCTTTTCTGAAGCCAAATTTTTTAAAACCTATGGAAAGAAAAATAGAAAAATACCGAACAAGAGGAGGGGGGAGAACCAGGGAACTTTGTGCGTGCAGTGGCAGAAGTTGTGGAGCACAGGTGGGGAGGCAGCCCATGGCACAGAGGTGGGATGGCTGGCGGGCAGGCAATGGGGAGCCGCCACACAAAGCCTCCGGAGCCTGGCCACGGAGCGGGTGGCCATGGAAACCCTTCGGAAACCCTTCGGCACAGCTGCCAAAACCCTACGGCATCACTGGGGCCCGCCAGCGGGTTGCTGGGGTTACTGGGGGGGGCGGCAGCGGGAGGGAGGCCCTGAGTCCCAGGCCGGTAAGGGCTGACCTCTCCCTCTGCCCAGCTTGGTCCTGCTGAGGAAAAGCCCCAAAGCAGCTGCGGGATTTTCTCAGTTAACAGAGTTTTCCTTGACCTTGTGTTTAAAACGGCCCAACTCCTTTCCAGGGTGCTGTCGTGGTTTAACCCCAGCCAGCAACTAAGCACCACGCAGCCACTCACTCACTTCCCCCCCATCCAGTGGGATGGGGGAGAAAATCGGGAGAAGAAGTAAAACTCGTGGGTTGAGATAAGAACGGTTTAATAGAACAGAAAAGAAGAAACTAATAATGATAATGATAACACTAATAAAATGACAACAGTAGTAATAAAAGGATTGAAATGTACAAATGATGCTCAGGGCAATTGCTCACCACCCGCCGACCGACACCCAGCCAGTCCCTGAGCATCGATTCCCTGCCCCCCCTTCCCAGTTCCTAAACTAGATGGGACGTCCCATGGTATGGAATACACTGTTGGCCAGTTTGGGTCAGGTGCCCTGGCTGGGCATGAGAAGCTGAAAAATCCTTGACTGTAGTCTAAACACTACTGAGCAACAACTGAAAACATCAGTGTTATCAACATTCTTCACATACTGAACTCAAAACATAGCACTGTACCAGCTACTGGGAAGACAGTTAACTCTATCCCAGCTGAAACCAGGACAGGTGCTAATTAGGAAACGCTAAAGTGGGGAGGAGGGGAAAGGGCTTTTCCTGGCCGCGTGTTACTCTGGTGAAGGCTGGATGTCCCACGGTAGATGTTAATAGCTAACAGGCAGGTCTCCAAAGGACCCAGGGAAACATTGAAACTGGGAGAATTTCTCTCCGTGAAACTGCGAGATTTCTTCTGCTTAAAGAGCCTTTGTTAAACTGCCTTGGAATAACTCAAGCTTGACAAAGTGGAACTAATTGGCCTTCCTCTTCCCAATCTTATGCAAAACAACTTTCAAATCAGAAGGATTTTTGAGGCAATGATATCCGGTATAAGAAGTAAAGCATAACTTTGGATTTTAAGGAGTTAAGTGTAACATATAACTCAAGTGATAACTCTGCACTCTGAGAGATTTCAAAACATCTGCTAGCAAAGGAAAGGATGGAGGTCACCTCTCAAGGGTGGAGGTCACCTCTCTGTCAAGGTTGGAGGTCACCTTTCTTCTCAGGCGGTCAGCACAACCCTTAAAATAAGAGACTGACTTGTGAATACACACACTCTTCCAAACTCTTCAGCATATCCCACCTTACTTTCATTTTGAATGACATATTAAGGACTCAATATAAACCCAGATCTCTCCCTATTCAAACACTACTGTCAATACCAGCCCTGATCTCTTTCTTCAAGTCTTTTAATCTTTTTTCTCTTGAGGACGACTTATTAAGAAGATAATTATTCTTATTTCCAGTTCCCTGGTTGAGGTTCTCTGTTTTAGACCTTTTCTTCACAAAATGCAGCAGAACTGGTGAACATTCACTCTGCACAATTCGTGTGAGTTTCAGTGGTTAAAAATAAAACTTCAGTGATTAAAAAGAAAACTTGTCATTATTATTTATTCTTATGTCAGGAAAGGATATGTCAGATTAAGAGAATCAGTTCAGCATTTGGCTAACCAAGACCAGCTCCCAACCTAATCAACCTTTTCCCACTACTGAAAACATGCTAAAATCACCTTATTTGAACTTAATTAAAAGTATCCATCTACTTTTTAAACAGTTCCTAAACCCAAATAAATTGCTATTCTACATTCCTAATATAGACCACATCATTATTACATATTTATGTCATGGCTCTTAGAGGCCTCAGAGAAAACTGAACTGTGCTTGAAGGCAGAGCGTAGCTGGTTCGTAGCTGGTCCCTGTTCCTAAGAGCCTACAGATCTCAGCAGGTAAAGTGTAAAAGATAAAACAGATACAGAGAATTGAAATGAGATGATCCAGCCTGAGACGATCCAGCAGATCAGTAAAGAAATTCAGGTTTCATTATGTACAGGTCTGTACTGTTCCTGGTACATTGTACCTATTCCAATTCCTCAATAATAGTATGGCTTTAGTTCAAACCATTCACTTCAGCATACTTTGTGGCTGAAGTTACTTGAAAAATCTGATTGAAGTTCTAAGATGGAAGCATCTCACTGAGCACCAGCTGGGCTGATTTTAACCTTTTCATGCAGGAGCAGAGTGGCACAGCTGCACGTGCTGTTACGTCAGGGCTGTTTGTTTTTTTCCTGGAGAAACACATCTAATTACACACCACATCTTCTTCTTTCTTATTAGGTGAGCTATTGGGCCTAATTCTACTGCTACAGAAATAAGCAGGAGTTTCCCCACTGGTTTAAAAACATTTAAAGTTGCTAAACTAAAGCCAAATCATGGAATAGTTGGTGTGGCCTCAAGTGCAGTTTGCAAAAAGGAAAGAAGTCACAGGCACATGGCATTAGATTCAGTGGTCACCGCTGAAGTTGGGGATTCACCTTGGCTTCTGCCACCACATGCTGCAGCACTGACCCTTTGGAATTCAGTGGTAGTGCAGAGATGTCAGTGTAGCATCCTTCACGCTGCAAAGAAAGGTACAGAAACTGGTCCAGCACCAGCTGAAGAGGGGCACTGAGCTCAGGTGAACTTCCATTCTCACCATGTATGATTAAAGAAGGATCTTCACAGTTAGAGCTCAGGGGTACAGAGCGCTCAGGGGTGTGAACTCGAGTTAAGATAACCAAGGAGGGACTTGGGTTGGGGTGGAGTTTTTTGCACTCTCTAAGACCGCTAGCACAATGAATGACCAGAAAATAACTTTCTTACCTGTCACCTACTGGAGAGAACCTCTGGCTTTCGAAGCTACAGGGCCCTCCAGCCACTTACCTGTTTAACTTACACTTTTGCAAGTTTCTGAGGTGACTTTGGCATTCCATGCTTGCAATTTATAGCAAGGTTTTTAATAAAGGATTAATGAGTAATTACTGTTTGTTAAAAACAAGTGTAATGTAGATGTTAATAAACCAAAGAGTAGAAGCTTTTGCAGATTACTGCAAGCAACATGATGATCTATTAGAATTTACAACATTCATGGAACACACAATAAAACAACTACTGATTGGTTATTAATTCCTGGGAAAAAAGAACTGTGATGTCAAAGGTGGTCAGTATGTTGTTTTCTGGAAGAAAACCAGGAGTATCTTTTTTGCTGATTAAAATGTCTTTCTGAGGAGGAATTAAATTTGGCAAGGAAGTTTGGAAGTGAAAGGTTCCTTGTGAATTAAAGCGTGACAGTTTTCAGGAGTAACAAATCCTTAATTAATGTGGGATAGATGCCGGAGGCAGTTATTTTAAAAATAAACTTGAAAACAAGTGCAGGAATTCCCTGAAACAAAGGTTTTCTGTTGCCATTTTCTGAGAACATGTTGTCTTATTGGCCAATTTGGTAGGCTGGCATCACAGAGGCATCATTCTAATTGTCATTTAATAGAAGCTTTACTTTATTTTATCCTAAATCACTTCCATGAATTTCCTATCACCTAAGCCTGGCATTAAAGAGAATTCAAAATCAAACAAGCTCCTCAAGAAAGAATTGTCCTTTGACAGAACTGGGGCTCCCAGTGCATTTTAATTCTTTCAGTAGACAGCATGAGATGGAGACAGGGGCTTCTGTGTCTTGATCTGTGACAACTGGGTTCTTACCTAATAATAAGCACAATAGTTGATGTAAAGGTTCAGGGTAAATCTGCACATTTAGCAAACGTAGGTGTAGGTGAATTTACATATGCAAATACTGCAGAAGACAGAGATATGATGACAGACTATTGCCTTTGTAAAAATCCAATTTTCTAATGTAATTGTACCAAGTAGGAGTAGATAAGCAAACAGTTCTGGCTTTTCATAGTGGTCATGCTAGAGAAGCACACAGAAATTGGCAATAGTTGCATTTACCTTTTGCTCAGAAATAGCTCATGCAAAGTTAATTAAATATTGCAAGTAAATTAGCCACTTTATTTTCCTTAATTAACTACAAGAATTAATCCTGAATTCGGTGAGGAGAAATGTTGCTATTAGCAAACGAGAAATGCAGTGGTGTAAGTAGGTAGTGATGTGTAACATTCGACATTTTTTAAATTCAAAAGTAAAAATAGAAGGGTCCATTAGTTCGCTTTACCTGAGTTTCTGGTTGAGCAGCTGCTGCGAAGAGGAACGTTATTTCTTTTCTACGAATTTCATTAGGTCTTGTTTCTGTGTCATATTACAACAGAGAGCGCCTTAATGATGCTAACTACATTTGACAGGTACTATAGGCAGGAGCACATAATGGCATCAGCAGAACCAGTCCTTAGTCTTTAATGCATAGGCTTTTCTGGTGTGTTCATTCCCATAATATGTGAAGCTTTGTAAACTCTAAATGGATTTTTCTTCACAACGCGCTCATGAGAGGTACTAAAGCAGTTGTTCAGTTTTATAGAAGGGTGACAGAAGCACAGGGAGATTAGGTGATAAGCCTAAAGTCTTTTGCAAAGCTAAGCACATGCTCCAGGTCTCTTGGTTCCACTGTTGCTCTGGAGGTGCCTGTGCCTGTTCCCTGGTGTCACAGTGATGGGTGCTAGAGGAACCCACAAACAGTCTGTCACTAGACCTCTTCACAGATATCTCCTTATTACAATTTGCTAACTTGTCCTGGGATTGCAAAACATCTTTGATGCAGACCACTAATCAGAAATATGATATACAAATAACATAGGACAATATAGAAACATAGGTTAGTCTGTCTAGTGCAGTCTTTTTGTAAGTACCTGTTGGTACTGTACTGCTGAGCACCAGTTAGTCATTGTGTGAACATGCTGCAGCCTCTTTAGACAGGGAAGGGCTGACCTTCCCTGTATTTTGGGGATACAGTATTTTGGCGATACAGTATTTTGGCCATACAGCTCTTAGTTTGATGGTGCTCTGGCTCCACAGCTTGGATTTGACCCATGGGAAAGGTAGGGGCCAGGGGAAACTACTGCTGGGAATGAGGAGCTACAACTTCAGCCCCCTCAGGCCCGGGAGCACCTGGAAGCCATTTCCCAGTGAATTGCTCCAACCATCAGGCAGGGTGGCAGGACCACTGGTCAAACAGAGGGGGCTGAGCAGACATAGCTTTTGGGACCTCTCAGGTGGCGGAGAGCCTCCCTGTTCGTCTTTGAATCACAGGGGATCTTTGGCATCTGCAATCTTAAGCAAGGAAATTCCAGATCTTGTGTGAAAGCCTGTGTTTAGGAATACAGGGAACTTTGTAATGTAAGTCTAGATTTAGGGGCCTTCAGGGTTCAACACCCACTGCTAGTACATGGTTTAAATTGCCTTCCTGAAGCTATGTGCTTACTATGGCACACAAGTCCTGTAGTAGTCAAACATTGTGCATCCCCAGAACACAGCCCAGTAACTGAAACTTAACTAGACCCAAGTCATATTACAGCTTTTGCTTTCTTCTTATCCACATAAGCCAGCTAGCTATTAAAGAAGAAAGTTAAAATGTAGTGTCTATCAATCAGGATAATAATAATTTTGTTGTCTTCTAAGTACTTAGTTGTTCTGAATTGATTGTTTAACATGTTTTATATTAAATATATGAACTATAAATTAAACATATGCCAGTTTAAAACACAGTGATAAAATTAATATATAATATTATAAATAATATAATATTTAATATAACATATTTAGTATATATTTTTTCAAGAAAAATGTGATATACTTTTAATGTGATATGCTCATCTTTTGATCTTCAACATTCTTTTTAAAGGAAACATTAACTAACATTTTCATTGATCTCTGTATCTGCACATACGTCAGAAGAGATATTCAGCCAGTGAGATCAGGATCTGACCTATGACAACTAGGTCAGTTGCTGTTAGCTTAAGAATTTAGTTTTCCTTTTTTCAGTTTTGTAATGTTCGTGTAAGGCGTACCACTCACACTGGTAGCTTGGAGCACAGAATCATATGTATAATTTTAATTAAACAAGGAAATGTTCACACAGTTTTTGTTATGAATTTTAATTTCTGTAAGCCAGATAGGATTCACGTGATTGAATGACAGAGCTCTCTGATGAGATGTCTGTAATCCTTTTACTTTGGAATATATTAATGCTGGTTTGATTACAATGAATGAATACATATCACTACCAGACTGCTCTCCTCCATTAACAGGCACAATTATTTGGCTTTCTATGCACATGTATCATCTAATACTGGTAATGATTTTTGGTCCTTAATTCTGGGGAATCTAAATTCCCCATTACTACACACTCCTCCTCCATATCTTAATGTGTCAATGTTAGTGCAATATGATTTGTTTAGTGTGAAGCAATCTAAAGGGGGCTGAATAAACATCTAATATATTCACATAAAACACATGGAAACTTTTCTTAGATTTATATGACCAATATTCATGCCAGACACATCTAAAAATCACTGACTGGTACTGTGTTACTGAATTATTTAGTTATCCATTTTGGAAGGGTAGCTTTCTTCAATGTGCCCAGTCCATGCGTAGAACCAGAGGATTTTGCTCTTGCTCACTTCCAGCAATTCTGATGTCCACTAATACTTAGAATCTACCTTGAGACTGCCCTCAACTAACCTGAACCACATGCACTGCCCTTCCTTGTCCCAGCTACCTCTTGCAACTCTGCCTTAATGTAAACACTTTCTACATTTAGGCAAAGTCACGTGTTCTGTATTATGGTGTCTGCAGGTTTCTTCTTTCCTTTGGGAATGTAACAGTATCCTTCTGTCACGACCCAGGCTGGACAGTCCAGGGAGTCCTGGTGAGTTCGGAATTCCCTCAGGCTAAATTAAGGTGAAACGGCACAAACTATCAGCTAAACATTTTATTCGTGACAGAAGCAAACTGAACTTGGAAGGTGTAACAGTAGGTGGTGGGGTTTCTCACAACAGGAATTGGCATGAAACCACCTCAGTAAACCGTGTAACCCATGGTAACCATATACATCGATTCAGGGAAGAAAATAAAGAGATCCATCCTGTTGGGTCACGAGGTTCAGAGCAGATCTCCCTGCTTTCTAGACTCCTTCTCAGAGAGGAGCCCAGGGGCAGCTGGATCCACTCCTAGTCCCAGTCTTGGAGTTTTGTGTTTTGGGTTTTGTGTCTAAAGGGATGAGCTGTAGGAATTATGGAAAAGGAAAGAGAAAAAGAGAGCAAGACAGAGAGAGAAAGAGGAAAAGAGAAGAGAAAGATTTCACCGGTCCTGTGTCCAGCATTGGTCCCACCAGCCTAAGGTCCAGTCCCAGAGGGCACACGCATGTGGGGCTTCAGTTAGTGTCCTTTTATCATCTTTGCCCCTCCTTTGGACGGGCACAGGAAGTCATTAGGCTAATTAGGTGTCATGAGCGGTTTGCGCTTTCAGAACCTTCGGGAAATGGGTTGGTGGGCTTGGGGGTCGTTTGGGGAGTAACTTCCCCTTCCCTGCAGACGAGACCGTTGTTTGATCTTTGGCCATGCATGGTGAGCTGCCTCACTCAGAGTATCAGAACAGGGAACTATGCGCCCTCCTGCACGCCCTCTGTCCTGTTGCTAATGTCCTCTGTGTTCCTTGCTATGCAGCGTTCCTTGTTATGCAGGGTTCATTGTTACGCAGAACTTGCCCCACCACAATGTTTGAGACATTAACTCTTTCAGTCTCTCACACCTTCTTCATCATTCTCCTTAGCTGCAGAGACACCTGCAAGACTCCAACTCTCATGGGGTATGAAGGCAAACAGAGAAAAAATTCTGTCTTGTCACCTTCCATGCATGGGCAGAAAAGTTACAAATAAGCCTTTCATTTCTTTTCTGAACCCTCTGAGGTGGACAAAGAGCAATTCTCACCCAACAGAAGGCAACAAGGGAAGAAAATGAGCATATCCTCTGGTCTATATCGCAACTTTTCACCTTTGCTGCTTCTTTCAGCTTCTTTTGGAAAGGCAGGGGGTGTGGAGGGTGGTCTGTTACCTCCTTTCCCTTCCTCCACCTTTGTGGAGCAGCTACCCATCCTCCTCTGCAACTTTTAAGAGACTTGGCGAGGTAAGTTTATTGCAGCTTCCCTGCCCTTTGCAGAGAAATGATACCCTGAGATAAGAGGGCAGGAGTCACAGGGGAACACAAAAGCTAAGAGGGTGCCAAGCTCCCACAAACCAGATGGCAGGCTGTTTCTAACGGTTGTAGTTGGCAGGAGAGCCACCAAGGTGACACCCAATATGAGTGGTCTTACGTGCAGACCGCAGAAGGCTACTTCTGATAATTATTACACTGCCAACACTGCAAAACTGAACTGCTTGTTAAGTTTTGTACACAGTCAGCTAAGAAGGGGGAAGAAAGGCTTAGTTAGGCACATTATATTAGAAATGTAATTACCACCTACAAGTTAATCAAGTATTGCATGTTTTGAATTGGTAAACACGCATTTGACAGTCTTGCATAGCTATAGATACATATTTTAGTTCTTCAACAGGCAAGAAATTCTAAGTAACAGTTGCAAAAATATGTTAGTAATTCATTTGTATCAACTCAACAAAATCCAGCTAAGACTGCAGAGTGGGATTTCACAAGTAACTATCTAGGTGACTAAAACCTACAGTTTCATAAAACAGGCTCTCTTGAAAACTAGTATTTCTCTTATCACAACCAGGAAGAGGAAATCGTGGATACAACTAATCTTAACTGCCAATTAGTCATTGCTGACTGAGGCATTTATATTCCCATTTAAGCTAGATATATTGGATAAGCAAGTGAGTTAAGAGCCCGAGCTGTCCTTCACTTCTTCTGTAGTCAATGGAAAGACTACGCTTTCAGGTGGCACTTCAGATCTGTCCATTACCTGTAGGAAACATGTAGTGGGAAGGGGAGTCTATGCTGAGTACCTCAGCTATACCCCTAATACAGGCATATATTAATCTCAGCCTAAACCTATATTTATTACTCAGACAAATTTCCAACCTTGCCAGAGTTTGGGGTCAAGCAGAGATATGACTCAGAAAGGATGGTCATACAAGGACTTGTTTGCTAGTTCAGCACCTGGTGACAATAAAAGAACAAAAATACCCACTTCTATAATTCTGAGAACATAAGATGAATTCTGCAAATATTCATAGAACTGCGCAGGTTGGAAGGGACCTTGAAAGACCATCTGGTCCAGCCTTTTGTAGAAAAGGGAGCCTGGATGACATTATTTAGGAATCCTGTCCAGTCGCGTCTTGAAATCCTCCAGTGATGGGGACTCTACCACAAGCATGAGGAAGTTATTCTAGTGATTGATTGTCCTTGCAGTAAAAAATGTCTTTCTTATGCCAAGATGAAACCTTTCTCAATGCAGCTTGTACCCCTTGCCCCTTGTCCTCTCCATGTGGCTCCCTGTGAAGAGAGAGCCTCCGTCCTCTTTGTACCTGTCCTTTAAGTACTAGAATACTGTGATGCCTTCTCTTCTCCAGGGAGAAAAGATCTAACGCCTTCAGTCTTTCCTCATAGAGCAGGTTCTCCAGCCCTTTGATCATCTTTGTGGCCCTCCTTTGGACTCCAGTCTGTCTGTGTCTTCCCTGAACTGTGGGGACCAGAACTGGACACAGCACTCCAGGTGCAGCCTGACAAGCGCTGGGTAGAGTGGGATGACCATTTTTCTATCTCTGCTTGTCATGCACCCGCAGATGCAGACCAAGATCCGATTTGCCTTTGTTGCAGCAGTGGCACACTGCTGGCTCATGTTCAGCTTGTTGTCCACCAGGATCCACAGGTCCCCTTCAGCAAGGCGGCATCCCAGCCGCACAGATTCTAGCCTGTACTGGGATCTTTGGTTACGTCGTCCCAGTGCAGGACCTTGCACTTGTCTTTGTTAAACTTCATAGAGTTCTCTCTAGCCCACTCTTCCAGCCTGTCCAGGTCTGTCTGTAAGATGGCTTGCCCTTCTGACATGTCCATCCCACCAGCCAGTTTAGTGTCATTGGCAGACTTGGTGAAGGTGCTTTCAATCCCATTGTCCAGATCATTTAATAAGATGTTGAACAGCGTGGGGCCCGGTATTGATCGGGGGGGGATCAAATCCCACATGTGACAAGCTGCCAGCCTGAGTAAAAACCATCGATCGCCATCCTCCGAGTGCGGTCTGTGAGCCAATTTCCTACCTGTCTTGCAGACCACCCATCCAGTCTGTATGTTGCCAGTTTGGCCAGGAGGAAGCTGTGGGAATCCAGTGGTATAAAGGGCTGACCTTCCCCTTCTTTCAGCAAAAAGTAATAGCAGAGCTACTGGCAACCATGCTGTGCATGGAGCATGAAGGAGGAAGGGCTGTGTGGGGATTTCCTTTGGAGCAGTGGGTGCAATTACTGACAAATGCAGTAATATTCATACGATTTACATATGGTTCCTCTCATCATGCTGCTCTTATGTTCATTTTTGGGTGACATCTGAGCCATAGTTTTGTTTGCACAGTCACAGAAAGTTAATTTTAATTATGCAAATAAGTAGTGTTTCACAAACCCTAATTCTGAATTTGCACTTGAAGGAATGAGTAAATTGCCATCCAATTAAGGGACAGAAACAACAAGTGGCTGATGTAATTAATTGCCTTGGAAAGTATTATTCAAATTTTCAATAGTCAAGATCAATAAGGAAAAAGTTAAAATTATATGCACAAAGCAAGTTGGAATAATTACTATATTTAAGGAAATTAATGTTATTTGGATATATTTAATGACATGAGAGAACTACTTAATTTTCTCATCTGATTTTTTTAAAATATCTGGTGTATCTTTACATGCCATATAAAAAAAACCAAACCAGTTTTATTTTTTCTTTTCTTTAGCTGCAAAGGGCTATGAGTAGTATTCACTTTATTAATATGTTTATGTTACAGACTAGCGAGCTCTTAGTCTTTTACTTAAGAACTTAATTTTACAGCCTTGGAGAATATCAGGGTTTATCTGACCTTCATTGTAAAAGCAATGGTAAGAATGTATACATTAGGTTCCCCAAATGATATGGATTAATTTTCCTGAGTTTTATTGGAATATATATCCCTAAACAACTAAGTAAAGAGCTGGCTTGATTGCATGTAGAAATATAATTACTGTAAATTGCATGCTTTCTAGCACTCGATTACTGATGAAGTTGCAATCAGGAATCTGACAGATGAGGGATTAATTCCCCAGAAATAGGGTTTCTTCCTTCTTCTTGTTATGAACATATGTGTATGGAGGAAACAGATCTGAATATGCCAGATGAATAAATTAAGAAGTCTAGGGTGAAACAGAACAGCTGGAAATATAACTGGTGATAATTGAAGGCTAATTAACTTCAATGAGCAATTTTCCACAGGTGTTCTATTGGCCATATAGAAAGAGAAACCAGAGAAATTGTATGGTGTGCATTTTCATTCAGAAATTCGATGTGAACTGCTGTTCTACCTACATGGTAATTGGAAAATGACTGTACTGTCTGTTATGAGTATAAATATTCATGTGACTGATTTGCAAAAATCCTTTCATTTCTTTTTAAGCACTGACTTGGTTTTGTACGTTCCTTGTCTTACTATCACTCTTATTTCCCTATAGCAGCTGTTTGTACTTTGGGACCAGGGATAGGAAAGGGAATATTTAAATATTGCCACGGGAATTCATGATACTTATGTGATCAAAGATACCTTCATCTACAAGACAAGTAAAAGGATCAATATAATTCTCATTACTTGCCACAACAAAGGATTTTAAAAATAGCTAAGTAGAGTTGTCTTTTTTAAAGCAAAAAAACCCCTCCACCCCCGTAATTGTCAGAGGTATGGTATTCTGTTGCTTATTAATGAGACTTCTGGAGAACAAGTTCTTGCCAGGGTTGTTTTAAATCTTGAAGTTCTGATTAAATTTTAATTTTATTACAGTAAAAGATGAAAAATTGACTATAACAATCAAAAGGTCATTTCTGCAATATTGTCAATGCAGGAAATACATTTACACTCATGCCTGTAAGAGATGTTCTTACAAGATTTGGAAAAATAGCATGTTAACGATTAATAAATATTGCTGTGGTAGGAAGAGATGTGCCAGAAACAAGCAATAACAATAATAACCTCTAACTGTATTCCTGAGAAACCTAGCTATTTAAAAAATTGTTTGATAGAAAATATGTGGGTCAAGACCCATCACCTCTCCAACAGAAAGTGTACCTGATTCATTTTATCTAATTCTTGATCAAAAAAGCATGGAAAGCTTGATACCGCAAATAGCTCATAACCTGAAAAATTCATATTTTCGTGAGAACGCTTTAATTTTGAAAACTTTGTAGGAACAACCTGATTATGGTGAAACCATTTTGAAAATAATTAAGCATTCTGCAGTTTAGGTATTAAAATAACTAGCCAAGGATTTTTTTCCTTTCTTTTATCTTCACCTCTTTGCTGATAAGGAAGGAGCGGGATCTGAGGGTTAAAAGGAAAATGCAAAGTAATGCTAAGATTAGCTAGCGGTTTTACCATGTGGGTAAAAAACAGGCAAGAAAGATTCCTTTGGTGATCTTTCGTGTCTCAGAGTAAGAGAAAAAAAGAATAGATGTTCCTGCCGGAGTTGTTGTCCTAAACGTGTAATTTTTGCTATAGATTTGATTGCTGTGGATTTGCATACACAAGGGGGGTGCTGCTTTCTTGAACTTGTGATCCTGAGGTGGAAATGCGAACGGATGCCTTGCTCGGGTGATTGACGCGCGTGGCAGCGCCGGGGTTTCTGTCAAAAGCCATAGTTGTATCGTCTGGAGCAGCACATCAGGGCATCGTGGCGGCCAGGGTCTCCCCGGGGGCTGGCAGCAGCAGGGACACCCTGGGGTGGCAAGGCCGGGCCTGGCAGCCGGGGCCTGTCCCACCGCTTCAGCCCCGGCCATTGCGCACCTCCACCAGGGAAAGGGCTGGGCCAGGCCCGGGCTGGGACTTTGGCCCACTGGTGGGCCTGGCTCAGCCGAGGCCATGGCTGGGCAGGGAAAGGCAGGGCCGGGGGGGCAGCTGAAGACCAGCCTTGGTGGGGCATCACTGGGGCAGGGACTGATGGCCCTGGGGGCTGAAATGGGGTCCTGGGCCTTGGGCAGTGTGGGGGGAGGCCCTGGGGGGGCCCGGCAGGGCCTACTGGTTCTCCTCAGGTTCCCCGACACGTTAACGTAAAGCTAGAGTAAAGCAAGGGATCAGTCATAAACAGCAGCAGTTTTGGGCGGTGTTTGGTATGCCTTTTTTTTTTTTTAATCATGTTTTTTTAACTGTGTTGTTGAAAGCGTAGCATCTGTTGTTTGGTGTGTAGACAATAACAAAGGCGAGAAGGAGCGCTGGGAACAGAGCTCTCCCTTAATTAAGTCCATTAATTTCAACACTGGAAAAATACCACTGCGTGTCAGTGTGGAGAAGGAGGAGAACGCCTCGCACCCCATTGTCCTGGTGTGGCTGGCGCAGGAATGGAGTCCTGAAAATTGGGAGTCGGTGGTGTGGTCGGCTCTGTCTGCAAAATCCAAGTTACAGAAGAGCCCTGAGATAGCAGAATGAAAACCATGCTCTGTTGCTACTTCATGTGGTGTTGTTTTTTCATTACTTTGAATGATTGCAAGTCCTGTGAAATGTGTTTCAGTAAGAACTTCCAAAACCCGAGGTATTCAGATGTATTTTCCAGTATGAAAATATGTGAAAAAGGTGGTGTGTGTTGTGAGGGGTGGTTAGCCTACAGTAAAATTTCTGTAAAGTAATAAACTATTTTATGAACAGTCCCATTGCTGTTATTCTGACTTCTGTTGTTCACGTAGAATATTTGTTGTACAAGCAGCGAATACATCACCTATGTTTGTGAATAGATGTATGATTGGTGACTGAGATTCAAAACCCACTTCCGATTCAAAGGAAGATCAACACCACGCTGGGTACTGAACATTGTATTTTGCTGCTCTTAAAGTCATCTGGCATGCAGCAGTGTATATATATCTACACAGTGATATATACATAAGAATACATATCATTACTTTTATTCAGAACCAGTCAACCTCTGCTTTGGCCATATGGCTGACCCTCTGAAAGGAGAACAACTTGCAGAAAACATGTAAATACCATTGATTTGTTAAGCTGAATGCTGTTCTGTTTGACTGGCTGTATCTCTTGACTATCTTTGTACTTTTCATGCAAACACTGTGAACAGCAGGGCAAGAAATTGTGTGTTTAAAATACACAGCTTTGTATTCTGTATGGCTCGGCGTGGTATTTGTTCTTCAGCCTGCATGGGATGCTTAGTTTGAGAGACAGGTGGAGAGTAAATGGGATCGAAGAGACTTAGAAGTGTTTAATACATATCTACAGCTATTTGCTTGGCAAAGATGATGACGTTCCATTGCATGCTAATTCTTTTTGCAAAGCCAATAAAAGAGCAGTTTTTTCCTTACAGAAACTGACTTAGAAGTCTAACAGTGTAAACTGTCATGGGTTTTTCTTTTCTTTTTTTTTTTTTTTAACTGTTATCATATAAAATGTAGGTTGCTGTGACCTTATTCTTCTCCACAGTTAAGTGCAAGGGTAGCAAATTTTAAGGACAAGAGGTGAAGGATTACTCAGGAGGGCGCCAGTACAGATACTTCCATTTGAGAGTATGATTTGATGAAGAATAGAGTAAAGCAGAGGAAGATGAGCAGTGGTGAGTAATATTTTCTGTACTGACAAAAAGGAGAATTTCCTTGGTGAAGTAAAAATGTCCTGAGAGAGGACATCAGCTTTTGAAATACGTGCTTTCTTTAACTAAGATTGGTTGAAACATGATTTGTATTCCACTGTAAAGGATTTAGGGAATAAAGGAATAACCAAAACCTGGTCATATTTAAATCTCACAAGGAAATTCTGACTTCTGTGAAACTGATTGTAAAACTCCTCCTGACTATGGTGGAAACAAAGATCTTTCAATTTATGTTGAAGAAAACAATGACATTTGCTTCCAGAATCTGGTACAGAGAACAAAAGAAGCGGGGGGGGGGGGGGAGAGTGGGGGGGGTGGTTAAAAGGCCAGATTTGAATCTTCTGCAATGATAAACAGGACAGGACAAATTAATCTTTGACTGGGGTTAAGAAATATGATTAGACATAATGTTGTTAAAATTCTGCTGCTTTGCTGAGGGCAAGTTTTAGAAAGCCCATGAGGCAATAATAAAAATTACGATTTGCAGCTATTGCTGGCAGGGATTGAGGGTACTCTTGCACAGATATGGTGCTCATAAATGATAAGCCATAATGTCTCAGAAGTGACAGTTGGCAATTATTTTAACTTACTTATGTCTTAATTAACATTTATTTTGGCATTCTACTTAATCAAACTGAGTTTTATTTAACTTCTTTCTACTGACAACTGACCTGCTTTTTTTCCTCTCCTGTTCCCCCATAAAAGCAGATGGCTTAATGCACAGATGCTCTTGGACAGCAAAGCTGAATTAGCTTTGTCTGATTAAATATTTTCAGGGAAGAATACCTGACTTGTCAGTTACTGCTTAGTATATCAAAGCCAAACAAATTATATGCTTTCTAAACAAGGAATTCAACAATAACTTTGCAGCCATCTCATACTAACTGTGCATGTGGTCTCATATAAGCCCATACTCTGTAGCCAGCAACTGTGATGTCAATAACTTGATTCCATTAAGAAAGATGAGAGATGACCAGTGTTGGAACAAATGAGGTAATTATGATCTAAAATGCATTGCCTAGCAAATAACCACGTGTTTGCCTGTAAGTTCTTCAAGACAAGGATTATCTTTTTGTTCCATGTACAGCATCTAGCACAAAGGGAATCTGTGCCATGACTAAGTCTCAAAACACTACTGCAATAGAAATAGTAATAAACCATATTGGGGAGCATTATTTGTGTTTTGGAAAAAATGATGAGTTAATTGTTCATCTAAATGTATTTAAAATTCCCTACTCTGTTCTCTCTCTTTTTCCTAATAATGTCAATGTAACTTTGCAAAGACTGCTTGTGAAACTGGCTTGTAACTGACCACTGAGAATAAGAGTATTTCTTTTAATATACCCCAAATGCAAGCAGTTATTTGATGTTGGAAGCTGGCCAGTTTGTTTGATTTAGTACAGTGATTCATTCCCATTTTCTCAGCAAGTCTGGTGCTTGTACTATCCAAAACAATTCTAATATTTAAATAATTGGCTGTATTGGTGTTGCAGGTTTTTCAATTAATGGTAGTAAATATTTGATGTTCAGCTAGAGTTTAATAATTAGAAAATATAATGACTGCTAAATTAGCTTTTGCAGCTTTTTTGGTCAGTAGACTGACATTTCACAGCCTGCCTGGCTGAAATCACTTTCAGCTAATTGAAGATTTTCTCACTCCATTTAGCTGTTAAACCCTGGCATATGGACTTCTTATCAGTTTTCCTATTCAAACAGATCCTCAGAGGAAGATAGCAGTGAAAATAATATTAAAACAACAAGAAAAATCTGGTTCAAATGTAGTTAAGACAATGTAATGCTCATGTAGGCGATGCAGGAACTGTCCTCCACTTGTCAGAAGAGGGTTCGATGGAAGTGAGGAATGAGCTTCCCACGCTACCTGGCAATCTGCTGGGAAGGAGCACTTCTCAGAGGCAAAGAACAGCATAGCCACATAATGATAGCTGATTAACTCTTGGATAACCATGTCTCTGTAGTTGCCAAACTACAGTTTGGTAGTATGCTGCTACTCAATAGTTGCTGAAATACTCCTTGGGCAGCAATTTGACATGTGGTACTTATAAGAACATGGAGTTTATTTTGAGAGTGGTTTTGTTGTTGGGTGGTTTTTTTTGATTTTGAGGTTAGGGAGATTAAAATAACATGGTCATCACTAGAAAGATCTCATATGTCAACAACGTTGTTTCTGATCAAAGGAAATCTTTGTACATCCAGCTTCTCATCTACCTGGTATTAACATAGACTAGACTTCTTCTGAAAAGAAATACCCTTCATACGTTCAGTTTTCCTATTAACTAATGTTATGAAACAGCTCTGTCTGCTGATATTGTTGGTATACCTTGCTTCAGTAGGATTGCAAGACCTGCAGTTGAGTTCTGCTCTGGCTGCCTCTCATAGTAACTTTTTTGTGCTGCAGCGAGCTTGCATCTCGTTGTTTTTCACTGGTAACAGCAATATTTACTTTCTCACTTGTCTGAAATGAGTTTAGTTCTGGGGTGATGTTTTCAGTTCATCAGATCTGGAAATGTATCACTCTTTAGGTGGAGAACTGCATGAGAACTTAAATGATTTTAGTGCTTGTTTATATTAGTGCTGTAGTTAATAAAAAACTTTAAAAAAAGAAAAAAAAAGGCACAGGAGAATTGTAAAAATGAATTGTAGCAATAGAGGCAACTGAAACCTGACTTGACCAGTCTTATTCTTGTATTTTCTCTATTCTCTTTATGTGCCCAAGTCAGAGATAACAGAACTGTGCTTTGAGTAGACAGAGAGGCTGTGGGAAAGGAGATTGCCTAACATTAGTGACCCTATTATTGGACTGAATTTCATTAGCTTGCATTGTGAATCCTGAATAGGAATGAATATATTTTCATGTGTTCACTATCTTATAGAGATGATGTATATCTTGGGGAAATACTCACTTTTAGTTTCTTTCAGAGAAAAGACATTAAAACAAATTGCTTTCAAGATACTGAAATAGTATTGGTGACATGAATGTGTCCCATCCATCAACTTCCCACCCAAGAATAAGATTTATTATGCCAGGTTTTTTTGACTGAAATCACACTTTTTCATTTAAAAAATGTTTAATGAAATATTTCCTGCTAGTTCAAAGTACAGAGATCCTGACTATACCATCTGCTACAATATCTGTATATAAAAATGACAGTCACTAATTACACTGTGCTAGTGGGGTGGGGGATGACATCAGAACTGAATTAGATTTAATAAATTAAGCAAAAGGTACACTTTTAAGATAAGAACAACTTCAGTATAAGAAACTAGAAACTGGTATGAATAACAACAACATTGTTTTTCCCCCCTAAAAGGCTGGGTTTTTAGTATTGTCTAAAAGGGATATTTTCAGCAAGCTTGATAATACAAATCCCACAGAAGACTGACAGTGTGGAACGTCTCCTGGGCACTCTAGTGGTTTGTGGTGGACCATTTAGGAATGAATATTCATAATGGTTTTGTTACCTTCTGGCATATTTTGATACACTGTCCATATAAATCCCCAGACTGGGTTAATCATCTGAAAGGGGTTTAATCATCTGAAAGTTAATTAAGATCTCTCTAGTCATGCATGTATTGTATGTTTTCGCTGTACTTAATTTACTGCTAGAAATAAGCCTATTAGGATAATTATTAGGACAATACAAGGAAAACAGTTATAAGCAACATTTTCATGTTGCAAAAGGCTCACAAAATTATCCTGCGCTGGACAACTTCACAGCTTAAATTCAGGTAACCGTTTTGCTTGGAGAGAAGGAGAAGCATATGGTGCATATCCAGCAGCAGATGTGTCAGTGACATGGAGATTTTAACAACAAAAATGTAGACAGCTAGGTACCTCAAAGGACAGTAGGGAATGGAGAAAATCTGGTAGGAAATGGCTTTGAGGATTTGAACAATCCCCCAAATCTGAACTAATAACATTAAACCCACAATAGGAAGACAAAAAAACCCTACAGAAAGGTCCCTGATTTCTGTGGTAAACTACACTGCTAAAAGCCTTCAGTTCAGGGAAGGATGACTGAGGAGTTGTGTCAGCAGTGTTAGTAGTGTGGGAAGAGTAAAGTGGAAGATTTGAGAACAGTGGACTTGATCCAGATGCTGGGCTTAGTGTTCCCATCCTCTGTGTCAGCAATACAGCTCAGGAGCCTGTTGTGCCAAAACAAGGTTGCGTGGTCAAAACGGAATCCCTTATTTCCCAAGTTTAAAGATTTCTCTCTGCTGTATTCCTGTCCTTTCAAATAGGAACACATACATGCAGAGGGAATGCATGGATTTCCATTTTTTTGTTAAATTATCCTTTGGAGAGCTACTGATATTCTAACTGAGTCATCATAGTGGTTTAAACTTCAATACCACCAACATTTGCAGCACAGACCTCCATCTCTAGAGTTTATGGAGTAAATGATACTGGTAGTATGTTGCTACCTCTTGTTGAACAGCTTTTAGAACAGGATGCTTATTAATGTGTAAAACAGTTGTCTTACTGATAGGGAAACCTAGGATCAGCTCTAAGTCCTATAATTTGGAGTTTTCTAGTAGTTACAGAAGCTTTCACCTTGAACTTCTCTCCTCTCTCTCCTGTTTGCTTCTTTCCATTCTGGGCATATAGGCCCTTTTCTTCTTTGGCTGTTTGGCCCCCTTCTGCCACCTTCACCCACTTGCTTTTATTCTGTTCCTGTAATTCTCCTTGCTTTTCTTATCACTCCGAGCTCAAATCCAGCTTTTTCCAGCTCATCAATAAAGCAAAGTTGTAAGAACACAGGAGACAGTGTCCTTGCTTCTGTACAATAACAAAAGCCTATGCCCGGGGCCAGACAATTCACTAAAACCAAATTTCAAGTCTATGTCCCAAAGAAAGTGCTGCTAGAGATTCTCAACGAGAGTTCTTGAGAAGACTGTAACTTTCTGTAATCTCAGTTTGAAAAAAACCTGAACTGTTTTGATTAAAACTTCCACCAAAAAATTCAGCCAGAGGCAGGAGTGCTATGCGGGAGCTCTCAAACTCAGTGGCTGACATCTGGCAAGCACTGAAGACCTGGAAACAGGCTCCCAGGATAGGAAGTATCACACGATATCAGTTCTAGCTGCCAGCTTCACTTCTCTTGCCCATGATAAAAAGTATTGTTTCAGCTACTCCGGCGGGTGCAGTCAAGTGGAGAGAACTTCTGTAGGGTAAAGGATACTCATGTGAGAACTCCTCTGGCCATTGCTACTCATACTGAAACATCTCGGAGCAGTGTTAATCAGAGAGCGCTTAACTCCAAGCAGTGCTGGAAAGTCTGCAGCCCTGTATGAGCAAAAATAATTTTGTGGGTTATTATTTTATTTCACAAAAAGCTAAGACAGAAGGAGGCATTTCTAGACACCTGATTTAGACAACTTTGAAATCTAATCTGTCTTAACCTGAACTCTCAGAACTATTAATTCGAGCCAAACCATGCCATATAATTACGTTGGCTATTCCCTGTGGTGCAACATTGTCTGCAAGAGACACTGATCACGTGAGCATAGCACTTTCAAGCAATTATGACCTGTATTGAAAATTATTGAAGCTTAACTAATTATCTAGCGAAAATTCAAAAGGAGAAAGCTCCTCCTCCAACTCTACATTCCCCTCCTTCCTAGTGAAATTATAGGTGCTTGAATCAATGGGAGTTTTGCTACTGATTTCTGCAAATCCAGAGAACAATCATGAGTTTTTATTGCCTTCTTCCACTTTTCATTTGGCTGATAAATTATATTTTGCAGTAATTCTTGGATAAGACAATGAAAACTTTGGTTTCCATTTCCTCTACTAGTGCCATGGGAAGTTTTTCTGTGTAAATATTACATATCTCAGCATTTGTGGGGCTGATGTTGATGCCTTCTTTTGAATTTCAAAGCAGGTGATAAAACTTAAGGGTGGCCTTTTTGTTCTCCTGATTACAGGTAGAGTGAAAGTCAGGTGGCATTTCCACTCATTGTCTTGTATATTGGAGTCTAACATGTGCATGTTTTTCTTCTCTACACTTGTGTGCATGAAATAAATGTGATTTAGAAATGATCAGGTGGACAAAAAAAATTGCTTTGGAGATTTTCTTGCAAAGAAAATTGGGATAATTTTCTTTCTTTCAATTCTCTTGGTTTGTCATGGGCAGTGACTACAGTACACTAATTATACATTGAATATACCTCCTCTTGTTTCAGCAAAAAATAAGGTTTCATGTCATCTTTAAACACTCAGCATCAGTGTTTGAGAGACAAATGGAAGATTTTTTTTTTCCATAAATACTTGAAAATCAAATTATTATTTTCATTTGCCAGGTCACAACTCCTTTGCACTCAACTGGCTGTGCAGATATGAAGATTTAAACCTTTTGAGCAGACTACTGACCATAACCATGTTTCAGATTGTGTGTTCAGCTGTATTTTTTAGAATTTGAATCTGTATTGAAGCATTAGGGAAAATAGTTGTACTGTTGTAGTGTTGAAGTTTGAATATCAAGTAGCTGAAAGAAATAGTTTATCACTTTACTAATGATACAGAAGGAAAATTCTAAGTAATCTCAGTAATGAGTAACTTAAAAAAAAATCCTTTTGTGAATGTTTTTAATGGAAAAAAAGAAGGAAAATCAGAAAAATGAAGTTTAATTTTACCTGACTAAAATCTGATTTTCCTTTCCTCAAGGGTTTTAAACACCTAACACAGGGTGATGTGTGCTGATAGAAGCTATTATTCTCTTGTGAAAGAAAACAAAGCCATGTTCCCTACAGACACACACAGGCACTAATCATCTCCAAAGCAGTCGATAGTCGACTGTTTCATTGGCTCCTGTGCTGCCCCAGAAGGATTTTGAGTGCCGAGAGCCCCACTGAGTGATGGTGGTTCATGCACACAGTTCTCATTGTATTAATGGCTTTTCCCTCCATTTAGTTTTTGTATAATCCACTAGTGTTGCCCTGAATGGGGGCCTTATATCTGTTGTACCTATACCTGCTATGTTGCATATCTCAGAGATACGCTGCAGCACTAGAGGTTTCTAAACCAGTCCCTAGCATCCTGGCTAATTTGAAATGGAAAATTGGCATGCACTAATGGACTTTAGCTATAATAGAATTTACAATTGGTTTAACAAAATTAATTTAGATGAAGAGATACCCATTCAGAGCTCTTAGTGTTTAAAAAACTTTACACAAGCTACTCTGTCACAGTGGCTTCTGCTCAATGCCAGGCTTCCCACAGGTGCAGGGATGAGCAGTGGTGTGTCAAGCTCCTCTCCGGAGCCAGCACCCTGCCGGTGCAGGGGCAGGGGTGACAGGGCGATGGCTGTAGAGGCAGGGACCTAGCTGCCTGCTCACCCCACTTCTGCGAAGCCGGGAGCTTATCCTCCTCATCCTGGCCTGGGGAGGGGATGTGACAGGTCTCTGTGCTGGCTGGCTCAGGGGAAAAGCAGGCACGTTCCTCCTCCTCCTCCAGGGAGGAGCTGGGGATGTGGGCATCCAGGAAAACAGCTTGTCTTCTAAAAGATGGATCTAGCTATGTGTTAGCTTGGGAAATATACCTAGTGGTGCAAAGCACTTGGTGATTTACTGCGCCAGAAGAGTCCTGGTGTGCTTATTTAACACATTTGTTGGTGGTGGACTGCCTGCTCAGCTTGTTACATAAATGTTCTCTTGCATGCAGAGTGCATCAAGGTTGATCGAGGTCGTATAAGCAGTTTGATGTGAGTAGATGTGACCGGAGCTCATATGACATTTGTTTCTGGGCCCCTGCCCCTTCTCTGCCCACTCCAACACATGGCAAAAGAGATACTGCTTTCAAAAGGAAAATCCATCACAGCAATGGGAACATGCAGTGTCTCTGTTGTATTACCAGACATGCTGCACCTGATGTCAATAAAGAAACCTATAGGACATAACGTAGGTAGTCAGAATTTCTTGCCTCTAGGAATTTTGATTTTATACAAAAAAGAACATATAAAGAGGTCTGCAGCACATGTGCCTCGTACACTACAAATCTAAGTTGGTAAAGGCTGGAGCGAAAGATATGGTGATTCACAGGCCTAATCTTGTTAGCATTTTAAATCAACCTGCTTATTTTGTATGGAGACTGCACTTCTTTTAAATAGCATCCTTTAAACTTGTTGGCATTTTTCTATCTTCTTTCCTGTGACTAAAGTATTTTTCATATCAGAAAAGCTCACAAGAGTGTTAAGTTCAACTTCTTTAAAGGCTAATAAGGCAAATGCGTGTTTGCTTGGGTCTGGTGCCTATCGGGTCAGCTTCTGCACTACTGGGGGAATAGATTAGCATTGCTACAGTGACCCTAATTCTCCCAGCTCATTGGTAGCTGATTAGGTATGGTGTGTATAGCAAAAATTACCTCCTCCTTACTCCAATAAGAGATTTGAATCTGGGATCATTAGATAATGCTATGTACAGACCTACTGCAGCTTGAAATTGCTCTCCTCCCACACTTTACTGACTGCACCTACACTGGCATCCCAGCTTACCGTAAGCCAACACTGACTTGGCAGATGATACCCTGCAACAGAGCTTCCCACCACCTCTCTTCCCAGCCTCGGATGTATGGATCTTATGTCTCAGGATGTGATGATATACTTTATCCAGAGTGGCAAATAAAGATTGTAGGAAAGAAATGAAACAAGAATTAAGCAGCAGAATTAAATCACACAGATAATTGTTAAAAAACCAGAAATCTCCAGTGAAAAGTAAGAAAATGTATTTCACAAAAGCCACAGTTTGATCTTTCACTCTTGATCCTTAAGTGAGGGATGAAAAATGCCTCGGGAAATTAGCCTGGGAACTAAAATTCACAACTTTAGTGGATACTAAAAATCATGGACTCAATAGAAAAACTGGTTGGTGGTGTTTCTTCTACACCATATCCTCTATCAAGAGCTCACTGCTCTGTAGGCAGTAATTACTGTTTTCTGGTCTGACAGTGCCTAAAATATTATCACCTCTGTTTCTGCTAACATTCTCTTCTGCTCCCTTGGTACCAACTGTCCTTTTCCTTGAAAAGGACTAATTCAATTAAATTAAAATCAGAGCAATGATTCTTGGTTTAGCTTGGAGATTTAGAACTGAAAAAGGGCTTACGTGCTGGAAAGCTTGTAATTTTTTTCCAGCTCTATCAATCAAAGTTGCCTTTATAAACATTGTCTGTTTATATCCTTGGAGCATTGCAAGATACAACATTGCATTACAAATACAAAGCAACACTGGTGGTTCCAAAAAATGGTGTATGCGGTCTGAAACTACTGAGAACCCACTTCTGCTCTGAGTCTTGTTTCAGTAGCTGTATTTTTACTTAAAAACCAGAAAGTAGCTTGTATGTAGACCAGATATGGCAACTGGGAGGTTGCACAGGGGATAGCAGCATGTCTGACTTGTGGTGAATTAGCCTTAATTATTCAAACTCATGAGTGGCTTAACAAAAATCAATCATTGCTTTCTCTCTTCCTCCTTCTATCCTCCCTTGGCTTTGCTGGTTCCATTGTTTCTTGGCATCTGTTACTGTCAACGTCTGCCTGTGACTGGTACAGATAAGCTGGGCTGCTGGATTACAGGCAGGGAGCCATAGATAGGGGGTGAAGAACAGCTCTGCTATTGTCCGTTTACTAGAAATTAATTGTGGTATAAAAGAATAAAAACTGCTCAGCAGCTTTCTTGGTCAGTAATCTATATGATAGCTTTAATCTAAAGAAGATGCAGCAATTACAGTGAAATAATAATTTCTGACTGAAATCATCTGTATTTATAATTCTAAACCTTGTGGGAGGTTTGCCAAGTCCTTAATGGTAAAGAAATATGGTGTTAATGTCAAAATTATTGAAACTGCAAAAACAAAGTGGCAGACTAGCTAAGATCCTACACTGTATTCATTGAGCCTTTCCCTGAACTGCAGAAACTGCATTTAGATTTATCAGATGATCTTCATGCTTTCTCCATTAAAGCTCCAAGATATATTCCATATTCTTAGGTTATTTTCTTAATTTTTACTTTGTGGGAAAAAAATCCACAACATTAATTTTAGTGCTGAGTTGAAGCCTGGAGATAAAAATCCTGCTGTGGTTCATTAAGGGATTATTTTAGTTAGTATGTGTATGACAGTAAAGCTGAGAGGTGTGGTTCAGAACTCAGCCCTTATTGGTCTGATGGCAACATCTGTACTAGTGAATGAAATGGGACAAGACTTGCTGGCTGGAGGGCAAACAGTGTGACTCAGCTGGCATTCCTGCAACCAAGCTCTCTAGCCCCCTTCCCAAAACTGGATGCCTTCATCCACAGTGCTTATCAGGCATTATTCTTCTGCTACCTCCACCTTGGTGTGGCACATGAAAGTGGTAGCTGGCTTAGGCCAAAATCATACCACAGAGTGTGTAAATGAACAGCACGCTCACAGGGTGATCATAGTGTGACCTCAAACCTGTGCCTTGGCCTCGTTTAGCCCACAGATGTAGGTGAACACTCCAGTTTTTCAACATCTCTCTTACTGGGGAATCTAAAACTGGACACAGTAGTCCAGACGTGGCCTCAAGAGTGATGAGCAGAATGGAATGATCATGCTGGTTATGTGCATGCTAACGCAGTGCACTGTGTAATTACAGTAGGAATAAGTAACACAGATTTTCTTCAAAGTCATTTTAATCAGTGTTAAAATGTAAGCTTCTTGCATGGAAGAGGTAGAAGAAGAAAATGATAAATGTAAATATTTTAGCTGATTTTCTGTGTGGGGAAAATGCAGTCATGTTAATGCATTCATATATTCTAATAATAAATGCCAGCATTTTAATTTATTATCAGATACAGCAAAGTGGATGTCAGTGTAGTGAACAGCTACACAGTACTAAATGTTATTCATTCAGACATTGTTTAATTCTTGATACCTCTTTGAGTTGGTTAAATAGCATACTGGAAGTTAAACAGAGAGCAGGTAATGTCATTGTTTTGCAAAAATCCACTTAAATGGGCCTTTTTTCCTTTTTCCTTTCTTTTCCTACTTCACGTGGGCACCAAAAAAAGCAAGTCATCCCACATAAATGGATAGTCTAAAATGAATGAATGACTTGACTAAGCTCACACAATGAAGACATCATTATTAAAAGCCTCGATAATTTGGCATCTTTATTTGTTAAGAACCTGACCTAACACAAATTGTATGTCAGGTCCAGGAAAACTAGGGTGCAGTTGCTGGAAGTTCAAGTGTGTAGCATTTGTCTAATCCATGATCAAAATGTCAGAAACTGATCTCACCAATATTGTTTTACCCATTATGTGTTGACTTCAGCATTCCAATATGGGACCTATTTAGGCATTGATGTTTACAGGTCGTATTTCATTGATTTTTCAAGCCTCCTATTCTTCAGCAAAATGTTCTTAAAATATGAAATAATATTCCTGGGTAAGTAATAAATAATCGGATTCCTTGGGTCTTCTAAAGCAAACCTTGGCAAAGAGAAAAATCACTCACTGGCAGCAGATGAGACTGTATGTCTAATATATCTCTGCTTTCTCTTTTTTCTGTGATTAAGTTGTATGTAGACATCTTGAATATACAGTTTTCCATACAAAAAGCTGCTATTAAGGCCATGAAGAGATTTTCAGGGATTAGCAAGTGCTGTCTGGGACTTTCTGCATTACTTAATACACTGTCTCCCTATTTCAGTGCATTGACTACTTTCTTTTGTCTCTTTCCAGAGTTTCTCCATGAAAGCTGTCAGTGCTCCTGACTTGGTAAGAACAGTCAATTTTTTCCCATGTGATACTTACTCTATTGATTTTAACAGAAACACACTTTCACTGCACTTGCAGATATGCAGAATGTGTCTCAAGAGCAGTGAATTTGCTCAGTCTTGGCATCTTCATTCTTAAGAGCCTTTTCAAAATGTAAATTAGAGACCAAGCCCACAGAATCAGAAATTTTAGAGCACATGCTAATTGCAGAAATCTGAGATGGTTGCTGTGAATGGTAGGTTGTCAGTCAGGCTTGCATTAATGTGAGCTCTGAGGATTTGTATCCCTAGCTTAGAGTAGCTCAAGAGGAAACACGAATCTCTTCTCTCACAGGGACAGCAGAACTAACTCCCAACTCTATCCTCTTGCCCCTGAAGGTCTTTTAATTATTGTGATCTTGTTAGCATAATTCAACAACTTTAAAAATTAATTCAATGCAGATCAGTTAGTCAGGAAGTGAAATGGTGTTTCTTACACTGCAAAATTACAACGTTACACAGTGATCTAAACTACCAGAAAGCTATGGGGCAATCCACGTGTTTTTAGGCTTTTTCAGATTGCAATATTTCTGAATCAATAAATTCCCATAAAATCAGATTAACAAACCAAACCAAGAACACCTCAGAATCCTGTAGTAAGTGTTTGCTTTTTAAGCTCTAGGGTTATAAATAAATATATTTATATGGAGGTGGGGGAGTTTACTGAACGAGTAATAACTCTTCAGTTAAACAAAGTTCATCTTTTAGGTAGATTAAGTATGTTCAGAGGGTCACATTTGAAAAGGTAATTTTTAGAGTTCACTAGAAATGAAAACATGATCGGATAGAAGAGCAAATGAGTTGAGAGACATGGTGCTCTAGTCAATGCTTGCAACAGGCACAGAAGTGGCTGGGCAGAGTTCATTGCTACCATTGTATTCCTGTCCTGCAACATGGTTAAAGAAACCCAGGCTGTCATGTCTTTGAAGTGACAGGGCTTTCTGAAGGGTTGTTTGTCCATCCTGCAGGTGGAAGCGGCAGGAGCTGTGATGGTCCAGGGCTGGCTCTTGCTGAGGCAGTTCTGCATTCCCACAGGCCGCTTTCACAAGACAAGCTCGCAGCCTCGCTTCCAAGTTTTCAAGGCTGACTTGTGGTCTCAGCTATATTGCTTTGTTATCATGACAATGAGTTTTCAGGAACTGTCTATTGACATAAAGACAAACAGGCTATTCTTACCAGCTGATGGCAGAGTGGGAAGTTGAAGTGCAGCTGGTTAGGCTTTGCAAAGAAATGGAGGTGTGAAAATTTCTGAGAAAATTACAATAGCGGGCAACAGCAGGGGCAAATCGAGTCCTGACTCAGAGCAGACCACAGACTGCCAAAATGCTCTCAGCATCCTTGCCCTGGTGTTTTAGGAATTACATAATGAGGAATAAGATAAATCAGTCTGATTTCAATCATGCAGAGAAAGGCTCAAACTGAGAAGCAGGTTTGGGGGTTCTGTTCTCTGGCTTTGTTGGATTATAATAAACATTTCTACTAAATTTCCTTCTTAAGTCTGCCTCTTGTAAAGAAGACAAAGAGCACAGTGGTTGGTAGCACAACAGACATCATGAGTTTGGAATGATGACATAAACAAGCTCTGGGAAACAACAGTACAAAACGTCTACTGATGGAGGGAAGAAGGGGATGTCTCTCACATTCTGCAGATGTACAAAATAGTTTCACTGTTTTGTGCCAGAAGCAAATGTACCAGGAATGTCTTCACGAAGTTAGGTCCTGCAACAGGAATTCTTTCCTTCACCAGCTCAGTAACTTTCTTTGTGTAAGAGGGCAGAGTAAGGTCCTCCAAAACTAATTTGGCTAAACAGTAAGCCATATGAGTTGTGTCTGCATTGTGCCTAGCCCTGCCTGAGACCTCTGAGTACCAGCATGTGATTTTCCTTCACCATAGCAGTGGTACATGTGAGATTATGTGCCCTGGCATGGGAGCTGGGGAAGCCACTAATGTATGTGGAATTATGCAATACAGGAGAGAGAGGTCTAGAGGAGACATCTGTCATGCAAAGTAAGTGAGAGCAAGTGTAAACAGCAGCAGAGAGTATCAGAAAAATGTTGTGAGTGTATTTATGTTTCTGCCTTGTGAGACTGTCACTGCCAGCTGAGCTGCACAGTGGGGATGAAAATAGCCCATGTATGTATGTATGGTGCAGCTGTATTTGGGACATCATCTTTAAATCAAACCGTCATCATAGATCTGGAGAGAGTAGTTATGCAACCACTGTAGAGGTGGCAAGAGGCACAAGACAGTAAGTGCCTTCTGAAGAGGATAAAAGGTGAATTAATCTGGCAGACAGGAGCTCTTTGGGCTCATAAGAACAGTGGAAGAGGAGATCTTTTCAGCATCAGCATGAAAAATGTGTGCAGGAAAAGGAAACGAGAAGTTGGAAGAAACAGACAACAGGACGGGGAGAAGGATAAGACCCAAGGCAAATTAGCTGGGGGTATAAATTAAGCCTGGAGAGATGGCCCAGTTTACAGTAGCAAAAAAATAGCACAGGAAAGGTGAAGCAGGGTGGAAAAAATCTGGTTTGGACTGGGCTGAGAAATGAGTAGGAAATTAGAAATAAGATTTAACATGGCTTGCATGTTGCTCTGTTTATGTGAGTATCTGGGCAGTGAACTCTTCCACAATAGCCAGGATCTTATACACAGCAATAAATGCTGTCACACCTACAGGTTGCTAATACAGAGGACACTGTGTGCTTTGACAAAAAGCATCAGCAGCTCTTGCAGATAATTACCACGATTCTCCATTTCCAGGCATTGGTTATCTGGTGAGCGTAGTAAAGGTGAAACTATAATGATTGGGCTTTTCATTCCCAGTCTTTGTAGTTTTGGGGGGTATGTTATCATGGAGGCTTTTCTGTGTAATGTGCATTGTTGTATCTTCTGAACTCCTTGCATTAGTAGTGGGTTAGGCAATAGGACTAGCAGTTATAGCGTGCCTCACAGAATCCTCTCTCCGGGGAAAGAACTGTGGCAGTGGAAGGGTTATTATAGATTTTTGTAACAAGACATTACTGGTTTGTGTAGAACAGAGCAAGGCTAAAGAAATTCATTGTCTTTTGGGGGTTTGTGATGCTCTGAATTTCCGGTGGAAGTTTATCCTTCCATTCTTGGACCAAGACCTGAGAGTTGTGTTTGCTACAAGAATCTCTTTTTGTATAAAATTCCTTTGTGTTAGAGGACTAAAGACCTTGCTTGTTCCTTCTGATCACAGTCACATTCTCAGTACTCCAGGGATTACTGGTGCTTCAATATTTTGAGCAAACTGGTGCCACTCTGGGGATGGGCAATAACCTACTACCAGAATCATCTACTCTTGCATCCCTGTCTGGAAATCTGTAGTAATTCAGGGACTGATGCAACCACTCAGGTTCTTTTATTCAGCCTGTAACAAACACAATTCTCTTTTGCTGATCAAATTGCTCCCAGGGATGTCTGGACAACCATGAGACAGATTTCTTCCCTGTGTGTGGAGTTACTCCTGTGTAAATATTTAAGCAGTTCTTCATTTACCTGATCACATGTGTTTGTTGTACATTTTGAGCTGGCATTTTAATTTATCCATGTACTAACCATGCACCCAAACTCTAATCACTGTCAGCACCGTGAGTTCACATTCAGATGTTTTCTAGTCTGTTACCCTTATCGTACTTACACTTTAATGGATAAGATAAGCCACACTAAAGGTATCTTGTGTAAACTTCTGATAGTTCTTTGATGGTCTACAGGCATCTTGATCATTAGTCCATTACTTATCTGCTTATCAGTTAACAATCTCAAGCCATTCAGTTGCACAGCTTTGATAATTCTAAATACAAGCTTCCTGTGCTTTGGATTTACTTCGCATTACTGTAACAAGCAGTTTTAAACCCCAGTCTTCATCCTTGAGCTGGGACCAAGCCACAGAATCCTAAAGGTGAGGACAGACATCTAATCAGTGTTTGGAAAGTGGGACAGTGAGAGTGGAGGGCAGATTCTGCCTGTTCACATCAGAAACTTGGTCAGGGAGATAAACTGAATGTACCAACGGGATTTCCAAAATGGATGCGTGCATTAATTCTGTAATCTAGATGAGCTCTGATGAAGGCATGAGCTACAGAGGCAGTTTCATCCCTTGTTGGGCTGGAAGAGAATTTTATAGCTGACCGGGACAGTAGCAAGTGTAACCTGTGGTGCTGTTGTGTGAAAACCTACATTAGCTCTGATTAGCTGTGGATGCAGGAGTGCTCTGAGATGACACACTGAAATGGCCAGTTGTGGATGCAAGTGTGAATTGCAACCAAAGAAACTTAAACTGGTTTACACATTTTAAAAAAATACTTTTCTCTGCCTGCATCACCCATACCCTTCCTCAATTTCAGCATCAATATGAAGATCTTGCTGTTAATGATCTAAACCAGGCAGTGGGTCATGTGAGAGGCGGGGGTATAGTCATATGCCAGGGACCAGTACAACTGAAAAGGTAGTGTGCTGGACTACCTGCTGGACTGGTTTTGTTTTTCAGTTTAGAGGCTAAGAAGTGGTATATTTGGAGTGGCCTACTTCAGCTTATTTTGTGCATGCAGGAGGAAGACAAAATTTTCTTTTCGAACAAGGCATTGACTCTTTGAATCATAAAGAATCCCTTTTGCTTAAATCTCTCTTCTACAAGCCAGGAAAAGCACAGATCACAAACCTAAGTCTAGTAGAAAAGAAGTCCTTCAAGTTATTTAGAACTTGTTGATGAATGATTTCTGGAAATGTAGATTGTTGATTATCCAACAGTCCAGGTTGTTCTGGACATTTGTTTGTTGGTTTTTTTTCCACACACATATTTTTTCAATAAAGTTTAAAAATTCTTTTTCTGATGCCTTATTTTGCTATAGGCTTTGGATACTTATGACAGATTTTAAGCACTCTGTAGAGTTTCTTAGCATATAATTCATCAGCTGTAGTAAACTTCAGAAGCAGGTATTTGTCAAGTACTTACACCTTCTTGCTAGCCTGTCAAGTAGCCCTGTCTGAATCACAAAAAAAAATCAGCGCTTATAATACATTTTAAATGTTATCAGGTTTCAACAAACTGTATAAAGATAATTGGGTTTATTTCTTTATTAAAGGAATCTAGAACACTTAGTGGGTTTTGGCTGAAAAATATGTTCCCAGAGACCCTTTTCTACCAGTGACAGTGGAAAAGGGGATGTTAGAGCAAGCAGGATAAAAATCTTTTCCAAAGAAGTAGTAGAAACTATTTACTCAAATAAGAGTTAAAATTCTGATGATTATAGTTCAGCTGATATGAAATAGATGTGCTTTGACATACTAATTCTCCATAGGGTCACAGTCATCTTTGTAACACATACATTGTCATTTACTTAAACTCAATTCAGCTGCTAGTGGCATTACTAACCTTCTAACAACATTATGCCAGATGTCTGGTTTCAGAATAGAGATGTTTTGACACACAGGTTCCCTCTTACACATCCTGTGGATGGAAAGAATAAAGCCTTGCAGGCAAGAAACTGAGCTGAGCTGTGGAAAGGTGTCTGGGTTTACCTCCTGTAGCTGCTAGAGCCTTCCTCTGTAGCCACAGGCAAGTTGTTCTGTCAAAAAACACAAGTCTACACCTCACAATCCCTTTTTCCCCAGGGAGTCTCGCTGCCTTCAGTGACGTGATGGCATAGCACATACATCTTCTTTTGGATGTGCACAAACAGGAGACTTTCTGCTCAGTCTGTTGAAACTCACAGCCTTGGGTTAATCCTCATAGCACCTCAGCAGTAAAGCATTGTACAAGAAACAATCCTGACCTTTAAAGAGGTTTCAGAAAGGATTGGGAGGGAATCATAGAGTTACAAAGAAGTGGCTTATTTTAGCTCATCTACCAGGTCAGCAATAGGGAGAGGAACAAAACTCCAGTCTGTGATGCCTGCTGTTACCGATCTCACTTTATTAGCCTTCCAGTTAATGCATGCTTTTTGTTCCCTCCCATTTGAATTGTCATATACACATTTGGTTTTTATCTAGATGACTGCTTTTATAAATTGTCCTTAAACAGAATTTTACTTTTTGCAGCTGCTCACCAGTTTATCATTGATAGACAGACAAATAAATAAAGTATAGGAGAAAGGACCTGCGGCGGCTTTATAGTGGGAAATCAAACTTCACAAATATAGCAGGGTACTGGAGTCAATGAGTGTATGAAAAAGAATTATTTGGTTAGTTCAGTATACTTTATTTCCAAAAGTCCTTAGATATGTTCCTGCCTTAGCAGAGGCTCTTTAAGGAGCAAAGCAGTTAAATGACTGATGAAAAGGTACGAATCAAAAAGTTACAAAGAAATGGTCAATTTTCATGATGGAGCAGTAACTATAGCCTGGTTTTATTACCTGTGGGCTCAGGCAATGATTATGTCAGTCACACCAATTACAAGTGTCTCAAAGACAAACCAAAAGGAGTAGGACATCCCACTGGGCACAATGAACCCATTGATTTCAGGCTTAGTCACTGCTCCTGGGATAGTTTGGGATAGTTAGGAGAGAGCAAATGCTCTCTTGCCTTACCAAAGGAATGGCCTACTGAATGGCGCTTTAGAGATGGACCTCTGGGTCATTAGATGTGTAGTGGGCTAGAGAAACATCTCTATGAGGAAAATTAGTTCAACTCATTTTTCTCTTCAGGCTGGAAACAAAAAAACAGAGTGAGGGTATAACAGAAACCTATGGAGTCATGTGGAGGTGGAATAGACAACCATGATTTAGTGTCCAGTGAAATTACCAGGTATCAAGACAGGAAAATAAGCAAGACTGAGTACTTTATTATACATTCTTATAATTCAATTATAGAACTAGTCATCACACAGACACTGTAGCAGCCACAAATGTAAAGGGCTTTAGAGAGTAAGTGGACAAAGTCAGAGAAGGAGGTTCATCAAGTATTATTAAGTACAAAGACACTCAAATAACTTTGGCTTTGGAAGTCCCTAAGCAAAGATTGCTGAAAGCTGGAGTGATCAATGAAAAAACTGTGGTAAACTTGCCCTGATCTTTACTTTTTCCTAAGTCCCCAGCGGTGGCTACTCTAGGAGTCTAGAGGCTGGCTAGGCAGACCTTCAGTTTGAACCTGTGTGTCTGTTTCTGCACTCTTATGGTGACTGTTGACTCAGGCCATTGGTCTTCTGGCTGGTTTTGGTTTTATGTGTGTATTCATTGAAGGCTGCTGGAGACAGAGATTTCTCTTGCTCTGTGGATGTACAATCTCTAATGGAAAGTGATGGGCCCCTGATTGCTCCCTAGGGCTTCATATGCTACTTTCATACACATTGTAATTAATAGTTACATAAAAGCCAATTTAAAACTTGCACAGTAAACACAGAATCTAGTTTAACATCCTCATCCCACAGCTAGATACCTGCTGTTACTTCCATGGGAACCTGCCACGTTTTTTTCTTTCTCTAAATTTTCCACCTTCAAGGCTCTCACTTTAGAGCCACACAGTTCTTCGTTGCCCACAAAAGTAAGTACTGACTAGCACAAGGCACCCTGACTGCAAGCTTCTTCCTTCAAAACTTCTCTTGGAGCATGTTTCTTTCAGCATCCTGGAGATACAAGCCTCACACATGCCATCCAGGAAGAGAGAAGATTCTTCCCAGCACAGAACCATTCCCTGGCTCTCCCAGGGATGCATTCTCTGTTTATTTCTTGCTAGCTCCCCCAGTTTGGGAACATCCCTGCTGCTTTCCTGTATAATGTGGAGCACCTTTGTAGTGAATAAGAGCTAAAGCTGAACTCACATCCAGAAAGAGTTTGAATCACTTGGTAGCAGAGCATCAGCACTCAACCCCGAAGCGATTTTTCCCCCGTATTCTGAGTAGCCTCCAGATCAAATATTAGCATCAATTTAAAAAATAATCACTTTTTAATGTGTGAGATTAGGTTTCTTTTGGTACCTCAGTGATGGTACCAGCCAGGCCATATTCTAAAATTCACAATGGCATCAATGAGGGCTGTTGACTGGAAAGATATGTAGATTAGAAAAATGGAACTATTTTTTAGATTCTGAATTTGGTTTTTTTTTGCCCTTAGTACTGTTTTTTTTAAGTATACATTTTTGGGCAAAATTAGATTCATTTCACTTTAGTTTATACTGTATTGGCTTTCAACAAAATCTGGGTTGCAAGTATTTTAAATGAAGTTGTATTTAGAAAGGTATGTGTTGTGGCTTTTAAAGTTCATTTGAGCATCTGTCTTATTAATTACTTTTGTAAAATTTTGTGTTTTGCCGAGTATAAAGTTTGGTGAATGGGTGGGTAGACTGTGACTCAGTTGTATTTTTAAATTATGTTTCTCTTGTTGATTTAACTTGAAGCTCTGTTTGGTGCTTCACTTAAGCAGAATCTAAGGCAGCAGGGGTCCAGCTGAGTGGAGTTGTCATGCATGCCCTGCTGGAAGTGGGATGTGAAAGATCTCTGGAGACCTCTGACAGCCACCATGAATGTCTCACCTGATAATTCTTAAAAGGACCACCAGATAGGAAATACACTCATAGAGCCCTGACAGTGAATTTTGTTAGTTAAAAACAATGTATCATTTAGAAACAAGGCTAGGGACTGCTGCTTGTAACTCCCAAGGCAATGTTTTGTTTGGGTAGCTGGGGAGTGATGTAATGTTGCTGAGATTGGCTAGAGTAGAATGCATTCCTTGTAAACGCTGTGTGGTTGTTACTCTTTAAGAGGTGAGTCTACAAGAGGATAGTATCTGTCTTAACACTGGACAATCTGAGGATAAAAAGAAAAAACAGAACCTCTTCAGCATCTCAGGGTCTGTTGATCAGAGATTTTTGTAATGTGTTCTTTTCCTTGAAGGTGGTGTCCCTGAGCCTGACCAAAAGCACATTCCTATTGCCAGAGGACGTCCCTCTGTCTTCAGCAAGGTTTGGATCAAATCCCTCTCACATAAATTGATCATTCCTTCAAAATCAGAACCACTGGCTCTGAGAAGTGCCTTGCCAAATACTTCATTAAGGACTTCTCTTAAATTTGCTGGGCCAGTAGCCCAGAATTTGTGACTTCTGCCACTTTTCATTCCATCACCTTTCTTCATGTCTCCTTAGTTACTATATAGAAGAAAATTCACAGCAATATTGTGGTGGAATGGAAGGAAAGGAGGATTTCCTTGAAACCTTGTCTTCTTTATGACAGTAATGTAGAATATAGTTGGCATGGCATATTTCTTGAATCATAACTTTAATGTTTGTTTTACTCACGGCATAACTTCCAGCTGTTGCTGATACATATGGTTACTGAATGAATTGTGCATTAATCCTGCATTACTCTGAGCCAACTGTAACCAACCATTTTCTGTCAGACCACCAGAAGGAGCTATTGAATTCAAAAAGCCTTTCCTTCAAAGCAGGAATTCCTGGTACAGCGGGGCAGGCAGGAGGATAATGCAGCAGGCACACTGTCTTCCTTGCAAAGTCCAGCTCTGAGCTGCAGAGCAAATTCTCATTTAGAGTCTGAGTCTTTTTCTGATCCACTGTATTGAGGTAATCAAAACTGACTTTACAGGGTTTAAGATGCTTCACAAAGAGATTTCAGGCATCGTTCCTTAAACATACACTAACAAATACTAACCAAATCCAAAGAGATGGGGAATTCATTGAGGCAAGTTTAACCACATATTTTCAAAGCACAGGGAATGTGGAAGCTGCCATTTTCCATTAGGTCAGCTGGGAGATGTTAGGCTAACAGATCTGCAAAACACTTGAGACAGATAATGGCAATGTCCATAAGGATAAATGAAACCTGAAATTCCACTTACCCAAGTTGACTGGCAATCAAAATGCACCAGTCACCTGTTATGTGTTTTCTGAGGTGATATGAAGATATGCAATTATTTGTTGTCAGCCCAATACAGGTGTCTCATGATCAGATTTATAAAATGAGGTATTAGGGCTTATAAACAGGCTTCCCTCTATGAGCTTTGTCCTTTATATTTGACAAAAAAACCCCTCACACCAACAGAAAGCAGATTATGTTGCTTCTGCCTGTTTTCTGTTTTCACCTTCTTTCATCTGACAGCAGCCTGAAAATTTGTGATGGTGGTTTGTGGGTAGTGCATTCTGTGAGAGTGTGTGTGGCTTTGAATCAGTGTTTGGGACAAGACCTTATTTAAGTCTGCCCACTGCTATTCACAGCTTGCTTTGCTATAGTAATATTGACTTTGGGGGAGAGTCACACTGCTTGTTTGTAAGACACTATCCAGATGCAATCCTACATATATTTCACAGAATAAACCCCATGTCTATCTAGGGGAGAAGCAGGTACTAGCACAAAACATCAGTGTCTCAGTTAGTTAACCTTTGTTGTATGCTGACAGGAACTCTGGCTCTCTGGATGGATCTCAAAAACCATGCCTACAATTGTTGCTGTGTTGGGATGTTATTCTGGATCTGCTCATTTCTTTGGGAAGGAAGAAAAGTGTGGGGTGTCATGGAAGAATGGGATGTATGCTGACACATACCAGTTGTAGGCAAAGGAGAGGGAAGTAATGATCAATAGTGGTTGTTTCTGAGTATGTCATACAACAGCATTTGTCACTAAGATCCCAGTTGTGATGTCCTATACAATTTGCTACGTCGGTGTATTCAGCATATTAAAAGCATGTTTGTTTTAAGCATATGTATTATGTATCCCTTTGGATTAACAGGAGGAGAAAAGCTGTCTGAAGATAACTTTTTGAAATACTTTTAGGTAATAGTTCAGGCTGACTGATCTCAGCACTGGCTTTTCTTAATGTTGAGTTTCTTAATTTATAATGCATTTGTACTCAAGAGACTCTGCTAGTACTCAGGCATAAGTTTAGGGCTGTAGGTAGAATAAATCAAATATTGCCCTGAGGACCTTACAGTGCAAATGGTAACAAGACATGAAAAGTAGGTATAAATCATAAAGCAGGAGGAACGAAAGGAGGAGGGAGAAGCTGAAGCAGCATGGAGAGGAGGAAAAGGCATATAGCATTGGCTGGACATCTAGTTTGGAGATTTCATATGTTGGCCTCTTTCTTTATTTTTCTTACCATGATAAATCTAGTATCCTTTTTCAGATGAGATGATCTTGTGCTAGATGCTTTGCTATGCAAAGATGGAAATAGAAGGTGGTCCCTGTCTCAGATTTAATCTGTATGATTGAGATCCAGGATAAGACAGTTGGAAAATTATTACAAAGAACAGGTACTATAGGCAATGAGTTACCTGTCAAAGACACTTTCTAAATTTAGCAGTTCCAGAATAAAATACATTTGTCATTTTATTATGACCCAAATCCTATTTATTTATGCAGTGAGACTACTCCCAGAAGTAATTTGTGGATAATATTATATAAATGTAAATACTTCTTATTTGTAGCAGTATCTCACAGAGATTTCCTCTTCCAAAAAAGGTTTAACATGCCCTGTGCTCTTTTTCTTGGGAAGTAGGAATTAGTTACAACAAGCTATGCATCTGTAATGACCTTGAGCCCTGATTATTGTCATTTTCTGGAGTTATGAGACTGTTGCTTTGATTAAAAATAGAAACAGCCACCAATCTCTGTGCTCAGCAGCACAGTCGGCACTAAGACCGTATCAGCCTAAAACTCACTTGTCTTCATGCTACGGATTTTCATCCCCAGAGCACTCTGTCAGTGTGGCACAAACTACTAGAGGACCTGTCTCAACTTGAGCCTGACTTTCTGTGACAACTACATCTCAGAGGAACGACAGCATTGTTGGCACCTGGAAGACAGTTTACAGGGAAACTGTCTTGGAAAGATATCTTTTCTCACAAAGGAAACTTTCTACTTCAGATTCTCAGTAAGCCTGCACTTTAAAGAAAAGCAAAAATGTAACCTTTATAAAACTAAAGCAAGAAGATACTTCATATCATTTTGCCTTCACTTCATTGACTGGTACTTGAATAGTCCTAAAAGAATCTAAATAGACAAATAAATGAAAGCAGACTGTAGGAAGTCAGTTGTGGAGAGGAAAGAAACACCTTTCACTGTGCATGAGTCTCTTCAGAAATACACAAATAAGTTACTATCAAGGCATTATTTACAGGGAGCTGAATGTTATTTTCTCTGTATGAAAATAACAAAACCCCCTTATGACTTAATCCCAGCAAACAAGTTATTTCTGTCTGTCCAGTCAGTCCTGGCTTAAGTGACAGGACATATCATTCTGCCCTTTAAAGGTGTGCATCAGATCTGTATGCCTGTGTTCAGAGTGGGCTTTCTACAAAATTCTCCTTTTTCATCTTATTCAGGTTGAAGGTAATTGGACACCAGCTGGTTGGTTCGTTGACCTTCTTGGGAGGGATCCTGGTACTGGGAGTTGAGCTATGGGGTTGCTTTGTTAAGATTTTGAATAATGGTTTTGTGATGTGGCTTTTGTGCCCTTTAAACACTGTAGGCTTCAGTCCTGCCAGTGCAGACACTAATGTACAGGAATCCAGCCATATGCTGTCATCAAAAGGTTTGGGGCATTCCTTAGCTTTTGCATGGTGCATGGCTTCTTCTGGGCCACAAGAATTAGGTTGTTAGAATAAATGAATTCTTACAGAGTCAGACTGTCAATATACTACTCCCCTTGGTGAGTTGTTGCACATCTAATCTGTGCAATGTCAGTGCAACTTTTGTATGAGTAGGTATCCATTGGCAAGAATAAAGGGTTTTCAGTCTGGCCTCTTCCCAACATTGCAAATGTGTTACTCATGGTACAGTTACTAACTAGTAGAATGAAAGGTACTCAGGACATTTTGATGGCCTCCTCATTCGGTAGCAAACATCTGTCTAGAGTCACGGACTAGACCCACAGAGCAAGTAGGAGAAAGTCAATGCATGTTTGAACTCTATTTTAACACTCAAGAGTAAGTTTTCAAGGGCGGTATTAATCTCAAGTCACATCAGCTTTCTGAAATGTTCATACATATGCACAGTCCATGCATCCAGCCAACCACTGTTAATGGTGGCTGTTATACTACTTGATTTCCCTTTTTTCTTTCTTCTTTTGAAATTTCCTTCCCATGAGGGTAAATCTGCCTCAGTCAGTAACAGAGATGGAAAAAGTACTCTTGAAGCGGACTGAGGATCATGAAGTGGTACCTTTCCTGTCTTGTCCTGTCCTGTCGCTATGACCCTTTTGCCCTCGTCTCCACATTAGGCCATCTGTGAATCTTGTTATCTAGTACTGTGCAGAGCAGATCGTGTGACTGATCTCTTGGCACAGCCAGTGTGTTGCCTTGGCGGGTAGCGTGGGATGAAAAAGCACAATACGTGCCTTTTCTGTCTGAGACTTGTTTATCTGCACAACATCCAGGCCACTGTGGGAGAGCTCTCCTCTTGGTGATCACTGGCAACCAAAACCAAATCAAATCAAGGCAAAGTTAGAGAGACTGTCCTATACAAAGAGCTGCTCTAAAACAAAGCTGCGTTTTTGTGGTGCATTGTTCTGGCTCTGTGTGAGTCCTGTAAAGAGACAAAGGCGAGCAGGAAGGAAATCTCAGCTGCTTAGTAAATGCCCTAATTTGATTTATTTACTGCTCCCTTCCCCCAGCCAAACTGTTCTGCTAACCTGTTAGTCCCAACTCAGACAAGTAAAACCAGCTAATCTGATTAGTTCTGACACACAGGAGCAAGGCTGCTGGGAAAAGCTGGACCCTTACAGCTGTTTCAGGCTTCAGCTTCGATCATAACGTTATGGGTTTACCGAATGTATAGTGCAGTGTGACAGGAGCCCGGCAGCATGTACACAAGTGAGCAGTGTGACCGTCACTGAAGATTCCTACCCTGGGTGTGAGGCCACTGGAATACAAACCATGTTTCGTGTCACCTTCAATGTAGTGACAGAGAAAGTTACCTTCACCTTGGCAGCCTGCCCCTCCGTCACATGGAAGGTAAGCTCAGATATGCATCATATAAAAAGGTTGATGGCACAGGAAAAATGAGTATCTAAACTCTTTTCCCAACTGTAGGCCATGTTTACAAATTTTTAAGGGGAGTAATAATGTTTTAAGGGAACTGCACTGCAAAGTGGCATATGCACGACTGGTTGGAGTTAGACTAAATGGATCTGGTTCTAGAGAACAGCTTATTCTTTTGCTTTTAAAGGTTTTCTCATTTCACTTCTAAAATAGGCAAATTCATACTCACTTTCCTCATTCTGGTCTGGAAATGCCACTGTATTTATATTAACAGCAAATCCAGAGAGGTATATAAACACAAACTACTCATTTCTGTAAGGAAGGGACACTGTTTGGGGAAAGCTTTCAAGCTTCCTAGATAATTTAGGGATTGCAAGGATTTGTGAACTGTACCAAGGTATGATAAACTAGAAATATTTGCATCCTGATGGTAAGGGACTCGAAGCGAAAAAGCCCTCGATGCCTAATTTACCTGGCATGGGTTTGTGATAAACTTTGGCAGAAGCCAGAGATGCTTTGCACATTCAGCTCCTTATCCCATTCAGTGATTCAGTTCAGATCTTCATTTCCTTGAGACAAATGTTCTCATCTCATATTGAAGAGCATTGTCAGGATAAGACAGGACCAGGTTCATTACCTTTCCTTTCTTTTCTAGTGAGTGTGTGCTTTCACTACAGTTCAGTTTGAGAAGACAGCCACTATCTTCTGAAGTGTTGCTTTAAGACCTTCATTTTAGAGTCTGTTACTTAGAGAGCAGTTACTGTAGGAACCTGACCTCTGTCTGTTATTGTGCCTTTCAGATGTGAGACAATTATGAATATCTAGATACAGTGGCAGAGCAGGGTAATTTCTCTTGCTTTAGCTGTTCATGATTCATTATGCTGCATAAGTAGTTGTCACATATCTTTGCTGTATCATTTTCTCAGTCTTGGACCTGTCTTTTCTCTTGATTTGTGAGGTAGACACTGCCCAGAAGCTGTTATTAGAAGATCTTTAAAGGGCCTGCTACAGTGTGGCCCCAGCCCAGGTCTGTGCTAGCATCGTACGCTAAATAAAAAAACATCTACTGGAACAAAGTGTGTTTGGAGTAAAATTATAGTGGACACCCTCCCTCTGTGGGAGAGTCTATGGTAATATTGCTTCAGTTTCCCTATTTATTAGGAAAACTTACCTTCCCAAACATGTGTATTCACTAAATGGTAATAAAAGATCATTTCAACACAACAGAAAATGGCCTTACCTATGCTTGCTAATGGTGTGTTGAAGATTTTTCTGCCTTCGTATCAAGAGTTGTAAGGACTTACAAACCTCTGCCTTTAGGCTGTAAGGCACCTAGAAGAGGGGATTGAAATGGAAAAGGATAGAATCTTACCACGCTGCAGTGTTCCTACCTGACCATGGCTCATGGGCTCTTGGTACAGCAAACATGGATGCAAATATAACCCAGCTGAGCGCTGCATTTCAGTGCTCATTTATTACATTGCTGAGGGCTGTTAGACATAAGTGCATTGTAGTAAATCCCTCTGGAACAAACTGGCAAGTACTGAAAAGTGCATCCTGGCACACTTTTCCAGTTCTCTAGCTCTTTCATTATTTGCATAATTTAAATTATTTGATATGTGCAATGTGCAAACATGAGCAAATGCTTAAAAGTAAAAGCTAAAAGAAACCATGGTACAGTAGAACTTCCTGAAATGTAGTACATTGATTGATTAACTAAGTAAAAAATATGTGAGAAAGTGGGCACAATTATATGGAAAAGCAAGATGGGATGCCAAGCCAGCAGAAGAGATGGATCTGCAGTAGAGCTTACATAAGTAATGCTAAGTTAATTTAAGGAAAGCTTCGTGGAGGGAGACAATATTTTTATTGACCAACACTTACAGTTGGAAAAATCCAACAAGGCTGCAGGCACACAAGCCTTCCATTATGACAGTAGGAGGCTAATGAAAGATACGTTTTCCCTACAACCTTACCTTGCTTACATCCTTATATCAGCCAGAACAGCACTGGTATTGCAAGTTAATTTAAATTCCTTGCAGCTGAAAGAGGTCACATCACTGCTGGAGGAGGGAGGACAGAGACATCTATTTTCAGACTGCTAAGTCTTTTTCTTTCAAGAGTAAGTGGCTCAGCCTGCAGGTAGTGCTGAGATGTTCTGCTTTTCCATTTTCCACATACCACAGCAGGACCAGCAGATGAATATTCCACGGGGTGGTGGGGCCAGGAGGATGCGGCAACTCTGTGGCACACGTCTTGGGTCCAGGAGGAATGGTGCAAGTTCTGTCCTGAATTGTTATCTTTCTGCCCTATGCTATGCAGTTTTCATTTCTGTTAGAAATCAATTTCTCTTTAGAAGTATTGGTGAAAAATATTCTGGCCAAAGCCCACTCTAATTATATGCAAAATACTCATTTACATGACATTTCAGTGGAAGAAAGACAGGACTCCTGCTCCAGACATTTCACAGTCTGTAGGGCATAACCCCGTTGCTTTTGTCAAAACATTGTTTGGTAAAAACGAGTTTAATTAGAAGTGGGGGAGGGTATGGACACAGGACAACTAGAGGGAAGTGACAGCTGGAAAGGCTGTTGACAAATGTGAACGGCTCAGAGTTGAACATGCCTTTTCACATAGGTACCAATGCTTGAAAACCAAAGCAAGAGCCATCTTTATTATAAATCATAAGCATCCTTATTATAGAGCCTGGAGAAGGGGACTGGTCTGCTCTTTCTCACCTCTCTCTGTCAGTCTGCCTCCGCTCATTTCCCTGCTCCTTAGAGAACAGGCTGACGGTACTTCTCGATCTGTTGACAGGCGTGGAGCTGGTCGGCAGAGCAGAGGGCTGAGTACTCCGAGATATGTGTGGGTTACACAAATCAGACTGCGGCCGGCATCAGCTTGGCCAGAGTCCCTCTTCAAAGGCCTTTTCAGGGTTCACTCATGGGAATTACTATTGCATTTTCAATCAGTTGCTGCTAACATTCAGGGAGTCTCATATTGTGCCTTTTGGTGTCCTCTACCTGGCTTTAAGAACAGATGACAAGATCATGCAGCTATTGATATACCAACAACCTCCTACCACTCATTTCCTAACCTGTGAATAGATGACACGCTGCTTAGATGAATGCAATTCAAATTCACAGGGTACAAGCAGATTTAGTTACAGAATGTACTCACTTCTTGAGGATTAGCTACACTTGAATCCTATTGATTTTCTCTTACCGTTGGTGGTTTGGTTTCATTGAATCCTGTCTGAACTGTATGGGGGGAAGCAGCAAAATCTGCTGGTTTGTGGCTTTCTATTCAAGGCCAGGAAATTCACTTGATGGGGATCAACCTAACTCGGGGCTTTCTTGCCAACTGATGCTGTGCTTTATCTCCCTGACATGGATAGATAAATGAGCTGGGGGTGGCTTTGCAGGCAGTTGGAGCCCGACCCAAACGCGTTGTTGCCAACTTTCGAAAGCTGCACAATGGCCCTCTCCCTGGCAGTTACAGCCGTTGGGGCAGGGACCTGTCATCTGAAAGGCTGTTAAGAAATAATGATGTAAACTCCTCCCTAAGGATGTGAGAACAATGTTCGAATCCTACGAAGGGAGCAATATCTGTGATAAGGAAACCAGAAAAATCGGGAGCTTAGTGTTTGCTTTCTTTCTGCACCAGTTGAATACAGTGCTTTTGCTTGTGAAGGGCCAGTGGGGAGGCAGGATGGGAGGCGTGGGAAGTGGGCGGCAGCACACAGCTTTTTTGGCTCAGAATACCCTTCCCTGCTGCTGTTTAAGAAACCTTGGTTAGACTTACATAGAGCTACAGTTGTCTGCCCAGTTCAGCGAGAGTATGTGCAGATTAGTGAACGGTTTGTTACTACTTTGTTGTGGTAGTGCCTAAATACACCCGCAGTGTCAAAACCCACAGTGGTAAATACAGTACAAACAGGAACAGGCTTATCTATGGATTTAGTGCACCATAGCAAAGGACCAGATCATGAGCAGAAGGACAGTGCGGTGATGATGAATGTCATCCTCATGTGATGGCACCTGGGAGAGAACTGAGTGCAGGAGGAGGGCAGCGTAAGTGTGGCATATGCTGCAATGGATTACTCTAGGGCTGAATCCAGGAAGGTCTTGCATTAGTCCAAGGAGCTGCTTTGCTCCCAAGATCCTGTTAAAGCTAGGGAGGTGACAGAGCTGAGGAGGCTCAGCACCTGTGGGAAAGAATTTCAGCTTGTTCTTTACTTGGATGTTTTCAGCTTGTAGAACAGTACATTTCTCCTTGAGCAGTAACCATTTCTAACTGTTAAGTTTAGAGCTGCTAAATACTTCCAAGTGCAAGTTCCCTGAAAAAACATCCAGAAACAGCTATTGCTCTCAGTCTTCATTTCAAATGCTTTTTTTCACCTTGCTTTTAAAGAGCTCCCCAATATATATGCCAGATATTTGTACATCAGCTTCTATGAACTTTGTTCAAGGTTGACAAGCATGTGAGACATCTCTTTTTTCTCCCTGCTCATGAGTGCAGATGCACCCCATCTTGTATATTTGTTAGTTGATTTTGTTCCTTTTTAATGCACCCAAAAGAGAGGTGGACAAATTCCCTTCACTCTTCATAATATTCACAGTCCAGTAATGGTCTATGACCTCAAATACTTGCTCAGCAACCCTGAACCCCACTGCACACCGACACAATCACTTTTGGGATTACAATGCCTGATTTGGGAGCTACTGCCATAGAAGCAAGTACTTTTTGAGGTGATGACTTATTATTTCTAGCAACAATCTCAGAGCTTTATTACCTTGAGCCATGATGATAGACCAAGGTATTCTTCCCATCATTACACTTCTGGGAGTTCTGTGGCTCCCACATGTCTCCTCCAAAGTCTTGCTAGCAGAGATTTGCTCATCTTTAGAGGACTGAGATCCCTTTCTCCACCTCTCCCTGATTATTTTTCTTACAGTGCAACAAGCCCACCTGTGCTGGCTTCTTGCCACACCACAAAAATATCAGTATTTTCTTAGCCTCCTACCAAACCCTTAAATGAAAGTGACTGAAATGGATCAGCAGATTCTTGCTGAGGGGTGAGGTGATGCAGAAAATCAAGTCAGTGATGCTCGTTTGATGCCCAACTGCAGTTCACCAGCAGATGGTAGCAAAGATCTCCTTCCCTGTGAGCTTCAGCGGGGGTTCTCTGAATGCCAAAGGGCTGGAGTCCCCCATCGGAGCCATTTGTTTCCAGCGAGAAGAAATAGGCTGTAAACAAAGTAGTTGTGCAACTCGGAGCAAGGGAGAAGAACCACGGAAACCACGGACATATTGCTGCAATCGGGACAGCAGAATTAAGCAGAGGCCGGAATAGAATCATTGCAGTGACTTGCACTGAATGGCATGAGAAGCATTTTGGTGTCACTGTTATTGTTCTTGCGGTGACAAAAAGGGACCATTATTTGCAATGTAGCAAATGAACAACATTCAGAGCAGCACAATGAAATCAAAACTGCTCTGGCTCAGCTCTGCCCGTGTATGTTGACCCTTTGTCTTCACACTGAAGAAATGGAAAGTTCAGGATGGGTATTTTTACTAGAGGCTATGTCTAGTCATTTATGTATTTTTCTTCTGAGCAGTACCAGCTCGAGTTCCTTTATATTTGATATTGGCTGTTGATTACCACTTTCTCTCCCTCTCTTCTGTATGCTACTCATTCAAATGGGTTGTTGTGACAACGCTTCTCAGCTTCTTTTTCCTGATAGCAGTTAAACTGAGAGATGGAAGAGAGAGAGGGACAGGATAAAGTGAAAGCTGCTAAACTGTGGTGTAATTCCCACAAGGAAATGTCTCTTCACTTGTAAGACAGGACTGGTTAGAGCTGGGCAAACTATTTGCGGCAAATCACTGCATAAATTTTGCCATTACTGTTTTCAAGTGTACCACCTCTACTTTTAACTACCTTACTGGAGATTTGGAATTCTTTGATTCCTTCATGCAAACACTGTTCAATTCTGTAAGAAGTTTCTGTTTCTGGGAAGCATTCCCTTTGTGTTCATTTCTCCATCAATTAGTGGTTCATGACCAAAATCCTAAGAGCTTGTTCTGTTGTCTGACTGGATACTGAAACTGATTTCTATGCTTATTAGCTGGAAATGAAAAAAAGGTATTTAAATATCATTTAAAACAAGAAAATGGCTTTTTATGGGTATAAAAATGTGTTTCTTATCCAATTCTTACCATATTCTGCATCAGAATATCTTTATTGGTTAAAGTTTTAGAATAGAAAGAGAAAGGAAGGAAATCAGTTACCGTATTGTGCTGCTCCTTTCACAGGGTGGCTTGCTCTGGAAAGCAGTGCAAAACACAAGTGAGACTGGCTATACCTCTGTCAGTGCTTATGCCACATATCTATGGATTGCAGCTGAAGTTGTCAGGATTCTCCTTTGGCTTTAAATCTTTCTGTTTTCTTGCAATTATTAGAAATACCTAAATACCTTCTGTGCCTCTGGCAGATACAGCTGGCCTGAGTCCTTGCAGCTCCATTGGCATCAGTCAGTGGTGTTAGTGTTCATATATGTTGTGTTGAACTACATGGGCAGGGGATAAAGTCCTGCCAGTGTGACAACACTTGTCTCCTACAGCTGCACTCTTGGCAGAGGTGATGATCAATCAGTTCCAGGGACAACCCAAAATTTTGCTTGGGAGTTTTTGGTCCATATCCTTTGGCAGGGAGATGCACTGGGAAAGGCCTGAACATTAGGGGACTTAACGACCTAATTTGACGGAGCTACAATGGGAAGAGAACATGTGTCAGTCTTGAACATCATGGTTAGACAGTATGGTAAATCTGCCATTAGGGATCCTCATGTTTCATCGGAAATGCCATGGCCATCTAAAGCCAAACTTTGATTTAACATAAACACACTGCTGATCCAAATTTATTCAAAAACACTGATGGATCTATTTTGTACTGTCAGGCTTTATGCCCAATCAGGTATAATCTGTCTGCACATTTCCATTTTTATGCTAGATCAAGGAACATCTGCCCTCCTGCAGCCAGCATAAAACGCCTCCACAAAAGGATGGAACCATTACGCAGCTTAAACTCTCTCCTGTATAGTGTGTTTAATCTGTCTGAACTGCAGTCATGTTCTCATGTCTGACCAGATCCATTTTACACTGTTGGTGGTTCTTAGATACACCATCACAGAACCACAGCCTAAATGAATAAATGCAGCCATACAAGAAGCTGATGTCAAATGCAAACTGTGAAGTCAAACCTCTGCTTGATCACATTTGCTTTCCCAAGTGACAAGTGCTAATTTTTCCTCCAAATAGTTTAAAATTTAAGCAGATAAGTAATGCACAGGAGATCTGTTGGGAGATGCAAACAGTACATCCGCAGAGACACACAGATGGATGTGTGCTATTTCAAATATTAAACTCAAAATGTGTGCATTTACTAGTTAACGTCAGCTCTGCCTTTAGTCATTCTTTACTGTCCTGATGAGATATTAGGAAAGGAGACCAGAGGTAGTAGTCTTGTAAGATGAAACGGGGTAAGAAATAGGAGGGAGAGAGCAAATGCATGGGAACTGAAAGCTGTCACTGGAGAGAATGCCTAGAAAGCAGTAAATTGCAAGTGGGAATTGCAAGGTCCTTGATGAAGACAAAGTGTTGATTTGAGCAGTACAGAGACTGGAAAATATGATGACACAGCACCAAACCAAAGAGGTGTGTGTATGGGGGAAGTTTAGGAGTTGTCCTGTAGAAGTGAAGTTTTGGATTCTGACCAAAAAGAATAAACCTACTTTATGTGGAACACTGATTTTGATGACAAGACATTATGAAATGACAGAGCAGCTATGTATTTTGCCCATGGGATTCAGTTTCTGTTCCCATGCAGGTGTTTAGTGCTTGGTAATCATAGTAGTACCGGGGTATTATAACTCACTTAGACACTTCATGCCTTATTTAATAATATTTGAAGCTATTCTCACTATTATTATTATAAAAGGAGCAGTCGCAAACTCAGAGCAGTGTATGGAAATCTCCTTCCACAGCAGTAATAATTCATTCCTCTTAATACAATATCCATTGTCTTAGTGCAACTAAAAGGGTCCTAGGTGCTTTATGAAATATAAAAAAGACATAGTCCCTGGCCTAAAGTGCTTTCTGCTTTAGTTCAGACATGACCGAAGACATGTGAGAAATGAGAGTGAGATGGTGCAGGGATGAGTGAAACCCAGAGTTCCTCTGAAGAGAGCACTCTGCTGTGATGTTTATATAACCTGAGCATTAAACTGTGTCCAGTCCCCCCTCTCCTTTTTAAAGTTAGCCTAATTTTTTGCAGAAGCAAGGGTTGTATGACATTAACTGGCATTGCAAGAGTTCTGATGGATGACAGTTTAATTTTTTACTTTTGATAAGAGTTCTTGTGATTCACATCACAACCTAGGACATTAAAGAAATATGTGTCAATTTATCGTAATATGCCATCCTGTAAATCACAATGACTTACCTGCTGCTTTAGAAGAACTTCAGCAACCCCCGCAGCAGGGACAGGGACCTCCAAGTGCTGGGGGTGGGCAGTTGAGAAAACATGTATTACATACATTATTTAACTCCCAATGTGGCCACAAAATGTGGTAGAAATATTTCCTGAGCTGTACTCTATTCAAGTTTCTTATAAGGCCAGCAACTTCTAACCAGACTTGTAAATCCCGGTGGGTCTTTGCAAAACTGCTAACATCTTTTCACAAAAGATGTTCCCTGGCAACACCTCCTCCCTGGAGTCAGACAGAAAAGTATAGTTTAAAAATCTTTATTTACAACTGGAGAAAAAGAATTCTTTGCCTTAGTGAGCTTCTGGCAGTTACTGAGGCTCCACAGTGCAATATTCACCCGTTTCCCAAGGAAACTGGCAAGTTTGTCCACGTGATTGCAGATCAGACTACACTTGCTTCCACGGCTGTTACTGATCCCAATCGTCAAGAAATACAGGATACTGCATGGAGTTCCTCAGGTCTCACTACCTTCACACCGAGATGGAAATGTGTCCTTCCTACTGGCTGTGGGGTCCTCTGGGATCAGAAAGAAGGGGTAGAACAGCTTCCTTAGGTAGGTTTTTGGGTTCAGGGACAGTGGTGACAGACAGACACCTAACTCTCTGGAAAGACCATGCCATTCACTTCCTTTCATGCTTTTAAGCATCCCTCTCTCTGTCCTCTGACTAGGCAGTCCTATCTGTCTCTGATTGAGATGTGACAACATCCTAACACCTAGCGCTTTCCAAGGGAGGGTTTCAGAGGACCATACTCATCACGGCAATGGGTATTTTCTTAATGTTCATGAAGAGAGATTTACATCCTACAATGATCAGCAAGTAGCTCTGTAAGGATGTTACGCTGGATTACCCTGGTCACCACATCTCCTTTGGCTCTGATTTCCAGCACCCAAGCTGAATGAGGAGCCTAAGCAAAGCAGGGTTCCAACATATTTCTCAAAATACTCTCGAAGCCCCATTTTTTGCCTCCATGCAGAATTTCATGAATTAGTGCCTCTGAATATTAACCAGCAACACACTGGCCTCCACTGGCCAGTTCCAGGCTTGGCTTGTGCCAGCTTTGCAGGCTCTGCCCCTCACACCCAGGCAGTGGCAGGGGTCTGCAGCAGCACTGAACTTATGTACAAACGAGGAGGAATTTTTAGCAAGTGTTCTCCAATATGAACTCATTCTCTCTTGTTTTTCTTATTTCCAGTCTTAAGGTGGGATGTTTCACCTTGCTGTCATTATCTGTTGGCTCATTTCCAGGCTGGACAAAGCTAAGGGGAGGCTGGCTGTACACCTTCACTAGTACTGCTTGGGCCCTATAGCAGGGAGGGGTTCCTCTGCCCCTGCTCATGTCACATCTTTCAGTAAAATGGTGCTGGGAAGAAATAAATAGTGTTTAAAAGAGAGAACTGGAGTGAGCAAAAAGTTTTCCATTTAAAGTTTATATATTACTAGATAAAAGGAATGAAACAGTGAGCTGTGCATAACCCAGGGTATAGAGTATGAGGTATGACAGACTTCTTGTTATCTCTTCTCTAACTGTCTTGTCACCCTTCAGGCAATAATATAACCAAGCTCTGGATGAACACTGTAACTCCAGGTAAGCTCAAAGATAAGCTGAGAGGCTTTCGCCATTTAAACCTCTTTAAAGGCCTAACGCATTAACAGGAGATTTACATAGACCAAAAGTCATAAACAATCACTTATGAAAATGTTCTCTTTCATTTGGGTGCCAAAACTTGACTTGTCTCTGAAAGCAAAGGTGTTGCATCAGCATTTAACACTGTGGCTGCCACTTCCTTCTCCTGGTGACAGCACAGGGCTCCTGCAAGTACAGAGCCCTGAAGCTGTGTTTTGGGAGATCAGTAACGTGTCTGCGTGCAGCCTGCAGACTTTGCTTTGTTAAAGAGTATTAAAGTATATGGGGTTTAATACTTTCTTTGGTTCACCATTAAACCAGGCATTTCTTCTCTTCAAAAAGCTGCCATTTTGACCTTTAACACTATATTAGAAGGCAATGACAGGCTCAGCTGTTTGCAGTTGTTTGCCTTCTACGAATTCAGATTAGCTGTTCCAGTAACACTATTATTGTACACTATTATAACCATTAACTAGTGACTCATCAACACAATGAATCTCTGTATTCTGAAGAAACTAGAGCATTCAGTGGGTCCAGTGCCCATTACCTCAAAGGATTTTAGACCAGGGTTTGTCCCTGAATTACAAAAAACATTAATCATCCTGAAACTCATGCATCATTCCCTTCAGTGACTGAGTCCTTGGAATATCTACTGATTTTTTTTGGCAAGATACAAAACACCTTTGCAATTTTCTCTCAGTATTTTTCAGGAGAACAGCTTTGAAGTTGTCACTGATCGCAGGCTTTAATGACTTGAACGGTCTCATTAAGGGAGATCTGTAATGACCAAGTTTCTAGGTTAGGAAGCACATGGTATTTTCACTTGTGGAGGAAGGCTAGGAAGGCCCATGTGTGTGCTTTAGCCCTCTCTTACTGGACAGTGTCATTGCTGTTTCCAAACTCTGGGCCTGGCTTGCTCTACAGGTGTCCCAAAAGCCCTGGTCCATCAGTCATCTTTACAGGGAGGCATGTTGGCCTGTGCAGTGGATCCCACCTACTCATATTTTTCCAGTGGAAGTAGTGTGGTAGTTCAGGGCCTAGATGGGTGATGGTATGCGTTTGAGTCTTATCTCAACAAACATTCGGTACGCAGCCAGAGAATGGACCTTGATGCAAGAGGTGGGAAACATTCCCGGATCCCAGGTTAGATATTGTCAAATATCAGGTTTGTAAAGCAGAAGGAGAATAACATTTCTACCTGTGAGCAATGCACAGTTCATTTGTGCACTAACTGAAGAAGTGGTTCTCTAAGCTGATGGATAATCTGAGCTGCTGTGTTTCTGAGCTTAAAAATGTTACTAATGAACATTAGTCATGATGGTGACTAATGTTCTTATTTGTGCCAATGTTTAGCCAGTCAGAAAAGATGTAGGTTTAGTAAATGATCTCCAGACTTTGAGATTCTGCCCAGTTCTACACCCAAAGATCACCAGCGAGAGGGAATAATTTATACCACATTGAAGTAAAGAAACAACAAAGTAAAACCATTAAAGCAACAGGACAAAAGCCTGGCTTTAGCCAGGGTACAGAAAAATAAGCTGCTTTTGAAAGCTGCCACTGCCTTCTCCTCTCAGTTGTACTGCATACGTTGCAAAATAACTCTTGCTTTAAATGGAGGGGACCATTTATAACTTACAGAATCCATAATTTAGAAGAATTTAGACATAAAGCATCATGTATAACTCAAGTAACATGACCTGAATCACTTGGAATATTGTAATTGCCTTCTTTCTGCTGTAAAACTCGGAATCCAAGATTGCAGGCTAAACTCTTCTGAGGAATTCATTTTCTCCAATTAGAGATCTCATTGCTGTCCTTGCGTTCAGAGCAGTTCAGTTTGTTCCATTCACTGTTCTTTGCAGTTTTGTCAGCAGGACAATTTACTGCAGCCTGTCCGTGTGTAGTGAATCCATAATGAATTATGGAAATTTGCTGTGAAAGCCTGACCTTTTCCCATGTTTTTATTAGGATTTCCCAGTACCTCTGTTCTCGTACATTTTAATGCTCTGAGCAGGAAGTAGTAATTTCAAATATTGCTGAAGAAATTAACTTTAAAGTCTACCCAGACACATGAAAACTCATCCTTACAAAAAATTATTTCCTGCAGCCTGAAGTAATGCAAATGTTATTAGCTGAGAGAAACTATTGGAAGACATAACAGGCTCCTCATTAGGTTTTCACCAAGGCAAATAGAGTTCTTACAAACACAAAAAAGACTTAAAGTTTTCTATTGGCCAGATATACACTGCAGAGCATGTGATTACCATTAATGTGGACTTCAAAAAGCTCAGAATTGTGGCCCAGTTTTCTCATACATCCAGAAAGATGGATATTTATCTAAATAGTCATATTAATGAGATGCATTTGCAAAGTATTGTAATTTCTTGTCCCAGCTAGGGATAGGGCAAAGCTGGAGCAGGAATGAAACAATTTCTCCAAGTTTTCCAAATATTACCTGATGTCCAGCGTTGGTTGGATGCCCATATGGTTGGTAGCTCTTACCATATCTTGGCAGCTTTTCTGTTCCCAAATCCATATGATTTATGCAATAAAGAGCAGGTTCCAAGAAATGTACTGAGCTCATCACATCCAAACTCCCACAGCTACTCTACTGTTATGTGACTTTGGAAAGCAGAGCAACTGTGACTGAGAGTCAGAATGAGTCTAACCTGGTAAAAGAAAATGCCAACTTCAGATAATTTTCATCCTTTTAATTCCTTTAAAATGGCTAAAGCCAAAGTGAGGGAAAGTTTGATTCTGAACCAGGTAGTTAACCTGGGAAAGGTACCCTCTGACAGTCATTGACTTACATGGCCCCTGATGGGCATGGGATTGAATATCTCAGCTGGTGAAAGGATACAGTGGTCTAGACATTTGAGGTCTAGTCTAATGCTTTATAAATCCAGGGACAAGCTTTCTGGGCTTTGGATTAATCTTTTCAGGTCTAATTCAATGTCAAGTCAAGCCGGATCTGTTTCCCAAACAAAAACACAGATGCAGGCAGCTAACAAAAAAGCTGCTGTATTCTTGTAGGCAAGCAGAAAGGGAAAAGATTTATTTCAGAAGCCTCAAAATAACGTCTAGTCCAAAGAATCAGAATGAGTGTGCGTATATATCCTCTTAAAATTATTATGACCACAGTATTCCTTGATTTACTGACAGCATGATCAGACAAGCAGCATAGATCCAGCCTGTTAATCATAGAATCATAGAATGTTTTGGGTTGGAAGGGACCTTAAAGATCACCTAGTTCCAACCCCCCTGCCATGGGCAGAGACACCTACCACTAAACCAAGTTACATAATAATTGCAATGCAATTTGAAATCCTTTGCACTGAAGCTAGTTTAAGCACACACTACAAGGCTTCATAAGACATTAGAAATGTATCTCTTGGCCACTCTTTTCTTCCAGATAAAGGGATGGTCTTCTTCAGCTTTAGGATGCCCTGGTTGGACCATTTGTGCCTCTGACCCTGAGTGTCGTGGGCCATTTAAAAAGCTGTGAATTCAGACCTTAAAAAGAACCAGAAGTTACGGAGTTGGTAATGGGACAGGAAGATGTAGAAACTTGCAGCACCATCTGCACTGAAGACCTTTGTTGTTTTTAATGTAGCGATGTCAGTGCAACCCCTTGAGGTTAATGGACCATTCCCTGGTGCCGTTGTTACTCCGGTAACCTACAAGAGCAGTTTCCAACATTGAAAGTCTTGTTTTGCCCCTTGGTGAAATCAATACAGCTATGTAAGAGGTTTGTGTTAATGGTGGCATCACGAGTAGACAGGGATGATGCTATTTTGGTAGAGGGGGCTGGGTCATCTCCTACCTTAAAACTCCATGTTTGCAGAACACATTCTGTGTTTTAAACTTACAACAATTACCTGCTGAATATGGGAGAAGAAAGCAAGTGGGAATCAGCTGTTCTACTTCCAGCATTACTTGGTTTGCAGTCTAAACAAGATAAAACTTGAATATTACAATATTGGAATGAAACATACCTACCAAATTGGGCAGGATATGTATGCTTGTGTAGGCAGAGCAGTGGGTACACTGCTGCACGCTTCTCTTGCTTCAGAGCTGCAGACTTGAGTTCTGATGAACCACCGTAAAAGCAATAGCAGGGGGCGATAACATTTGGGGAAAAATGCTGACCTTGACAGCATATGGTGCTTTCTGACATAGCTATGCGTGGAGATCTGTTTTAATATTTAGTTACCATTATAGTGTGTTTTACACCCACAAAATATGTTCGTAATGGAGCTGCATTCTGTTAGATGTTATCCACACAAATGTGAAGAATTTCTGCCCCAAAGGATTTATAAATTGATAATTCTAGTTCAGTTTAAACAGAAGTTATTTAGTAAGCAAAGCCTTTAGAAGTCTGTTTCCCACTTATATTCTGCAATGACTTCTATATTTTTTGATATGCTGGGAAAGGAATTGCCTGAGCTACAACAAGGCTTGACCTGGACAAGCTACTGACCTGCTTGTCTGATAGCTGTTGGATATATTTAGTTCCCCGTGACCAAGATTTGTTTCACTTGGGACTGGAACTTCAGGGGCTTGCAAGGCTGATGCCTGTGTTCCTGTTAGCAGAGCTCCACTAGATCACAAAGAGAGCTCTTGTGAAAGCCAGAATGCATCGTCGTGTTTCACCCTTGCTATCCAAGCCACCATCAAATTCATTTAGTTTAGACATAAGAAAGATCTTGTCTCTGGTGGGGAGTGGGAGATCGTTCTGTGAGTAATTTTAAATGGGCTTAGTGTTGGGGATTTTTTTTTTCTTTTAAGAAACTATCTCATGGTCTTTGTTTTTAGGAAATTCCCTTTGTTATTTGATCTAATTTTTCCTTTACTGAGCCTCATCATAATGCCTATACCAATAACACCTTAAGTGAATTCATGGTAAAGCAAATTTTCTGCAGTTTATTTTCAGAGTACTTAAAAAATAGATTTGGAACCACATGTAATCAACTTTGCAGATTTTATTATTGAAATCCCAGAACTATTAAAATCAGTAGCAACTCCTCATGACTTTAATAGGTCCAGAATTTTATCTTTGTAAGGAAGTTACTACTAGTAGTTTTTTTTTTTCCACTATAATCTTTAGAACTAGCTGACAAAATGCAATTGCAGCACAGATTGTGTAGAAAAGTGTGGAGAACATTAGCAAAGATCAAGGGACAGCTTACCTGACTTCTGGTAAGAAGACATTTTGCTACCAGATGTGTTCATACTCTTTGTAAATGTACTATGAGGGCTTATTGAATATTACTTGCTTTAGAACAATCTAGTATTAAGCCTGATGAACTCCTGAAACACAGATTTCCTTTAAGAAGACTTAGGGCCTATTTCAGGAGAGGTGCATTGCTACGAATTTATGACATGCAAGCTTCCCACCGAAGTGGGGATGGCTCAGCTCTTGTTGCAGAAATACAGTCTGGCACATAAAGGTAAGCCAGCTCTGATTTCATCTGTCCTTAATACAGTGGGCCATATGATAACGTTGGTTCAGTATTTGTGAACTGGACCAGCAAACTATCACTGTAGTGCGGGTGATTTGGACTCGTTGGGGTGGGAACTGCTGCAGCCCAGTGGTGCAGCAGAATCCTTAAACATTGTGACTGTGTTGCCTCTACTGGTGCAGCAAGGAATATGACTATAGAAGCACCAAACTACTAAAAGAAATACATCTCAAAAAAAGTTTTGCTATGGCAAGGACTGTAGGATCTAGTGGCTTATCATAACCTCTCTGGAGTATTTCCTCTCAGGAACTGTTTTATATGCTTTTTGTGAACAGGTGCTCTGCAGGAATTTTTTCCAATGTTAAGAATAAGCACACATTTTATTTTTGAGGTGTTTTGATGTTTCTGCATTCATTTTTTAATGAAGCAAGAAAGTGTGGAGGAAACTAGAAATTAAACAGACATAGTATATAAACCTTTCTCTCTCACCACGCTATAAAAATAGCTGTTTCAAATCAAGTTACAAATGATCCTTTAAATCAGATTACTAATTCAAATGTGCTCTCTCAACCCTATTAAACTGTCATCTTATCCAGAGTGGGGATAGACACAAATCAAATGCATAGATCAGAATGACCCTGGTCACAGTGTGGGAGTTGAAAACTCGTGATGGAGGGTTTGTGAATGACCTTTCGCTTTGTACCAGGCTGTATCAAACTCTCCAATCAAATACTCACTCGATTCCTAAGCATCCTTAATCTAGTGCAGGTGAAGTAGTTGTTTACATGTAAAATGGTAAGCATATGTGCAAACCTGAATTCTCAGGCTATTGCTAACTGTGCCCTGACAAAACCTTAAGCTGACATTAGCTGGTGCATCGCTAGAGGACGTGGCGGGGAAAGCGCTTCACAGCCCGTCCTAGGGGATATCCAGAAAATGTTCTTTCTGTTTTTCTCCTGCCTTTAGCTCCTCTGTCAGATCTGTATGCATTACACTGCTAGATGTGAAACTTGGAGTTGTTTCAGAACCTTTGAAATATTTTTTTCTGACATTAACAGTATAAATAAATTCTTCATGTAGTTGCTCTCATGTTTAGCTTTTCAAAGAAGAGCCGATGAGTCACAGATTTCCGAAGCATCTTGTTCCCGGCATTAGGCTTCTCAGACATTAATTAGAAAACATCAGAACAATAACAATATTTCCCCTGCTGCTTTTGGAAGAAAACAAAATATGAATCCTATTAGTTTGAATAATTCTGGTGTTGGATAAATTATTGGTCACAGGTTTTATTTTCTCCTTGGTGCAGCATTTTGTAAAGTCAAGTCAAGTTGAAACAATAGGAAGAGGGAAGGAAGAAAGTAGCACGATATCCTGTGAACACCAGCGGTATCATTATCTTCTCTTTGTTTTCAGAAATAACCTAATGAAAGGGCTCCTTCAAAAGCTAAATGCCTTTGTTGAATCCTTTCTCTTCTCCTGAAGCTATTTACCAGCACAAAAGGCTTCAGCCTAAGAATCAACACAAAACCCTGAAGAAGAATAAGGATCAGTGGAACAAATGTTCTGCCAATCTAGTGCTATAACCCAGCATAACTGTTAATTTCTGCATAGCCATGGGCTGAGCTTTTTGTGTTCCTAAAGGTCAGGATTTCGGTACTTTCTGAAGTTCTGAAGACCTGTTTCTGATCCCTTTATTTAGCACATACTAGGAAGTGATAAATCTGTATAATTGGCTTTAGAACTACTAGTACACTTCTAAAGCAGTCTGAAAATATTTGGCTTCTCAGTAAATTAGGTGAATGACATTTGTACTTCTCTTCGTGAGATTGTTCCCTGCAATTAAAGGACTGTATTTATTTTATGTGACCTCTCTACAGAGTTTGTACTTTTGTTGCTTTTAGACAGCCTCTTAAGACAACAGTAGCCGGCGCCTTATATTTCCATCAAACTTCTGACTACACTGTGAAAATATGAACTTCTACTAATGCTGCCAGCAGGATCCATGTGCATTTTTCAGGTGCTAATATTAACAGTCCCTGTAGAGGTGACATTGCAAATTCAAAGCCAGAGTAACCATACTGTCTGTATCATTTTTTCTTCTTTCACCCCAATCCACAGTGATGGTAAACAGATGCAATATGCATCTTGCGATCAGTGATTTCCTGTCCTCAAAGGACCTTGTGCAATTGCCTCTCCTTCCCATTTCCAGATGCTCATTCCAAGGTTCAATTGAATTAGGTTTTGAAAACATTGTCTAAACATTATCTCATTCTGTTCCCTGGGATTATGTTTTTCTTACCTTTATGAGGAGGGCTTGCTGAAGCCTTTCTGCTCTGAGCACAGGCCATTGTTGCCTGGGACTGGGGTGGCACCACATCCAAGTTGCCCTTGAAATCTACCTGAAATTTTTGCAGCCAAATTGGTCATAAACGATCTAGAAAAGTAGAGTTTATGAGAGTCTCTTTTTGCTTGGGACAACTTTATCTTACTGTGTCTCTCAGGGTCTTCAATTCTTCTTGTCACAATCTAATGGGTATCTGTGTGCTGAAGCTTTGGTGTCATCTGAGTAGCAGTACATTGAAGCCTGAGCCTGATGGAAAACTAGCAGACAAGACTCTTAACAGAGTCCTGATTTCAGCTTTTCACGGCATCAAGATCTAAGACATATATTTGGGTTCTCCAGTGCTTTGTTGTGCACAGTAACTTGGAGAAAACGCCAGCAACAGCACACAGTGAGTTGTCCATTGGTAATAATGTCACCAGCTATCAGTTTTCTAAGTTTCTTGTCCACACAGTTTTCCAGATTTCCAGGGAAAGTTTGAGATGTGGGTCACAAGAATTGTCTTTTTTTTGACAGGCCTCCTCTTGATGTTCTTCAAATGCAGAGAATTACAAAGGTTTCTGTTTCTCAAAATATTTCCATGGATCTTGTTCTGATTAAAAATGTATGCATCTTGTTATATGCGTGAGCTGCCTTCCCTGAGATGTGAAACTTGTGACCTACTTTGAAAACAGCACCAGTGCAAAGTTTCCCAACTTCTTCTGGACTCTCTTTCTCATTATCTGCAGCAATTTCCTGCAGTATGTTGGAGTCTGCCTTGGATGTGACCTGTTGCCTACAGTAACTCCTGCTGTCATCCATCTTTATGTTGGCAAGCTTCCATTTTATGCCAGCATTCCTGCAAGAACAACTGAAGAATGACACTGAATCATGTCAAGTCAGTGTAATCCTTTCTCAAAGAGATTTATTTTGATAACCTGGGGCTCTGGACTCTGTGGAGCATGTGGATGACTGAACCCCTGTTTCTCTGGCCTTTGGTAGCCAGCGGCAGATGATTTCATGAATCTAATACAGAGTTGAGCTCGTATATCTTGCTCTTCCTTGCGTTCAAGGTTTACATTGCTCTGTGCTACTTTGCACTCCCATTAAAATCTTCATTTTTCTGTCATGTGCAAACTATCAGAGTACTTCTGGAGACAGTGTGATGCTGGCTTCTACTGCCCTTGTTATAACAATGTGCCTACTAAAAGAGGTGCCCGTGTCCCTTCTCTTAAAAGGAGTGGAGTCTGCCTGCCTACCTGCCTGCTTGGATGCTTAAGTGACTGGATGGGTATTTCTGTAGGTGCAAATAAACCATACTGGGGATACAGAAGAGTGTGAATGGGGAAAGAGGAAGACTGGGGAGAGGTTTAAAAGGATACAGGGAAACTGGGGAGAGAGGGGTTGTGGGGAGTTAGGAGTGGACCAAGAGTGAATAAGCTGAGAGTCTGGAGGTGTGATGTGGGAATATAATCAAAGGGAGTGAGAAGGATGAGGAGCTAGTCTGAAATGGAGAGGTTTTCTGGTGAAAAAGAGGGCCAGAATTAGGTGGAAATCAGCAGGAGAAGTGAGGGGAAGGAATGGTCTGTAGAGGATGATGAGGTACAAGAATCACCAGAGTACGTGGGCAGAAGGAATAAAATCCCCTCTGTTTCTGTGCTCTCCCTGGACAGGACATGGTACTGGAATCCCCGTCACCTCAGCCAGGTCGAGGAGAAAGAGTGCCCTTGTGTGCTTGTGTAGACCTAAAACTTGACTATGATAGGATCTTACAGTGGGGAAATGAGGGGGGGCCTTTCATTTCAAAAGTTTGCTGTTGAAACATGGTGTGATGTGATGATTTTGTTTTCATCAGAAATTGGCAGCCACAGCCTGTTTTACTTCACAGTGCTTGCAACTTCTTTATGTGCATTTGCAGGAGAAAGACATTTTGCACCTACATACCCTTTATGAGTTTACTTTAAATTAAATTCTTTAGGCTCTCCAAAGTTGATTAATGAGATTCTGCTGTGCTTAACAGGGCTCCCAAACACATGTTCATATTAGTTAAGATCTTTTGATTAGACTTGGCCTACAGTTTAATCATAGGCTCCTTTGAGAAAAATAGCTGTAGTTGAAGAGTTTAGTTTGTTACTGAGAATATAGTCTGTCAGTTTTATGATAAAAATTCTATGTGTACCATAAATTTTACTATCCCTAATAAAATAGAATAATAATAAACCATGATGAACTCAGCCTACAGTTAATCATATCCACCCCAACACAAAATTATTATGTTCTTGTAGTTAATTATTTCCAGTGAAAAACTGTTGATGAAATGCAGAGATAATACTTTATCTTCTTTGCATGAATAGTGCAGGTTTCGTCACACTTGTGTTATTTAAAGTTTTAGCCACAGTAAAGTATTGTTCAAATATCCTGATAGAAAAGAATTAGTCTATTTATTTGTGGAATAGGATAAAGCTGGAGTGTTTGGAAGTAATATTTTTCTTACATATGCTTATAAATTATATATGTAAGGAAAATTATAGAACTCCATTGTTTCCAGCAGCCATGCCATCAAATGTTTTGCATCCCATCACCTGGATTGCCAAAAATGCTTCCAGTTTAACACATATTTTATGAAAGGTCTCATTTTCTGTTCAGAAAATGGGTTATTTGCTGTATAGCAATGAATAAATCCAGATTAAATGTATCTCCTAACTTATATAGTTAAGATGTTTGTAAAGTTTACCTTTTCAATTCATGTTTCATAGTTTGTTTCAGGAAATAGAGTTAAATATTAGAGATACTATGTCTACAGTCATATCTGGTATCATGTTTTGGGGAGGTTTCTTCAAGAATGATGAAATCCTTATAGGTTCAACTGTGTAAGGAATTGACTTTTTGGCTCTCAAGTCAAGTGAGAAACTCGGGAAACTGCTTCTTGAAAGCTTCTTGAAAGTATCATTTAATTTACAAAACAATAGTTCAGTTGACATCAAATTAAAAAAGAAGTCTTTTATTTGGTTTGCTTTTGCCTCTTTAAAATTTAAATGTAGATAGAATTCTAAAGAAAAATTGTATTGAAAAGAGAAATGTAAACAAGAATTCTGAAAGTTTCTACATCAAATGATTCAAGCTTTTTTTGCTTTTAATGGCTAAAAATAGAGAATTTTAGAAGAATTTACCAATAAAGATGCATTTGTTGGTGTGGGAAAATAATGTTATTCTGCTTAATAGAGAAGAAACACCTGCACAGAATAGTCTAGATTTGGACTTGAAGTGCAGAAGTGTTTGTATGTGCGTGAATCTATAGTTCTTTTAGATGGACCAAACAAGTTTTAATGTCCTCTGTAGCCCAGAAGCTGTCTGTTAGCACTAGCATGCCACTAAGCTCCAGCTCTAAGCTCCAGCTCCTATGTCTGCTGACTGAATAGGATATTAAAGCACTAAACTAAGAGATTGAAGCAGTAAAATCCCCTTGTGATGATCATCATTGTGGCACACACATTTATCCCAAAATAACAGAAGCAAAGAAATTCTATGCAGTGCTGTAGCACAAATGTGCTGTTCCTTCACTGGGTAGCTGGTTACCTCCTGCTGCTCTCTCCGCCGTTTGCTTTCAGTCACATTTTGCAACTATAACTCTGCTGGTTTTCCACAGCTCCCTATCTCAGCAGGCTTCCAAGCGTGCTGCAAAGCTTCAGACAACTAACAGTGTACATGTGGGGACAACACAGTCAATGGGTCAGCCGAGGGAAATTTGAGGAATGTTTGGTAAATTGATGCAAGAAAGCAGACATTTATAGGAGAGAGACTTCAGATCAGTCTTCAGGTCTGGTCTGTGGTGAGCAGTGGCCATGTATTTTCTTGGGTGGGAAGATAAGAAAACATGCACTGTTGGTTTGCTTAAATTCTTGTTTTATTGATTTCACAAGGTTATGCATAGCAGAAACCTTAGAAGCTGAACAGAAATGTTTCTTATGTATAGGTATTCTCAATTTTATCACAATCTGTGTTACCTAGTAGTCCTGTAAATCGTTTGGGATATAATATAGATGTTCTAGGCCACAGATGAACTGCTTTTGGCATTTTCTAGAAATCAAAGAAAGGCATTTTATTGCTGCTGAGAGTCACTGGAGACTGTGTGCCTCACGCAGGAAGAGGTTTTCTTGCGGGTAGTAAAGGAACAGAAGTTTGCTACCACTGCTGCACACAGTAAATTCTCTGGTTCATCCGACAGACCCCATCCTTACCATGCTACTGCCAGCACTGGTCCATTGCTTTTCTCTGGGTCCCTGGTTTTGGAAGAGACTGAAGGGAAGAGCAATTTGCCCACTGCTATCAACAACCCAAACCCTGCTTCTCCAGGTGAAACTTAGCAAACAGTCTCTGGCTGCAGCACAAAGTTTACTTATTAAAGACTTTGCCCAAGTAGCTGAGCTGACAGTCCAGCAAGCAAGGTGTCAGTAAAGAAAAGTGCTGTTGTGTTGAACCATTCAGTCTGAGTGACCAAATTTTCCCAAAGAGAGGCAGGACAAATTTGTGAAGACACACTGTATCTGACCGCACAGCAGCAGTACTAGAGCAGTATTCAATATTGGAAAGAAAAAAAGATAATGCATTTTTCCAGCACAGCACATGGTCGGACGGGACTGTAGCCTTTCACCCTGACATTCTCAGCAAAAGTTGCACTTTGTGTAAAAGTGGCTCATAAGACATGCCAGCTTCGGTAGTTAGGAAACGTGTCTGTGCCCTCTGGCATCGTTAGAAACCAATAACCAGAGCAGTAAACAGAATACAAATTTTTGGCATTTTGGGTAAAGTTGCTTTTAAAATGTTCTTCTGTATTTGAAAGGAGAACATGACTCAGTTAGCTGAGTTACGTTATAAATGCTGGCTTGCAAGTGTCCCATAATAGCTCTTTTCATTGCAGGCTCTCTGCTCGCTGGGGCTGGGAAGAGTACACCCTGCCACTCAGACCTGTTGTCCTTTTTTCCCTTGTTAAAGCAATCCTTTGATGCTGGCATAGAGACAGCTGCAAACTTAGTGCGGCTAAATGCCAGTTTCCTTTGATCAGATTCTTTGCCAGGGTCTTTGCATATCAGCTCTCAAAACACCCACAGGAAAAGGTCTTTCAACAACGGGAGTTATTAGTAACAGTCGCCTGATATTAGTAACACTTACACTGTTATTGTTGCTTTAGAGCACAGTAATGAGTGTGCCAAGGATGGAGAGAAGTAAAATCCTTTTTTTTTTTGTTCAGTAATCACGTAAAAATACAACTTAAAGCTATAAAGAATCTACAGAGTCAAAATGAAGCTCTTTAATGAGAACCCTTTGGTAGCCAGTTTCTGACCCAGTACAGTTTTTAGTTCCTAACTACATACTTGTGCCGCTGTGGACTGCAAACTTCTCTGGCTTTTCATGTGGAGGAGTGAGACTCATCTCCACTTTGCTCTATCAATATATTTAAAGGCTTAGATTTCGAGGAGCTGAGCACTTGAAGCAGCCGTAAATGACACTCAGTGGTCTTCACATTTGCAGTGACATTTTCCTGCTCTGAAAACCTACTCTTTTAAATTGAATTGTCAGATGACTTTATTGAATTTATCTCATTAGGAAAACGGTTCTGAAAATGACCTTCAATGACAAGACTAGGAATTGCGGTGGAAAGCAATGGGCAAAACAACCACAATGGAAGATCAATATTACCACGCATTTGGGGTGAAGATTGCTAGGATCTGGAATTGAAACACATGCTATTTACTGCAAATCAATAGTTATACTAGAGGTACCACAAAGAACAGAGCTAAGACAGTTTTCCTTATCTAAGGTAAATCCAATACAATTAGCAAAGTTAAAATTGCATATTTCATTTAAATGCCAATACTGAATAGAAGCAACAAATTATTTCAGGAAATGCACACAAATATATACGTGTAATGCAACTGTAGAACCTAATGAGATAAACAAAGAAGTACTAATCATAAATGGCTAGCAATATGACAACATTATGAATTAATTTTGAATCACATGGGCAAAATTTCCTGGGCAAAATTTCTTATGTAAGATTTGTATTCCCAAAGCATGATAATTTCTAACCAGATGCACAGTGTTATTGATGATGATATGAATAACTAGTAAGACCTTTGATGGAATATGGGAATAATACAGTTAAGAAGAAAGGAATGATTTACAGTGTCTAGAAATATGAAAATTTGGGGGTTTTCTCTTCAACTCTGCTCTTAAGGCCAGATAGATGTTTTGGTGAAAGTTCAGGAATCATGAAGCTGTTGTAACTGTTCCCACTAGGATTCAACATTGAAAGGAAAGAATGAATGTAATTTCTGATCTTTTGTTGCCTGTGTTCAGAACAGCTTCAATGATAATCACACAGCACTGCTGTTTATAATGTTGTAGCATTAAGAAAATTAGGAAAATATTTAGAATGCAAATATTTTAAAAGCATGCCTCCCCTTGTTGTACCTACCTTGGACATAGGCATTATGGAAATGTTTGGTTTAACTTGAGGAGGCATTCAGGCAAGGGCTTGAAAAATTTCAGTACCAGAGACCACACTTGTGTGAACCATTTGCTTGAACAACCACCTTGTTTTAAAGGGCATATCATAGATGTATTGATATTTTCCATTGGCTGTTTGGCTGCAGAATCAACTTCCTTTTGTGAGTCCCGATCAAAACCAAATCAGGTCTGCAGGTCTTTGAGGCATACTGTAGCATAACCTAAGCAACTGTAAAGCATGGAACCTGGGTAAGAGCTGTACAAATGCAGGATGCTTCAGAAAGTGTCTGAAGGGACTATTCTGAGAGGGTTTGAATTAACTTAGTTCTTACAGGGTTATCATCTATTTGGTTCCTATTCCCTTTGCCTGATGCAGTTCTAAATAGAATAAAATATTTTTAATTTTGAAGTGAATCTCTTCCTCTTATAGCACGTAAGTGCATGCTATACTGCATTGTGCAAGCCATCTGTAGTATATTAAGAATCTGGATAAAGGTGACAAACTGGGCTTATATAAATATATCATCTTTACTGATTGTCTGCATGAAACTGATTAAAAATCCCAAGGCCACCAAATGTGGTTTTGGAGCTTGAATAAAACCTTGAAATAAGAAAACTGTAAGCAATTTCAAAGTTAGACACAAAAATAGAATATTTCTAGGATATGTACAGAGTTGTATTGGTTATTTGATTTACTGAATGAAATATCTGCTCATACTGTTGTCCTCTGGCATAAAAAAAAAAAAATCACATTTTACGTTTCACTCAACTCAATTGATATTTCACTCTCATTAAGCTGAAACATCATACACCTCTCTCTCCTAAAGATAGAAATCCAAAGAGTGAATTGCAATTTTTGAGAAACAAAATATATAAAATATCAAGGGGGGAAACATTCTGTAAAGAAGAAGGTGTTAAGAAGTGTATGATCAATTCATATAATGCAGTTGAAAACTCAGTTCTCTAGCGTTAGATTCTTGTTTGCTCTTAGTTTTCTAGTGATGTTTTGGTTACAAGGACTGAAATACAGCCTGATGGAAATCAAAACCTGAATTTACCCAAGATTCTCCAATGAAAATTGTATTGGTACAATTAAATGAGAACATGGTCTGAAATGGTGCTTGAAAACAAATTAGACTGGATAAAACTTCGCTCCCTTCTCTGGAGAAAGATTGCTCAATTAGGGTATGCGTTGAGTAATACCAAGCGTGCTGTGGAAGCTCATAAAAAGTCATTGATTCCAGCTGAAGTTCATTCTGAGCTTCTGGCTTGCTTTGAATACTGATCTCAAAGTGAAACTCAAAGGCCTCATACCACTGTGAAGCCAAAACAAGAAATCTGTTGCTCAGACCTACAAGAACTGAAACTACTAGTTCTTGTACAGCTGCTCCACCAATCTTTCTGAGTTAGTGGTTTTGCAACTTGATAAACAAAGATGGGAACTGATTCTCTTTGGGCACTGTCTGTTTTCTCATCCATCCCAAATAAATTCTCTCTACTGATGTGCTTATTTTCCTCCTGTTTTCACTTAGCAATGTGTGCAGCCATCAGACAGGGAGAAGGACAACGTGAGGGGAAGAGTACTGGATCAGCTGGGAACTGGTCTGTTGACAAGTGACCAGGGACAGCGTGCTGCCCGCTGGCACCGTTCCCACCTGGAACTGGGCTGCTGAGGAGACTGGTGAAAGTCATTCCAGTTCAGCCCCGACCAAGTGGAAGATTTTGACATTTAGTGTGTCACCCGCCACAGGGCTACTTGTTTTGCCAACAGCTGTTGAAACACAGATCCTCTAAACTCATTTCTCAGTCAGCAAAGTGAAAGATACCTATGACTGACTTTATTTTCAAGGGTAGTTAGCTAGGCATTCGCACATTGCTGTTCGGGACTTTAAAAAGCTCCACAGTGTCCTGCTGTTTCATTTAGCCTTGCCATTTTCACACTTTCTTGTGCTCTCTCACTCACTCCGTGTTTACTGGAGACATGAACTCTGCCTTACGAACTTGTCCTTAGAGCCCACCAGAAGGTAGTGTGGGCAGAGAACACCAAAACTGGAGCTTTCTGTATCGCTAGAGACTGATTGTAGCTTCAGTATGTATCAGCTCTCGTCTTGCTACTTCTTACTTTGAAAATGGGAATGCACCAGCTGTCTGTCAGGACAATGTTGCAGCTTATGACAGGAATTAATAGAACAGTGAATACTGCGCTGGAGGCACTGAGTACGATTTAGCTAACGCATTTGTCAGGGAAATCTTCTGTTTCACATTTAGAAGAGTTATATATGAAGTAGCAAACTTCCTTCTCTGTAGATTGAAAAATAATTTTATGACCAGGGAACTGCATGAAAATCAAGTGAATGGCAACTTGTGCTCATTAATGAACTTGCAACTTGAAACACTTGGAATAACAGTAAGTTTTATTAGCTTTGACCTAGGAAAATGCCAGATTACATGCTTGCTTTTCTTTTTAGAGAAGTCATTAAGTATCTTGCTAAAAACTGTTGTCTACTGCTAGTGGAAGTATGCCCTGTTTCACTCCCCAAAATGTTGCATTTCACTGGGACAATGATATTCCAATACATGCCTTCATTCATAGTTTTCATTGAGATAGTGCTTAGTTTATAAAGCTAAACTGATATGAAAACTGTAAGGAAGATCCATTCCTACAAGAAACATATATGCTTTCGAGGTTAGAGCTCACAAGGGCTAAGCAATTTACAACATTTTGCAGTGGGAAAACTTTAGATTCCACATTAAGCCGTTATAAAAAATGCCAAAATTCATTGTTGAAAGTGTTCTCCTGGAATTCAGATGACAATTTCCTAATTAGTATTCACATGTTTAAAGGAAAATCCTTTTCTTCCCATTTGATTGCTCTAATGGTGAAGAATATATAAAACAGAAACACCTATCACCACCAAAACTAGACTCCCTGAGGAAGTGCTTGGCTGGTCATGCCTTCCCATGCCATCATGTTTCTGTAAGTAAAGGTCAGAAACAGCAAGACATCTTTGAGATTACACGCTGAATTGAGCTATAAAAACATTCTGCGGTTGCTTAGCCATGAACTCTGTATTGTAAACGGAGTTAAGTTGTCTCAACTCTTGGCAGCAAGGCTGCATTAGCACTCCAGTATGAGCTGGTGGCAACGGTATCACTGGGAGATCTCTCAGTACTGGGTGAGTGGGGAACCTGGGTTAGGTATATGGTCTGACTGCAGAGTAGCCTTACGTGTGTCATGGTAAGGTATTGTTCTTGCATGGGTTTGTGGGTTCATGTCTGGAAGTATCCACCACAATTCCTTGGTCACCTAGCAGATTTAATAAAGTCTTCCTGGCACATAGATGAACTGTGGGAGAAGGTAGTGAAAAAGAACTCCAAACTCCCAACCACTCACCAAGCCTAAACAAAACCAAAAAAATCCCTTGAAATTGTCTGAGAAGGTCCTGGGGACACTGGCACTATTTGCACATGCTTTTCTTGCTAACAGCCCAGATCAATAGTAAACACCTGGGTTTCATGGTGATTTTGTAAAAAGTTTTTTTTTTTTTTGTGAATGAGAACATTTGCTTCTGGAGCTTCTTAATATCACTCTCAAGCTATCCGAGATAGCCATGCAACCCTTCATTACTGCGATTGTCTTTGTTCAATATTTTTACCATGCACAAAGATATTTTCCAAGCAGGATATACACTGCTTAGAGTATCAATTAATTATTGGCTGGCCAGCCAGTCATCAGTCAAGTGGGGAAGAGTTAGCCTGTATCGCTCCTTGGAACTGGCTGGTCCTTGCTGTTGCTGAGTTGCCATCTGCCAGTGCTCTGCTTTCTTTCCTTAGGGTTTTATATGGGTTCACTATTTTTCCTCTCAAGTGCTTGAGTTGCTGACCAATTCTTAGTCAACAATTACATCTCTGCCTGTGTTTTCATCTTGCATTTTTTCTTTTTTTTTTTTTTAATCTTTAGCTTATGTACTTTTTAAAACTTTAACAACAATTTTGTCAATAAAACTAAACTGAGGTCATACAGCCTGGCTGCATCAAGCTATAGATGGCTGAACCGTGGGGCCACAGGTTTCAGCTGCAGCAAGCTTTGTTTGGGCTTTGCAGACCTGCCTGCACAGCAATATCTGATGATTAATTTTATAGTCTTCTCTATAATTTCATGCTTTACCTGAACAAGATGCTGATTGGAACCTATCTGTTTTGGTCTGGATAGATCTAAAGTTATCCTTTGGGTCTGGTACGCTCAGCAGTGGTTATATACTTTCAGAATGAAGATGTTCTATAGCTTTTAGCTTTACAGTGAGCCATATAAAAAAGCACCGAAAAGAAAGAAGAATATTGTTTATTTTGCTGAAGATAACTTTCCATCTTCAGAAGTCAAGCTTGAGTTAGCGTTGAAAAGATGAAGGAGAGTGGTATGCTCATGGCTGCGTGATAGTTAACACCGATAATATTAAAAAGGACAAGGAAGTGCTCTTGGGATCAAAGAGATCAAAGTGTCAGAGAATCAGAGAAAGTTTAATCCCTGGACACTGCAGTGGTAACTGATGAAGCTTGTCTTGCCTACATCCCCTCTCATAAGAGACCAGAAAGCTACCCACTGGTGATACAAAGCATAATAGTCATGGTGGTAGCTATGAAGATGGAAGGCAGGTCATGCTGGTGCTATGCAATTCTGGAAAATTGAAATGAAAATTGACATATTCGAAATCTTAATATTAATAAAGCTGACACTACTGAGTCAGCAGTGGGCCATTCCAGCAACAATAGTTAAACACCTGCTGAAGCTCTATTAACAGAACTGGCCAGTAGACTGAAGGATGTGATCATTCCCCTCTACTCAGTGCTCATGAGGCTACTATATGGAGTAAGGTGTCTGGTTTGGGGGTCTCCAGTACAAAAGGGATGTCAAGGAACTGTAGAGAGTCTGCAAAAGGGCCACTCAGATGTTCAGGGAGCTGGTGCATATGACATAGAAAGGGTCACTGAATAAAACAGGTTTTCCTAGCATGGAGCTGAGAAGGGTAAGGGGGTTCTAGTTGCTGCCTCCCACTATCTAGAGGGGAGGTATGGCAAAGGCAGAGACAGGCTCCTCTTAGAGGTACACAATGAAAGGACAAGATGCCATGGCAGAAAGTTGTAGCAAGGTAAATTTTGCCTGGATATACAGAAAAAAGTGCTCATTATGAGAGATTTGAAGGACTGTAATAGGTTGCGAAGGGAGACTTTGGAATTTTCCTCCTTAGAGCTTTCAAGAATTTGACTGGACAAGACCCAGAGGAAACCAATTTACTACTTGAGTTAGTTCAGCTTTGAGTAAGAATTTGGAAGAGAGCTCCCCGTAGAGCCCTCCCAACTTAAATTTTTCTTATGATTCTCTGCTGGTAGATTACATATCTTACCTCAGTTTTTTTCGTTTGGTGTTCCTGACTGAGCTGTTGAGCAGGAAGTTAAAAGGTAGTAGATAATTCATCATTCTTCCCCAAACTGGGAAGGGCAAGAAACAATCCAAAATAAAACTAGTCCTTCAGACCGTCAGACTTCAAAGTGCTGGACTGATTCCAGCTCTTGAGTCCTGCAGTCTGATTCAAGCAACCCATGTATCAGTGCGTATTAGAGTTCTTATAAATTAATATTGGCAATGTAGAACTAGATTATTTAATTAAAGTTTCATTTCAGTCTGATAAATTCGGGGTTTTTTTAAGCCATCTGTGTTACAGAACACAGATGCTACATGATTGAAAAAATCATTTTTGTCCTAACTTTGATTTAAATCTTTAAACTTTAAAATGTCATCTTTGACCAGTGTGACTACCACTCCCATTGCAAAGCTGGGCACGTTTCAGAAGATTTTCAGTAGATTATTTGAAAAAATGTTCCCCATGTGCATGTTCACTAGTGTGTTTTGCTATACCCATGTAGATTAAATTTATTTTTTGCACTCCACTAAACAGACTTTTTGTGATGCAGATTTGAGGGACAGGCCCATTTGACTGACAGGACATGTCTCAGTCTGGAGTGAGGCAAATCCACCGGGGTTCCAGGACAGGGTGTTAGCACTCATGGAGGGTTACTGGAAGTGCCTGAGCACCAGGCTCCTGCCTGGCTTTTCACTGCATTTAGAAGAGACTGGTGCTCTTTCCTAATCCTTTTCTAATTGCTGCCTCAACTGTTGTTTAAACTAATAGAGATTAATATTTATGTTGTAATATTGGCATCTCAAAGAGAGCATAATTATGACAACATTAATTTTTCCTATTTTATGTGAGCAACCTAAATATAAGAACTATTACAACATTTTTAAATCATATAATCTTGATGTTGCCGATGATATCAAGCTTATAGTCTTCACCTCTTTTCACATCATCCTGTTTTCTATTTAGGATACTTAGCCTAATTTGCAGGTATGATTTTAGTGTATGTTGTGAGAAAGGAACTAACTAGAATAAACCAGTTTTTGTCACCTGAATATAAGAGTAATGTGTTAGTGCAGACTATGTGTTTTGCACCAGTTATCAACAGAGAATTGTTCTGAAACCAGTCATAATTGTACATTGATTCTCTGGAAGTCCACGCTTTACAGGTGAGAATAAGATTTTAGCTGTTGTGGTGGTTTCTGTTTAATGTTCTAGAGCCCAGGGAAAACTAACATTGACTTAACTGGACCTTGTATTATGCTCAGTGGGAGGGATATCACCTAAATGTAGAGGTCTGAAATGAATTAGACACATAGTATAAGCTGATCTTCTAGGTTCTCCTTCTAGTCAGTATGAAGAGAAATGCACCTCCAGAAGCAGATTCAGACACCTGGTTTATATTTGTTTTGTGGGAAGAATTCATTGCACTAGCTGAACACCTTCTCCTTATGTATAATGAACTGTACATTTTCTTACCTGAATAAGATCTACATTATCCTTTCATTTGGGCATCTGTTTTTGTTTTCATCTTTATCAGCATCACTTCAGAGAGAGGGGGAGGTAAGTTTGCACCACTATAAACGCACAAGTTTTGTCCAAAATCTGATTTATTCACTTGTATTAGCGCATGTCCAAACAGACTGCCTGCTCGGTCCCTGCACTGCATGGAATGGCAGACCCAAGCAGACGTGATACTGGTACACTTCACCTACTTACAGAAGAATCTATGTTCTAGAAGTTTAAATCCAGATAAGCATATTTTCCATGCTTTTTGTAAATTTTCTAGGAGCACACAGATTGTACTCCAGTACCTAGCTTCAATTCCTTCCTGCATGACTCTCCCACGTTTTTGTTTGATGTGGGCTGGTGTCTGTCCCCGCCGGGCAGCATTTGCACTGTCTGCATTAACCTCCTCTCTCTAATGCATACAGAAGGCTCTGGATGTGTACAGTGACCCCACTGTACCCAGGAGCAGACCGTGCTGGAGTCCTGACCACAGTCTCCACTCCGGATCCAACTCCTGGCACCACTGGAATGTTCCTATATGGTCGTGGATGAAGATACTAACATGGCAGCCTTGTGCATTAAAGGCTCATTCATAAGCCTTGTGGTTTGCCCCACAGTCTAAGAGTACATTGTGTGGAAAAGAGCAACCAAGTCCACACAGGGACATAAACTAAATAGAATCGGGAGTCCTAAGGCAGTAATGCTAAACTCAGAAAACCAGGAGACTAATCAGTGGAAAGTAAACCCAGAGGAAGGAATTCATTATGAACAGTGGAGTCGGTGTGGGTTGCTGATATGTTATCGTTGCTGGTCATCCTGACTCACCAGCATGCTGAGTCTGTCTAAATGGCTTCAGATACGTTAGACTTGCCTTGTGCTCACAATCAGTCTCTCCAAAATTGTTCTCAGACAGCGTGAGAAAAGCGTGACCTGACTCACGCAGAGCATGGCTACTCCCAGGAAACTTGAGTGTTCCAAAATCCTACCCTAACTGGGAGCACTGCTATTGTCTCCGAGCTGAGGGGTGCCAGGAGGACCTGGAGCAATCTAGTGAGGATTTAATTAAAAGAAAACAAGTTGCAGTTTCATCTCATTCACCGAAGAAGATGGTTAACTCTTTCTTGCAGCAAGCTGCCAGTGATTTGCTGTGCTGGGATGAAAGCCCATCCTCTTCAATCACTCCCCAGCAGAACAAAATTACCAGTGTCAGGAAAACTCATTTTGTGGCATTAATCAGAATGGATTAAAATGGAACAATTTCTGAGCTGCCTTGCGAGAACAGCTGTGGGACATCAAAGAGAGCCTGTGATCCGCAAAACCAGAAGACTGTGTCCTCTGCTTTGAAATATTGTAGTCAGCCAAACATTCATTGGAATGACATGTTAACTGCATTGTTTAAAAGCACTTTGGTGTTTAATCACTTGTATCCTATCTATCTCCTCCATTGTAATATAATCAGGTAAGTAATCATCTGGTGTGTTCAGGTGCTTTTGTTGGAGGAGTCTGAGGATCCATTTAAAATCTTGGACTGCTTCTTGATTTTAAGTGTTCAATAATGATGGATAATGGACTACCACAGAGTCCACTCAATCCATTAGGAATAAATCCATCGCTATATATATTATAGCTGCATGCAGCCATTTTAAACAAGAATGTTTCCCTGGATGCTTTGGAAAGTATTTTTCTTCTTCTAAGGAAAGAAAAAACAGACTGTGTGTAGAATTGTGATATTTTATAATCCAAAAATTTTCTTGCCTTGAAAATATGTTTTAGATAATGTATTTGAATTTGCTACATAGCAACACGTTTGACAAGAGGAAAATGCTTTCTTATAAAACCAGGAAGCTGGATTATCTGTGGAACTTGGAAAAAGTACATGAACTAGCTTTTCAAAACATCTCATGCTATTTTTGTGTTTTAAGAAGAACAAAGTGTGTACAAGCTGCCATATACAGTAGGTATATGTGATATGCTTTTCAGAGGCGAAGTGAGACACATACGTGTCTGTTCAGATTCGTCTCCACTTTCAGTAGCATCCCATGTACTATAGTCATGTATATGTCATTGCAGAGTGGAAAGTATTCACCTGTACTTGAGAGGCGCGCAGAAACCCTAGACCCTCCAGCACTTCACTGTGGTCACTGCCTCTTGCCAAGTTCTTGGGACTGTAGTACACAGTTCTGTGAAAACATCAGCTTGATGCTCAGTACCAATCAAAAAAACCCAAACGAACAAACAAAACCACCCCAAATAAAATGCTAAGAATTGTTAAGAAAGGAATAAAGAACAAAACATTGTGATGCCATTGTATAAACAAATGCATGCTTCACCTGCACCTTGAATACTATGCAGAAGTCTGCTCTCCCCAGCTCAACAATAACAGTGCCATTGGAAAAGATCCAGAGGCAGGTCACAAGAATGATCAAAATTATAGAGTGGCTTCCATGCACGGAGCAAATAAGTTAGGATTCTTCAGTCTGCAAAAACCAGACAAATGAAGGGAAAATACAACAGGAATCTATAAACTAATAAGTGCCATGAAGAGGATGGATAGGAATCTTTTGCTTAGATGATAGGTTTAGCATAAAGAGGAGGAGGTGGTTCATCACCCAATATGAATTTAAACTGTGGTGCAGTTCTGCTATAGGGTGTTCTGGATGTTTCAAATTTACCAAAATTCAACAGAAATCCATGAAGAGCTATTATATCTGAGGACACAACTTCTGGCTCATTAAGCCCCTGAAGGCTGGAAAGCGGTCTGATTAATTACCACCGTGTGATAGCTAGGGTTTTTTATACTGTTTGCTAGACATTGACTTTTGGCCAGAGACAGGATATTGAACTAAATAAATCTTCCTCTTGCGCCAGTACAGCTATTCTTATATAACCTGCATTATATCGCAGTTTAAAAACACAGGAGGTTCAGTATGGTGAATACATGGGGAAGGGGAAATGAGGCAGCACAGCTAGGTGGGTATGGCACGTGCCTTGGAGTGCACACGCTGTTCCAGGCAGTGCCATTGGGAAGGCTGAAGCATCCTCATGTCTCCTGGCAAGTTCACACTCATGTAAAAGGCATTTTTTTCACCAGTGAGAGTCAGTTATTTACACCAGTAGAACTAAGAGTGTGTAAAAGATCTTCATTCATTTACATGAATGGCAGAAACTAACATAGCTATTGATTACTGAATTGCTATTTTAAATTTTCTAATAAATAATGCACACTTTAAACTTGATTGAAAAAAACTTGTTTACTTCTTTGTTTTGCCGTGACTTCTTTGATTGCAGCATTGCATACAAAGACAGAATTTGGCTCACATGTTCTAATTTCCAAGGAAATGTCTTATCTGTATTTGGTACTTAAAAGACAAAGAAGACAAATTTTCAGTCTTTTACTCCAGAGATATATATCTGCAGTGTCAGAGCAGCAGTTCTGTGATAATGATAATGCAAAGTTTAGGGCAATACTGGAAAGATTTTTGTGAACTCAACAAGATTTCATGGTTTGTTTGGTTTTATTGTCTCCATCCAAGTAGGATCTGAACATAATATGAAAGAATATATCACGTAGGAGGCAAGGAAAAGGATCTTAAACAACTCTATAGAGGGTGATTAAAAAGTTCTTTTCCTTTGAACCAGGCCTGAACTTCTAGCTGCACAAGCTTTGCAGACAAATTCAGGTATCAGATTTCAGGAATGCCAAACTACACATCTCTACTACTGATTACTGCATTTAGAAATAGCCTCTATGTAGCCCTTGCAAGAGTCCCCAGAAGACTTTTGTTTACACTAGAACATTTTTGTACATCAGAAGTTAACTTATGGTACAATTTTGTCACATTAACTTACCCTGATCTGCACCTTTCCCTGTAAGTAGGTAGTGTGAGCAAGGTGGCCGGCAGAATTTGACCCTGAGATTTTTTATTTAAACTAACCTCACTTCAGGCCTAGATGGTTGTAATATCCTCATGTGAGGCAGTGACAGTGACTCCCCGGACCATTTCCAAACAACTGGGATGTGCTGCGTCTCTAAATCTAAAAAATATTTCCATAGCACCAAGCAGGGTGGGTGGGTCAGATCCCTTCTGGAATTGTTTCTCTGGAAAATTATCACAGTGCTTAGAGATTCATTCATCTGAGGTATCCCATATGCATATGTTATGCCTTTCATATCATTGCTGAAAATCAGCCTGTAATATCAAGATTAACACCCATCCTCTGTAACTGACTCTTAACAAGCTGTGTCTTTATTGTGCATTTTTGCATCAGAATACAGAATCAGCGACCCAACATCTGCACGTAGGAATTGCATGAATAAAATAGTAGGAGAGCTCCCAACTTCAACTGGACCAGATTATATATCTAATCAAGTCATATTTAGCTGCAAGGTATCACTTGATTACTGAAACCCCTTCTACTGCGATGCTAGCAGCTCAGTTTATACAGAAAAGCTGATTACTTCAGTTTCCAGGGCATTCAGTCAGATCCTGCCTCTGAACATTTATCAAGGTCTCAAGAAAAAAAAACATCAGTCTGGTTTTGTGGGACTGGACTCTCCACCTCATCTTCAGGAAAAAAAAGGCATTTTAGTGGATACATTTCACACTTCCCCTGCTCTGAGTCAGAGTCATCTGAGGAAAGGATGAGTCAGAAAGCCAAAATGAGTTTTGAAGAGACGACTACATTTTAAGAGGGATAACATGTTACTGTAACGCGCATGCTCAGAGGTGGTTCCCCACAGAGCTTTATGGAAGGGAGGAATACCACCCATTGACTTTGGACAGTGCCAAACCCTAAATGTACATATACATTGCAGTGGCTGCTGTGACTGTAACTTGTGTAAATGGCCCTGACCCCAAAGCAACATAAAAGTGTGAGCATAGTTCACTGAAGCATAGTCCTAAGAGAGGAAGGATGTCCAAGTGGCTCTGGAGCTCTTTGAGACAAGAAAATTTATTTTATAAATATATTTTATTTTATGAATATACTTTATTATTTCAGAGTGCTGCCCACAATGTCTATGTTAAAGATTTTTCTGCATTTGTAGAAATACGCAAAATAGACGTGAAGCATCCTGCCAGCCTGTACCTGGGAAGCTGATTAAAACTAAAGGAGCTTGTTTTGACATAGTCATACAGTCATCTCCCAAGTAGTGCTTATGAGAAGTGAGGACTTATCTGGGATGATTTCTATGGACAGGAAGAGTAAAAATATACTAGGGTTTACTGGCGGTGCTGAAAGGATGAAACACACCTCAACAAAAGAGCTTGGTCAGTGCATGACACTGGTAAATGAGTGACCAGTGTAGCTGTGGTGCCTTTTAATAACTAAACCATTTGACTAGAAGAAAAATGACACTGAAACACACTTAACCATGGCACTTTCAGGAACGTTGCATGCCTCCTTCTGAAATCATTTATCCATCTCTTGATTCTGTTATTTATTCACAAAAACGAGCAGTAAACATTTTGGTCTCTTCAAACCTGAAGAGAGATTTCTATATTTGCCATGTGCTAGGCCAGGCTTTTGCCGCGTGTCACTCATGCCAGTTGCAACAAGCTGAGAGACTGAAGAGGGTATTCCTTGTTTACCTCCCTGGAAACAGAAATAGTGTTTAAAAAAACCCTGGCACTGGGGTGTATGGCTCCTAATTTTAACCCGCAAACAAAACACTCCACAGCTGCTTGGATGACAAACCGTGAGGAAATGCAGTGTGTGACAGCCTGGTACATCTGCCTCAACAAGTGTTTTGTCCAGCTTGCTAGAAACGATGGCTCCAATGGCAAGGAATGGCCATAAGAGCTTCCCACAGCTCTTGGGATTTGGATAAGCAGAGCTGAGGAGCTCCATGAGGCTGCTTGCCTTGTGAGTGGAGTGTGATGTCTCCTCTGACCTCACTCACCAGCAGGGATTTAATTTCTGTCGCAAGATGAAATGTAGAAACAACTGCAAGATGTGCAAATTTTGAAGGGAAATTATTCCTGTGACAGGGAGCACCAGCCCTCATAGTCTAAAAAGTATAGTACAGGGACATTGGGCCTGCTTTAATCATAAAAAATTAAGAATTCTCAAATTACTTGCAGATTAAGAGAATTTGCAGAGGCAGTCTTAGAAAAAGACAAAGTCTGCGCGAGTGGTCTTGCTGATCAAAGATAATTAGTAAATGCTATTTGCAGAAGTGCCTGTATTGAACAAACCCAGACAAATGATTGAAGAGAAAAACACCTGACAAACATTTTCCCCTTACTGTTGAACTGTCTGTGAATTTACGGTGTTTCTTCTCTATTCAAAATTTATTTGCTTAGTGATTTCTGAAGATAATCTTTCTTTTTATGCTTTGTTACTAAGAAGAATTAGTTGCATCAGTGATTTCCAGCCTCTTCTGGGTGAGTCTCCCATCCGCAGCCTCATCCTCTTCCCTGCCCCCTCCATCCCCAGCAGCACTGTAGGTCTGGGAGATGAAAGAAGGGGGAGGTTTGTACCACAGACCATCTGGCAGTGCTTCTTTTTGTTGTCTTCTCTCACTACCTTCCCCTCTGCTATTACCTGGGATGGAGGAGGGAGTCTGACAGCCGCGCTGGGGCCCCTGTACTTCCCACGCTCAGGTGCAGAGCGCTGTGGGGGGACGCAGTGCTCAGGCTCCCCGCTTCACCCTCCCTGGACCCAGCTCACCCCCAGTGCTTCAGTGCTGAGAATTCAGTGTGCCTGTGTATGGAGGGACTGAGGGAATATGGAGTATATTCTGGTTTACAGTGGTTTACAGTGCTACCTCTCCTGTGCCACAGCCCGCAGCGCAGCAGGTAGGTGAGATGCTGTCTCTGCAGTAGAGGCGCGGTGCAGGGAAGCACGGCTGCTGCGGCGTGACCAGCATTAACATGCCAGAGCTCAACTGCAGGGAGGAGTTGTACAGCACATGCATGATTTTTGCCACTTGGGGTATTATATTCCTTTCCCTAATTCCTGATCATAAAACTCAAAATTGAGTTTCCTGTAAACCACAGTCTGAAATGTGCTTATTGCACATGTCCATAACATTCAGTTCAATGTCCTTGTTTGGACTAATTCCATGGCTGCATAAGTACCTAGGTCTGGGACCTAGATGTTGGAATTGATTTTGTTTGTAACTGGCAGGGAAGTTATTTCTTGTTCTTTAAAGCTGGGTACTCATTTGAAAATGAGTTTGTGCTTCCTCTCTTCTTCCCTTTGCCTGGCACATCTCCTTGGCTTGTAAACTTTTTATGGTTTGGGGACTGCCTCTTGCCTTCTGTTTGTTTACTAACACTATTGAGCCCAATCTGGATAGGAATTTCTAAGTGCAACCACAGTACAAGTATTAGAGTAATGGTCACAGCAAACTGATTTGCTAGAAGAGCTGTAGAAACAGAACATAACAAGAAAACACAGCTCTAACCTGTTTATGTATAAATAAAAACGATTGAATAGCTTTTCGTAGGGTTTGTGCAAGCTGAACTCAGATATTACATTTCAGCTAGACTATGGAATGAATCAGATAATAGTTGTACTATTGAATATACTAATAAATTATGCTGTTGGGTGGTTATATAGAAAGGAATTACCAACCTCATTAATTTTATACAGTGTGATTGATTGTCTGACAACTTAATGTGGATTGAAGTCCCTGAATAGTCAGCCTCCCAGATGTCTTTTCTCTCCTCTTAAATCTCTATTTAGATATCCTTTATCTCTTTTTTTTATATGATTTTTTTCCATTTACATTTTCTTCAACAAAGAATTCTTTCCTCCTCCTAACTCCTTTTAATTCATTCCCGCATTTAAATGACAAATAAAAAATGTTAGATTTGAAAACTCTGACAAACTGTGACAGGACTGACAAAAACCAAAGTGCACAATGTCTTCCACACGCTGTGAGGCACTGGAAGCTAACTGCTTATAATCTACCATCAGTTTATAAGATGCACATAGATCATAATCCTAAAAACCTCTATGCCTCTATATGAGTTTATTTGCCTAGGTAATTCCAGTGAAGTAAATGGAAGTATACACAGAAGTGAAGTGCCTCAGAGTAAACTTACACACAGGCTATATCTGTGTTAGACTTAAGCAGAGAGAGGTCATGGGCTCCCACACAAGTCACAGTTGTCTTTATTGCCAGCTTGTTAGGATGCTCCCCACCGTGGGTCAGGCGTAGACCAGCAGCACTTGCTCTGCACCCAGGCAGTGGATGAAGCCCCTTGTGGGAAGCTAGGAAAGCTTAATAATGTGGATATGGTCAAACCATGCCACTTGCCTTCATGGCAAGAGACCAAACTCTGCCACTGTTTGCCCTACTAGAACAAATGTATCCTTAGAGGCCACAACTGTATAAGGGGAAGCTGCAAAGAGCACAAGATCCAAGGGGTTCTGTGTCCACGGGTCGGTCAGATGTCTGTGACAGTTTTCATAGCTCTGCCTCTTGTTGAAATGATGCTCTACTTAGGTACATTTTTCAAATGTGACTTTATTTTTTCTGAGCTTTCTGGAGCTTCTTGAAGTTGTCCTGCTCTTTGTCCTCATCCCTTCCTGCGCATGGGCTTCATGAGGTCCAGAAGTCCCAGCGAGTTCCCTGAGTGTGGCTTCCTCTGTTGATTTTCCACCTGAAGTATGGAGAGAAATCAGGCAGCTTGGTAAGGTGCGAATTTTCAGACACATTTTGTGATGCAAGGCAGTTGGGCTAAGCCACAGGGATTAGGTTAGCAGTGACAATTCTGAGCCACTTCTCAGGAGAAGAATGGACAAATTGTTCTCTTCGTTGAAACTATTTATGAACTAATGTCTGTTTACAGAGAATGGGCCATTTCTTGCTCTGTTCCACCTTTCCTGGAAATGTTGTAAAGAGTCATATTCATTAATGCTCTTCAATAAATACAAAAAAAAGAATTCAAGCTTCTCATTACAGGAAGAAGTGCATGGTATACTTGTAGAGTCACAGGATTTATTAATTACCTTCCTGTAATGCATTAAATCCTTACCAGTTTGGAAAATACAGCACTCATGTCAGTCACTGCAAAAATACCATTAAGATTAGGGTTTTTTTATACAGTATGTGAAAAAATAAACCTGTAAGAAAGACACATGCAGAAGTAGAGCCTAGAACTGCTCTTCTGAGTTAATAAAGAGCAAAATAAGATTCTTGAGACCACTGAAAAACCCGGCTCAATATTTGCAGCATCTCAGTTGCTTAGTGTTTGGAAAATATTTGTCTGCAATACGTGTCATATTTGTTGCCAAGCAGTCTCAAAATCCAGTTTGATGCTGATACATGCTTTGGAATGAGGCTGTAGCCCCCAGTAAGTAAGATCATTTCCAGGTACTTTAGAAGATCTCTAACAGCTGCTCTGGCTGCATCAACTGAGGAAGAGTCTGAAGATTTTTTTAATTACTTCTCTGAAGAGAAAGAGACCCATCAGCCTTGGTTTACTCCTTTTCGTTAGTGAAGGAGCTTATTGCCCTGTCAAATGACCAATACAGGCAGAAGTGTTATGAGGAGGTCATATATCCTCTCACAACTATTAAAGTGATGAGCTGGAAAATGAGCTGTGACACTAAGAAAGATGCTCTGTGCTGTTCTGAAGAGAGTATGAATCCAAACCCATGAAGAGTCAATGCTGGGGTTTAAGGTAGTTTTTACTGAGGTAATTGGCTTTTATTAATTAGTAGTTTCATACTGTTCATTGCTATTTTATTTTCTTTATTCTTTTTCTCAAAGTAACATCAGATCATGTGGGTAAAGTGATGAAGAAGATTTGCTTGTAATACAGTGCGTTGATAGTAGTCCGTCAGTTTAACTGTGGTACATTTCCAGCAATGCATGTAAAAATACAACCCCAAAAGTGATAGTAAACTAAAATGATACAGGGAACTTTTAAAGAAGGAGCTAGCAAAACTTCGTATCTCAGTGTTGTCCCCTTTTGATATCAGCAAGAGTACAGGAGTCTTCCTAGTAAAAAGGTTATGGGACTATGGCTGCATGAATATCTAAGAAGGCAATTAAAATAAGAGAGAAATGGATACTACAATTGGCAAGGATATTTCTGAGAACTGGTAATATAGAGGAAGAGGTGTTAATTTAGCATAGCATATCATAGGATAAAAAAGAACAATGATTTGAAATAAATTATTTTGGGCTAAGAAGGCTATCTTAACTACAGTTTTACTCTATTTTATATAATTTGCAGTACTTCCTACAGAAAGGATAACATTTGCATATCTCTTAGTGGTGTCTTTGACATGACTGATGTACCTCATACATGGTTTTTTTTTCCTGCCATTCTCTTCCCTGATAGTCAGTCAATGGTGGCAAAGACGCTATCATTGCTATTCTTTCAATGGATTTGTCACATAAAATACAATAGAGGAAGTCTAACTTGGTGCAGGAAACTCCATATTCTTTGAAAGCTCAGAACCCCATTTTTTTACAGAAGACAAGCTCTTTAATACCTGGGCTGTTAGCACATACCCAGTTCACAAAGCATGAATTTACTGATACACATCATACATGGAAGCTTCCTTTCATGGTACAGACCGTCCTTAGTGTTAGTTTCCTCTAAATTTTAACCAGAGTGCAAAGTGCTTTTACAATGCACAGAAAACAACACAGTGAAATGAGAGGAGCATATTCAAGAACAGAATATGTTAACATCAGCCCCAGGAAAACATAATTCCAGACCAAATTTGGATGACACCTGGTTTTCATCCAAAAATTATTTACTGATCTGATTCTTATGAAACCTTAAGTTAAAAGAATCCCAAACCTGTGAAGCAACATTTGCAAGAAATTCCAGCTAATTTTTATGTATGTTTGAAGCCATAAGACTAGGTGGTGGCAGCCATATAGCTTAAAACTTTCTCTGAAAAAAAAGAAGAAAAAATAATCATCAAAATTGTGTCAGAACATGAGGAGAAACTTACCTCCTAGAGCATGTGGTTTCAAGATCTTAGTCCATCAAAGGACGCTAATCACTCTCCCAAAGGCAGCTCTGCCTGGGAAGGCTCACAAGCTTTCAGAGGAAACACTCATTAGTGATGGGGTTTGATTCCTCATCAAGGCACTTTTTTTCCTCCCTTAATTGCTAATGGACTTGCATAAATCCCATATGAATCCACTGAATCTTTGAAAGAGAATAGATAGAGAATAGCTTGAAGAGTGCCAATATTACAAGATGTACCCAGTGTTACTAGTTCCTGGCTGATGCAGCGTAAATCAGGAAGCAAGGGCGAGGAATGTTGTAGTTAGGTGAATCAATTACATTTTCTGTTATGTTCCCCCTAATACAAATGCGACTTGTATCCTGGAGCTCCCATCCTCCTTAATTTGCAGAGCATTCCTGCGGAGGTATTTACAGTTGGCCATGTGAACCTCGGTCCCAGCGACACAACATGAGGGCAGGCATGGTGGATGGGCAGGATGCCTGGAGGAAAACTGGCACAGGGGACGTTCTCAGCCCTTTGGGTGTAAATAGCTTGGAGGGACTCCGATACTGTGGTGATAGGGATAATAAAAATTCCTGGATAAAGACGACTCTGGCCATTAGAGATAAAAACATTTACAAGTATTACTTTAGATTAGTACTTTAGGTTGTAGTCAACTGCTCTTCGTAGAACATCTCTACGGGCTAAAGAGATTTCCACCTCCACCTGCTTGTTGTTGCTTGTGTGAACACTCCCTAGCCCATTTCCAGTAAAATGAGCTGGATTAAATGGTTTAAGTAATTCAGCTCATTTCTGATGGGTACAGGTCAGGGAGTGTTCACATAAGGGTATCTGCTAACAGCTCTGTGGGGGGTCACCTCCGGCAGGATGGCAGCGATCAGCTGGGCATGGGCTGGGAGAAGCAGCCCACAGGTTAGAAGAGGACTTGGGCCACAGCTTCAGATGCTGTGACAATTACTTTTCCCAATTTTTCTGGAGAAGAGCGCTATCTCCTTAGGTATTGTTGCATTGTAACTGTTGGAAATTTGGACATCTGTAGTAGGCACAGGAGGTGAAAAAAAGACCAGATTGTAGCGCATCTGTTAAAGATCGCTGAAAGTGGATGGAAAAGGGTTTACACCAGACATCAAAACTTTCAAACTGAGGAAATATTTTAATTTTCCTATTGCCTGTCTTCCAGTCCTAAATTCTTCATTCCACTAATGTCTCATGACTGCTGTTATTTCTTCTGGATGTTCTGGTTGATTTTCTTATTGAGTGAATGCACTGGTATAAGGATTTTACCTATTCAAGAACCCTGTCTTTAAGTATTAGTAACTTTGATAAAGCATCTTTATAACTGGCCCTTTGTAGTTTGAAAGCACCTAGAAAAGGACCCAGTGCTTAAAACAGGATGTTTGAAATCCCACCACATGCAAAATTACCCTCTGTGTTCCCATGCAAAGAGATGAAAAATACATGACCCTGATGGAGCAAACCACTTTGGCATGCATCTAACTCTAAACGTGTGAATAATCCCATTGCATGCCATAGATTTACTCTTGCAAGGATATGCTCATATGCCTCTTAAGATGGGATAGACTAATAGGCCATGCCTTCATACACTGAAGAGGATACCAGTACTGCAGTAAATATGTATAACCCATCCATCAGGGTGACTCACAGAAGACCCCACTATGAAGCAGCTCATCAGCCTGTCTCAAAACTAAACCTAGACAGTCAAGGATCATTTAGAATAGAAATACCGAATTTCTTTCCTTTTCTACGAAAGGTTTTGGGTTTTGTTGGAAAACTTTCATGCAATTGCTTGAGGCTTTGTTATGTTATACCTTCATTCTTCGTGAGTCTGAAGAGCAGGACAGGATCTACATATGAGTTTCCCATAAGGATACCTGGGTTGTAAAGAAATGCTAAACAATGCTGCAGACAAAATAACAGATTTAGCATTGACTAAAGAGTTGAAAAAGTACATCTTCTATGACTACAAAAGGAACTTGAAACTTGGTAAGCTATTACTCTGTCTGCCTTAGACTGTTTCCTTATTGAATATTCCAGACACTACAAGTGGTCCACTGGCAGTTTAATTACTGATGTGGTATAAGGCAGGTTGGAAAACACAATATTCACAAAGGCAGTTGCTGAAGAGGTACGTGGTCCACTTCACCTTTTCACCATTGCTAGTGTTGGTGAGGATATACTGGGAAACTGGTATCTCAGCAGTACATAAAAAAGTAGATAAACTCACATGTTTTGTTTCCCAGGCTGTGTAAAGTAGCTGAAATTCCTATTGCCCAAGCAAAAGTGGATAAACTCTGTTCACCTTCAACTGCACAATTGCTTTTGGCAGGACCTCTGGAAAGTTTTAATGGAAAAAGGCTAGCATAGCTGCAAGATCAAGAGGTGAATGTCTATCTGTTCTTTCTGCAGATAACTGAAAACACGTCCCCAAAATGACAGACTTGTCTTGAGTATTGTTATTATAGCTTGCTTAAGTGGAAAAGTAAAATAATGGCCATTAACATACATTGACTATATACTGTAGGGAAATAGACTCCACATTTTGGGTTCCTGCCTCTTCAAAATTATTATTGCACAAATGTGAGACAGTGACTTTCACCAGGAAGTGAACTCAGTTATAATGTCAATATACAGTTAACCTTTTTTTTAAATAAGCTTCCATGGAAAAACATAGGTTTTGAAAATGTTAAAAAAGAAGAGAAAACAAGATTTTGGGGAGCAAACTACATGGAAGAAAATTAGTTTTAATGTAGTTAGTTAATTTAATTAGTTTTAATGACTCATAAAATCAGAAATTTATAAACAGGGATGAATGGCTATTCAAGGACTTACAGGTGATGATACTTCTCTCACCAGCTATTAAAATTGTAAGCAACCTTTTCATAGTTCCAGCTGGGGCACTGAAATATGATTATGCTCCAGGTGAGAGTTTCTTTTGGCACGTTATAGCAGCAGTGCAGAGGAAACACAAATATCTCACTTCCACTCAAAAAGTGCCATAATATCTGAGCTCTAGGAGTATTATTCTGAGCTGCGCTTTTCACTCAGTTTTACAATGAAGGTTTCATCCAGCAGGAAGCTATCGTTCAATCATTAATCATGTGCATTTTAATATTCCTAATTTATTTTCATTTGCATATATGGATAGTAATCAACAATAGAAAAACATCAGGAGTGTTAATGTTGTTTTGATATGTATTTTGGAAAAATATTTGGAGATTAAGCTATGGTACTCCTTATGCAGTCATATTTTGGAGAGGCCATCCAAACCTTTTGAGCCCTGCCTCTTGCTAATAGACAACCTGGTGGAGTATTTTCCTTTCAAGGCCTAGAACTTCTGCTTTTTTTCTCAGTGCTTTTATGCCATTAAAGTTCTTGCCCTTGACAGTACTTGAGTGAACATAATCCAAGACACACCACACTTTCTGACAGCCTCTTTTAACAGGCATTCCAATGCATTTTTCGTACTTCATCCTTCACGCAGCCTTAATCATCTTCCCCTGAAAGAGAAATGATACTACTCACCTACGGCATTTCTAAGTATACACTTCTTTGTTTAAATTCTCACTTTTTTAGATTGACAGTGAATTTCTAAGGAGGTAATTGAGTTCTAGTTATGTAAGTTTTCTGTTATTTTGTAGGAGGTTTGGTTTGGGGTTTTTTTAGGAGTTTTGCAGTTACGTAACTTTTTGAAATTTTTAGGAGTTTTGTTTTTACTTTTGTGGGAATTTTGCAGGCTATCTACTAGTTCTGCTTGGAGTTATAATGATATAGTGTTACAAAAAGTACCCTAACAATGTATTTGAAAGCTACGCAGAGTCAATCAATTCTGTTTATAAAATGAGTCAACACAATGTTTCATAAGGATTCAGCACCAGAAATGATGTTATAAAGATTTGCCTGGAATCAGCTAAGCTTTACTTTTATTGTTGTGTTGGACGGAGCAGTACTCAGATGTGCAGCCTTCATGTGCCACGTTGCTCTCACAGCACTACTACCATGCAGGAATTTAAATATAGTTTCTTTACAGCGCTGACTCTTTGGGCTTTGCACTGTTGTTCCAAGAGCACTTTGAACTATCAAAACCTGCCACTGCCTGATGAAAGAAGCGATCCCTTCCCACCTCCCCAGCTGCTCATTTCTGCTCCCACGCTGTCTAACCACTGAGCTGGCCCAGGGCTCTCTGGCCTTACAGTGAACTGGACCGGTGAAGCGCTCCAGGTAAAATTAACCTGTCCAAAAAGCTGTTTGGGAACAACTCCGGTGAATCGGGTGGATTAAGTGAATAATCTCATTTGACTCACCCTATTAAGCATAGTAGATATGGTCATTTCTAGAGGAGCTCTTGTAGGTCTGATAATTGAATCTGGACGTTATGGAAGGGCTAATGGAAAAGCACAGCTGTTGGCCCCCGTTACAGCTGTGTGCACCAGGGTCATAACAGGAGCGAAGGGGACCAGGGGAGCCATCTTCTGAGCAAGTGCCCCTGGAAACGCTATTCAGTGACGCAGAGGCGCTCGCGATGCTGATACCCGCATGATGCTACCGGTGTGCTCAATGAACGACGCTTGGCACGCCGGTTCAACAAGGGTGACTTCCCTCACTTTTATTCAAGTGCTGTTAAGCTGCACAGGAAGGAAGGAGGAGCTGGGCTTTGGCTTTTCTCTCTTCCAGTATAATCACTTGGAGTCCTGCAGTGATGCTCGGAGGAGCAGCGAGCCTGCTGCCTTCCACCCCGCCGGCGCACTAATGGCGACGTGCCACCGGGGCTGGTTCTGCCAGGGCAGGAGCTTGGTTCACACACGCTTCCTCAGACACTTTTGTTATGATGGCCTAACGCATTCCTCCAGGGGTTATGCCAGCACTAGTTCTTTCCTATGCTCAGCTAGACCTGTGGTTCAGGGAATAGGCAATAAGTATAGTTAAAATTGCTTCTACTTATTTCCTGAGAACTGAGCTTCTCTTGCTTCCAGCAGCGTTCCCTGCTAGAAGAGGTGCCAGCTGAAATTGCAAATGATTTCCCTATGGCTGAAAAGGTAAAAGAAATCATTGTGTCTTGGTATTGTCTTTCTGCTCCTTAGGAAGATGAGAACTTTTCGGGGCTGGGAGACCACTAAGGCTAAGCCTTATGGTATCCCAGCACATGCATCCGCATAAACCAAATCCTTCAGTCAGAGTTTTGTTTGTGTGTGCGTGTGCTTGTCCTGTAAACCTACCTGCCCTCTCACCCATACTATTTTGAGGAAAGCTTACCCTTTTGCCTGAGTGCACTGGCTTTGGATGAAGCAGTCCTCCTGCTTGGTCATGGGCTGGACCCGTGTCCCAGACAACTCTTGCCGGGCATCTTCCTGCGGACAAGCATGTCTCTGTGGTGTGGGAAGGAATGACAGCCTTTCCCATCACAGCCACACGGCGAGGCATGAGCACCCAGCTCTGAGCCCATGGCGTCCCTCTTCCACCTTCATAGGTGTGTGTCCTGGCAAAGCAGGGCTTAGACAGGCTTATCACATCCACTGAGTTCAAAGGTAATGACTAACATCTTGCTTCATATTGAATATGATTTCTTTCCACCATGTTTGTAACTTGCTGCTGTTGTGAATTTCAGAAACCTTACTTTACTCCCCTGGAATAAATAATAAAAACAATCAGTCTCCATTGACATACAGCAATTCAACATCCTGACATTTATGAGCTCACGGTAGGAGTTTAATTAATTAAGGATGATTCTGCATTCTTCACAAGGAACATTGGCTTTTTTGTTTACATTGTCATAAATAGTCTCATATGTTGGAACACTTTGGAAAATACCAAGGAAATATGCTTCCCTCCCACTTTGAAAATATTCTCCCTCAGCATTTTTGTGTGTTGTTTTTATTATCTTTGCCTCCAGTAAAACCCCCAAGACAGGCTTGATTTTCAAGGAGAAGGCTTCCGTACAAACAGCCTTCAGTGCATGTTAACAGATTTAACAAAAGATTAAAGAGAAGAATGAGATTAATAGGAGGAAGTATGAAAATAAAAAGTAAGGTTAAATCAATCCTGCCAATATTCTTAGGTCCAAGTTTTTGTTTCCCTCACAAGAAAAGCGTATCTCCCAATGTGTTGCATCCTTCAGTTTTAAAAAGTATTCCAATGTAAAAAATTATCCTGTTCAATATAAAACATTGCTGCCTTTGAGATTCTCTTTTAAAAAGGGGGAGTGACGAGAAGTATCGCAGCTGAGATCAGCTCTGTAGGAGTATGAGCAGGACAATAATCTCTGGTGACAGGAGAGAAAGAACAGGATAATGCAGCAAGAATTCAGATTCCAAGACTGCAGATTTGGGCCCAGGAGCCCTCTGATCCTGTTAGCATGATAGCACTGGAGCGGAGCAGGAGCAAGGGCTGTGGTGGGATTCTTCCCGGAGCCCTGACGGCCTTTCCAGATCCAGCCTGACGAACAAAGCCTCTTCTCTTCCTGCTCAGTGTAGCAAAGAGAAAATCTCCAGACAAATGCAGTGAAGCTGCAGAGCCCTGTTGGGTGGCATTTTTCATCTACCTGCCTTTGTAATGCGTGTAACTCCTGCATGCAGCACCTGATTAATCTACCCTTTGAGGGAAAGTGCTAGGCAGTGAGGTGCACGAATGCTACTGATTTTCAAGAAATTTAGAAAAAAGAAAGAACCCTAAAAATTGGAAGTGCAACTTCCATTTTTTTAGCAGTCACAACTTCATGCATATTTGTGAGTCTATAGAAATCAGAGAAATAAGCAGCACCATATTCTAGCATAACAAGCCCACCTCCTGCCCGCCGTGTCTCTGTTTATTCTCCCAACAGAGATTATGAGGTTGATACTTGGAAAGAAGCAAGGCTGGCACAGAGGGGCCTTGGAGGAAGGCAAGGAACAGGCACTGGGTGCAAGGAGCACGTCTCGGGAGCAGAGCGGAGTGTGTCTCAGCAAGATAAATGAGCATGCCCTGAGCGCCATGCTGGCAGGAGGGCTGCTACCAGTCCCTGCGTGAGCACATTTTAAGCTGGCTTAGACATGTCTGAGCAGCTTTATAGTCAGTGCAACTGCACTCTTACTAGTGTTAAGCTGAGGCATGCAGCCCTTTTAGTTTCACAGGCCTGGCATTTCGTTCTGATAGGAAACCCTGATACTACAGCCTCTGTGTGCACCTGAGACCTGGAGCCAGGAGGAGGGCGAGCGAGGAGCGTGACTTGGCAGCCCGGTAGCTACAGCACTTATCTCAGGAAGGGATTTTGGGGCTCTTTGTCCTTAAGATTGTTTGTGGTTTCATACCTTGAGCGTCCAAAGTAAGTCATAGCCATCCCAAGCGAGGGACCCAGCTTCTGGCATCGGGCAACAGGAGACCCTCAGGCCCACTGCCCTCCAGGTGCCGTGGCTCCTGAGGTCCTGGAGCTGCATTAGGAGGATCCTCCTACCTCCCTCCTCTGTCACCTCATGGTTATGAGGCTTGTCTAGGAGATAGAAGATATGGAATTCTACGTGGCCAGGGGATGCAATTAGCTGTCTTGGACAATTAAGGTGAAAATGGTTTCAGGAGACAGATTACCTGATTATAGCAGATGAACAGCACTGAGAGGCAGAAGATCACCTGCTTCCACTACTGACTTGATGCCAAACCCACCAGTCATTGGGCAGCCTGTGAACCCGTAAACTCACTAATCCGTGAGCTGAGATGAGACACCCCAAATAACACCCTGCTGCATAAATGAATTAAATCGTCTGGCAGACAGGTCTGAGAAATGGAAGGGCTGGAAAGCACCATCGTGCATCTGGGAGGAGGGTGAAGACCTTCCCTTTCAGCAACAGTGGGCCATCGGATTAGCCCCACAGCTAAGTCTCACATTTCCAAGGCATCCGGCAGCCACAGAGCAGCCACCACTGGCATCTGGAAAACTTTCAGGCTGAGCAGGAAGCTTAATGTGGAAATGCTAAGGAAGATGCAGAAGCTTCATTTTTTTTGGCCTTACCAATTAAATTTTGCCTTCGTCCCATTTTAGACATCAAAATATGCCTTATTTCTGCATTTGCCTTGTCTCAGCTTTGAGACATTGATTCTTATGCTTCTGCTGCTAAATTAATGACTTCCCTAGTTCCTGTATAACTACTTTTTGATAAACTAAATCATTTGATCCCTTTAAGTCTCTTACCGCAAGGCATTTTCTCCAGTTCTTTTGAGGCTCTTTCTTGTGGCTTTTTGAATTCAATATAATTTTCATCCTAAGTCTGTTCAGGATAATTGTAAATTATTTTGTTGTTCATTAAAAATTCAGCAAAAACCCAGTGCATCCCTGGAGCAACTTGTTATTCTGTGACTGACAAGGCGCTAGTCTGAATCAACAATGTTTTCCTATTAAACATATGCAAAGTCTTCTTCTCCCTGTACCCCAGCACATATGAGTAACCCAGAAGTAAAATAAGCAGTCTGGAAAAATCTTTGCTTCACAGAGAGGATCTGACAGTAGAAGGCACAACTGCATATGCAGTTCACATGCACAGTGATTTTTCCGGGTGTTGCCTGGAAGCTGCTTTTAAATATATTTTTGGGACAGGCATTACTTTTGACTATGGCAAATTTGTATACTTAGACAAAGTGATACATATGCCTACAGGATTAATAGCTGCGTGGAAATTAGCATTTTACCTTTTATTGTTTATTCTTGATAAGACCAAATTATTTTTTGCAAAGTCTTTTATTTAATATAAAAATAATGCTATTAAAGAAAATGAAAAATGACACCATCATGACAGCATATAATTATCTGTTCAAGCTAGTGACTCATGTATTTACGTTCAAATGTCTATATTCAGGTAAAAACCGAAAGCGTAGCACAAAGCTTTACAGCACAGACAGGATCTCATTTCCAGAAGATGCTGACAGTGTCTTGGCATTCCAGGAGCAAAACCCATAAAGTAAAATTGTTTGTTCTCATCCGTACACATTAAGGAGATGGACAGGTTGCTTTTACTCTCTTCTTCGCTGCTCCTTGGTATTTTCTTCCTTTAAAAGCTTTACGCAACATGGTCAAGTCATTTCTCAGTCTTTCTTTCTATCTAAACAATGTTGAGCTTTTTATCGTGCTCTCTTAGTATTCAGTGTTTCAAGATGATATGCTGAGGCTTACAAAAGTCTCCAGATAGATACATTGCATTGCCATTAGTAGAGCTGGAGGTGGCTGCTTAGCTGCAACAGAATTTTCCAACTCCCCTGGGGTGGAGATGGTGACAGGAATTAGGTATAATGCAGCTTTGAGAGAGTTTAGCCTCTGCAAAAAAACCTCCAGGAGATCTGAATTGCAGGCGGACTTACTGATTGTGGCTGCGTATCTGTAAGGAAACAAAACTTCACTGGGTCTGCTTATGCTTCCCTGCCTGCCAGCAGCACCTCTGTTCTTGTTCCGCTTAGCTTTAACTTACTGTCAAGCGTGACTGACTCACGCTGTGTACATGTAATGTATATAACCTCCATGCTGATAAAAGCCAGAGATAAGTGCCCTCTCTGCAGCCTGCACGTAACAGGCTGCAGCACTGTCTGCTGTGGCACTTCCCTAATGCCATTACAACATGGTTTTGATTGCGAATGTAGATGGATCATTTTCTGTGTGTTATCCTCAACTCAGCTAAAATCCACACATATGTCCAAATCCACATCAAGCCCTGCTTAGTTGTCTCCGCACTAAATCTTAGCTATGTTTTTGCCAGGTGAGAAAGACACACGCTGGAATCTCTTTCACTCGGTTGGTTTTGGTATGGTATGAGACCTGATTTAGATTTGTACTTCTTGCAGTGGCCCACTAAATCAAGGCTCTTTAAACTGGGAGTGTTTATATGCTGAAAAGCCAAACCAGACACTTTTAGATGGAAGTTTAACTGGCATAAATTAAGGTAGGCTGATCCCATCACCTGGTCCTGTGTTCATTATAGGTCTTTCCTAGACCTAGCCGCATCTCATTCAGCTACCCATCTGGCTACACACAGCGTGACCCTTATTTACAGCTAGCCCCCCACATGAGAAGTTCTGGTTCTCTCTCAGATACTCATCTGACCAGCAAGCCTCTAAAACCAGCTCTGCAAGCCAGCCAGCCATCTGGAACAAGCAAAGTTCATTTCCAAAGTGTACCAAGAGAGCAGCCTCCGTGCATTGACTTTGGAGCACTGGCTCACAGCCAACAATAACTTTTCTATGTAATGTATTGCAAATTATTTGCAGTTCTGTATTGACAATTCCTTTTATTCTTTTTCTCTAAAGTCCTAGTCAACTATCTCCTTAGTTGGTGAGGATTTAGCCCACCTCTGTAGAACATTAGTTACATGCAAAAAAATGCTTATCTTGGTTGCTTATCTGGTACTGCTTGTGTTTGTACAAGATGAGTCCACTAGTGATCTATATCAACTGATTTACTGTCTGAAACTAATGTACAGAATTGAGTAATTAAAATACTGAATGATTCTACTGTTCAGCACTATCAGTGCAGGAGTAAAAGTGCAGCCAAGATGAATTTTGTTCAGTATTTCTTTTGGTACATTTGCTTTTTTTTCTGCAGAGACTTGAAATATTAGCACCAAATTGTCTGAAGCATTTATCTCTTGCCAATAACACTATCTGTTCAGACCTAGTAAAACATGTTCAAGCTTTTTCAACATAAGCACTGTGTACTTTAAGAAGTCTAAATTAGGTTCTTTATGAAATCAGCGTTGGTTATATAACCACCATGCAGTTTCATTAAATATGGATTATTATGAAGAACATTCTTTTTGGAGAATTTTGCAGGCTCCTTTCCAAGGATAGCAGAGAAAATCTTTCAATCTGACACTGGAAGGAAGGAAATAATTGTTGACTTTTCATGTTTAAATGCAGTGCATTTCTGCTTGGGTCATGTTTCGTTTGAACCTGTCTGTCTTCAGAGGATGCTAAAGAGGATACTTTGGGATATGCTCATCTGAATATCCCATAGATGCATTTCGGGGCAGCTTTTTAAAAGACTGGAACTCTCCCATACATCTGATTATTTTCTAGCTCTTTCTGTGCTTAAGTTTCTGGGTAAAGTTTGTATAGGCTGGTCTAGGGCCTGTTTGTTGCAATCCCAAAGGCTGCTGAGCTTGAAGGCCACGTGTAAGCTCTGTGTACAAAACCAATAACATTTTCCTAGTAAATAATGTAGTAAGCTTTTTTACTCCAAATCAATCCCCAAACTTTTATAGGCTGACAATTCACACCCCTAATATGCAGTGGCTTGTCTTCCCATTCGTTTCAAGCTTGTGCTAGGTGGGTTTTGATTATTCATTTATTTATTTATTTATTTGATTTTCTACAGCTAGACGTCTTATGGCGTTTTCCTGATGCAGCTGCTGCTGTTTTTATGATGCGTTGGAGCAGCAAAGTATCTCTTCCATCCTACCCTCCACTATCTTTCTTCCCTTTTCTCACTGTGGAGCAGGCAAGTGCTTATCTGGCTCCAGTGCTTGGGGGCTGGATGGATTCACTCACTAGAAGACTGTGTAGACTAATGTAGAAAAGTTTGTTAGATAATGTAGGTAATGCGAAACTGGAATCCACTGAAAAAAACAGGCTGTTTTCTCCTCCCTCCACTCAGACCAATTCAATATGTGGCATTTTTTCTGGAAATTGAATTTTTAAAAGCTATTTATTTTAAATATACAAGATAAAAAAGGACCAGCAAATAACTTCTGGAAGTAAACAATACGATACTTCAGTACCAAACTTCCTGCTGCTGCTTTGAAATGCATTTGTACAACAATAGACTTGAATATTTATGGTCCATAGGGACTAACAACGGCCTCTATGAAAAGATATTTACAGAGGATACAGGGAGCAGGGATATTGGGCTGCTTGGTGTATAAACTGTACATCACCAAGGTATTTTGCTTTTGCTACTAAAAGAATTCCCAACTGATGGAGAATGCCATTTTGGTTAGGACTTTCACTTCTGCCAAGGTCCAGTTTCACAGCAATCGCAAGTTTTTAATAATGACTTTCCTGCCCTTAAGAGCCATCCTCTGCACCACAATGCAATGGCAGGAGTGTTGCCATAGGCTGTTCGAAGGATTCCCAGCAGACTTGGTTTTGTAGGTCAAGACATGGCTATCATAAATCCAGGTATGTCACAACAAGGATGGGAGAGAACAAGGGTAGCGATGGTTTACATCATTATAATGTCATAATGTCACCGAAGAGCTCACCGACCTCAGCTCACCATACAGAAGGGGAAAGGGAGAAGGGAGAGGGAAAACGACCAAGGAAAAGAGGAGCTGCAACCTGAATTATAACAGGTCACAGATTGTCCACAGGCACAAATTAATTTCATATTTACAGTATCAGAAGTACTGGATTTAATAGCTATTCATTATATAAACCTTCTTTTCATGAGTAACTGACGTTTTATGGGTACAGTAATGCTCAAATAAAAGCATCTAGTCTGAACACACTTTAGGTGCTATTTCACAGCAAACAGCTAAAACTATTTTTATTGTGTTGTATTGATACTATGACCCTCAAGGAATGGCAGCAGCAAGATATCAGATCCAGAAATATATAAAGCCCAGATAAGTCACACCAAATTTTTAGCATATACCAGCATGTCTGGTATATTTATACAGTTCACAGTGGTGTTTTTCAGAATGTAAGCTTTAGTTGGGACAGGAAGAGGGCAGAGTAAATCTCTAATGATTATTTTAAAAGTATCCCAAATAAACTGGTATAATCCAGTGTAGGACAACCACTCTGCCCCTCAGAAATGTGTTATCTCTACAGATATCTACTGACGAACCTAAAGGATCAGATTTTTTAAGTAAGATGGTAAGGATGAACAAAAAAGTACAAGTTTATTGTAACAAGTTATGAGAAATGGAAAACGTGAGACACTATTACAACTACTAGATCGTCAGTGTGACACAAATAGCTCTAAACTAAGTAAAAAATCCTACACATGCCCTGTATATATTCTTGCTATGTGATGTTGTAGTCACTCTTAGTTATATTAACCTGGAAACAGGCTATCATTTAACAGCCTGTATTCTGTGATGCGAAGGGAAATCTGCTGTGGACTGAGCATAACATACGACCTTAATTTTATGCTCCTTATGTTCAATGAGAACATAGCCCAGTCTTCTCCAGAAAGTGAATTTGCAAGAGATGTCATTTAGAAATGGATGGAGAGATAGCAAGGAAACAGAGGAGCTCATAATTGCTTATAGGAAAGACTTTTTACATTACTTTAGCGATATAAAGGGTCTTTAAGCAGTTCTAATGGCAATGAAAGGCAGTCTGGAAGCTGGAATAAGTTATGGTGCAAAAAACTCCTCCTGTAAATGATAATTAAGACCCACGTGTTTTCAACGGTGTTGAACTAGTGCTTCCAGGACTTCCATGGGATATGACACTGCCATATTGTATAAGAACATGGTTTGAAATGAAGGAACAAATGAAAACTTCAGAGATGAGGGGGTACCCCTAACAGGAACATGTTAAAGAGCAAAAAGTGGAGGGGTCAGCCAGTGTTCGGAGAACAAAGTGAGAGATTTGTCATGTGTGGGAGGAAAAGAGAGGGACACTGGCCTTCTCATACACTGCATTTGCACAGTAACCCTGACTTTCCCATGTTTGATCCTTTCTCCCTGTGCAGATTTAAATCTGTGGCAAGGTTGGTAACAAACACGTCTCTTATTCAGCCATGTAGAACATTTCTGTCATATAGCATTACAGTGACCCAAATTCATCATAAAACAGGGAAATCAAAGCAAAGGATGATCAACTCCATTCTAAACCTCTTTGTCTATATGAAAAACAGGATGCAGCTCAACCCCCCGTGACCTCATCCTAGCCTGGAGGTCACTTGAGTGGCAAACGAGCTTTTTAGTTTTCACTCAAACTGCTGTTGTCTTCCTATGGGTACAAAGGAAGGCCCAAGAGCTTGAACTTTTCTGGAAGTGAAAAGCTATTATTGACTGAGAAACTACAACGTATCCAAAAGGGGCCTATACTCTCCCAAAATTATCTCTGTAGTGGGTGAGCGTTTCCACCCATCTCTCTGATACATGTGCACAAACGCCCCAGATTTAAAAGTACAGAAATGAAAGTTTGCATCTCAAATGGGTCTTTGAGACTCCCATTGTTGTTTGAGACTCCATTGTTGTTTGAGACTCCCATTTCAAGTATCTGCAATTTGCACTGTGTTAGGACAAGTGTTCTTTCAGAGGTTTCATGATTACATAATTATTTGACATTTTATCTATCCAGTATGCCGTTGGGTGCAGACTTATAATACTTAAACCAAGGCCTTGCAAAGTCTTAGGACTGGTTTATTTGCCTTTTGGTCTATATTCCCTCTCTGAAAGCTTACAATAAATTTTGCGAAGGGTGAGGAGGTTATATTTGGGCCTGTGACATCATCACGTGTTCTTTGCTGGGTACACAATGTGATATGTGCTGTTTGCTGATCTGGGATAAGACTTACTTGGCAGAATGATTGCTCTTTCAGGCTGCTGAATCTCTGATGTACTTTCAGTTTCTGCAGTGCTAGATTACTTTGGAGGACATTGCTGCTGAGAATTGAGCATCTGATCTTGCAAAGTAAAGGTATACCATCAAGGAGATCATAGAATCATAGCATGGTTTGGGTTGGAAGGAACCTCAAAGATCATCTAGTTCAACCCCCCCACCATGGGCAGGAACACCTTCCACCAGACCAGGTTGCTCAGAGCTCCATCCAACCTGGCCTTGAACACTTCCAGGGATGGGGCATCCACAACTTCTCTGGGCAACCTGTTCCAGTGTCTCACCACCCTCACAGCAAGGAATTTCTTCCTTACATCTAGTCTAAATCTACCCTCTTTCAGTTTAAAGCCATTACCCCTTGTCCTATCACTACATGCCCTTGTAAAAAGTCCCTCTCCAGCCTTCTCATAGGTGTCCCCATTAGGTACTGGAAGGCGCTATAAGGTCTTCCTGGAGCCTTCTCTTCTCCAGGCTGAACAACCCCAACTCCCTCAGCCTGGAGATGCTGAGACCTAATGACTTTTGTGGTAGTCAAAGACATATTTTGCATTTTTGCAGCTTTGTAGTAAAATTACTATAGTAGTAACATATTAGTTATGCTAGTTCTCTTCATTTTCTTAATTTGTTCAATACTACAGACTTCCTGAGACAAGAGAAGGCTCGGTATAAAGGGGTTTCAAGCTTTTTTGTCTTGGGGAATCTCAATGTTTTCCACTGACAGTGCGGAGCCTTCTGTAGGGAACATACATGCCTGTTGACAGTAGTGTGGGTGCAATATCACATTAGTTACATCTAACCTTCAGCAACTACAGACTTTCTTAAAACAGTCTAACCTCCTCCCACCTTTCTTTCTCTCTTGGTCCACTTCCTACTGGGTTTTTTTTGAGTTGCATCTAGGAGTCATTTCCATCAGAAAGTGAATTTTCTTTCCAGTTGGGAAAGTGAGCTGAACTGACCCCAATTCCTTGTCTGCTCCTGGCACCAGAAAGGCAGTGGAGCTTATGGTGGGGACAGTCAGGCAGCCTGATGCAGTGATTGCCTTGGAACCGTATTGGTTTGGTGTAATATGAGATGCTCCCACAGCTGTCCTTTCCAAATTCTTTAGAAGTAGTCCCTTGATCCTCAGGGGTCTGTAAACCACAGAGGAAAACCACTGCTTAACTAATGGGATTATCAGCTAGCTCACTTGCATGTAATATATATCTAAACACTGCTTAATTTGGGATATTAATTACAGCCTGCACTGAAAGAATATGCAGAAGTCTTTAATTACATGGAAAGGTGTTAGATCTTCAAATTTGTGGCTGGAACTCTTGTTCCAAGGGTTTAAGAAGCTGGTAATTGCTTGTGATAACCATTTTACTCTGTAAATTGGTTTTGGCCATGTAGTGGCAAAGTACTGGCTGCTCTGAGTTATGTTGTCAAATGTCACCCAGATCGAACCCAAAACAGACTAGAATTTTGTAAATCTGATATTTTTTTCATAAAGCTTCAACATTGTCTCAGTTGTTTGTTGTCTTACATATCTGATTGACTGTGAGTGAATTCAGGCTTAAGTTTTTTTTTTTTACTCATAATTGTCTTTATTGTAACTTCATGTTGTACAACCTACACGTTGTGGTTTAACGCCAGCTGGCAATTAAGCACCATGCAGCCACTTGCTCACTCCCCACCCCCAGTGGGATGGGGGGGAGAATCAGGAAAAAAAAGTAAAACTCATAGGTTGAGATAAAGACAGTTTGATAGGACAGAAAAGGAAGGAATAATAATAATAATGATGGAATATACAAAACAAGTGATACACAACACAATTGCTCACCACCTGCTAACCGATTCCCAGCCTATCCCCGAGCAGCGGTGCCCCCCAACCAGCTCCCCCCAGTTTGTATACTGGGCATGATGTAATATGGTACGGAATACCCCTTTAGGTCATCTGGGTCAGCTGTCCTGGCTGTGCCCCCTCCCAGTTTCTTGTGCACCCCCAGCCTCCACTGGCAGGGCAGTATGAAAAGCTGAAAAGTCCTTGACTTAGTGTAAACACTGCTTAGCAACAGCTAAAACATCAGTGTGGTATCAACATTATTCTCATCCTAAATCCAAAACACAGCACTGTACCAGCTACTAAGAAGAAAATTAACCTTATTCCAGGTGAAATCAGGACACTATAATGTGAATGCCTTTATGTTCTGGGCTTAATCAGCAAGGGACTGTGCACAGAAAATACCAGTGTGCATAGAAATTAAATACTGTATGTCCCATGACTGGCTTCTTATCAAAACAGCTCTGATGATGTAGTTACTAATCCCATTTGTAACCCCATTATCTGTGAATGGATGCTAATACAATTATGACACGTGAAAATGCATTATTTTCAGAACAAAGAGTGACAGTTTTGGGGGAATCTCTGAAATGGTTTCTTTGCTAGTTCCTGAAATAATTTGTCACATGGAGAGCTTGCACATTTAGCAAAGCTGAAAAGAAGGGTAGGGATGGAGAGATCTTTTTATAATTCAGTTTTCAGTGATCCCACTTTAAAGATCCCTAGATAAATCCTTAGAAGCTATTCAAAGAATATTATTTGGAGGGTGAGAAACAGTAAAAATTCCCCTTGGCATAAAATAATTCAAACAAGATTAAATCTTGCCTCTCAGCCTTTCTGAAGACTTTTTTTGGCAGTTTGATATATTAATTTGAAGAAAAAAATTTAAATACCCTTAAAACTACTTAGAAATTCCTTGCAGCAAAATTCTGATACAGGTCCAATGGGAAGCACACAAATACACAGAGCACAGAGACAATTGCAAGCCTGGCTAAGGTTGTGCCTGGAGTCTGAAACCCTTATCAAGATGCATATTCTAAAATTAATTCAGTGAACCTCATGGTAAAGGGAGAGTGCCTACATAATTGCATTTTTTACATAGCTTTTCACAAAAGCTTTGCAGGAGGGACTTTTGTAGCAGGTTTCTTCACAAAATAAAGTCATTCTGAACTATATCTGATGCATTGATGATAACTTCCCTATGGAGATTATTCAATTCTGTAAATTTGTTCATGGAATTAGTAGAGAGTATCTGTACTAAATACAATGAAATTTAGCCCTCAGTTGCTTTCTAGTTAAAAAACCCAGACTACTTTGCTTTCAAATTTGTGAATCTCATTTCAATAGTAAGTTGGATGAATTCAGGACTAATTCATGAAACTAATAAAAAAATGAATTATGAATCTTAGGAATAAATTTGATTCAAATCTGATGTCACACAGTCTGCAAGTGTAAGAAAAATTTCAATGCTCACAGAATATCAATCTAGTTTTTATGGCTGCCTGCAATTATCCAGCCTTCATCAATTTAATACAATCATCTGTTTAGTCCACCTAGAATATTACAAACATTTCACAGTTTACTGCTGTACTTCATCGTACTGCTCCAACATGCAATAAACTTCTCTCAGCTGAGGAAAATACTATAGTAAATGTCACACAAATGACATGAAGGCTTCTGGCTGATATCTAATACCTAGACAACTTGAAAGTCCTAGTGAAAAGAAAGAGAGAATGTCCAATTTAAGTTACATAGATAAATATCTGACATAAAAACCTGCCTAAAAACAAAATTATTATAGAGTAAATCTTATTAATTAATGCAAACACATTTCTTGAGACATCTGCCCAGCACCTATACATAGAAGCTCTTCTCTCAGCCTTGCTCTGGCCCAGCCTTGCCCCATTCCTAGCCTGCTTTACTGATGCAGACCTCTGCCTTTTCTGCCCATCAGTAACCTGGCCACAGGTGCTGTTCCTCTGCCCCGTTATCTGTTCCACATCCTGCTCTCAGCACAATACATCATCTGTGCTGATCCTGCACCGCCATAAATACGCTTTTCCCCCTTTTTTGAATTCAGTAATAAATGAACCAATGTGCTGTGTCTATCTTTGCTACAGGTGGGATTTTCAAAGCTCTTTAGTTTTACCTTCCATTGAAGTTAATGGCAGTATTACTCTTCTAATCAATTTAAATAAACCAGGCCAGCATGGATTACCCTCAGAAATCTGTCTATGCTTGTTATTTGAAGGAAACACGCTTAATTAGTAACAAGAGCTAGAAAGAACCCTAAGCGGACTGATTCTTCATTGCTGCCCTCTCCAATTTTTACTTTAATATTTGGCAGTAAAGAAATGCAAGTACCATTAAGACTGTAAAGTGGTCATACTGCCTGCTTAACACCTGATAGCGATATACTCATAAAGAAATCTCTCTGACGGCATCCTAGCAGCAGTGAGCTCCTGTAATTCTCAGGCAGCCTTCCATGAGGCCAGGGGTGGCACGCTCAGCAGAATAAAATGGTTTCTAGCAACGATCACAGAAATTTTTCAGCCAGTTCAAAATCTACAGAGAACTGATGTTTTCTCTGAGGCAAGAAACAATTAGTTTCAACCTTATCATAAATACAGCACCTTTTCAAAAAGCAGGAGAGCTTAGACTGACAAGCCTACAAGTTCTACATTTACCACTAAGCATTTTGTCAGTAATATGTAGTCATTTTAAAGTAGTTGACTTCACACTGTAAACCACCCTGTATTGGTGTAGTTTGTACTTGCTGCCAGAAGGGAAACAAAGAAGCCCCAGTTGAACCACAGGTTTTAAAAAAGAAGCGATGCAAATTACCCTGTGTTACAGTACCACAATTAAATGCTTTCCAGTATCTGATGTGGCTTCTGAGCACTTAAAATTAATGTGAATGCATCTGTCCTACACTGTCTGCATAACACAGATACTCCCACAGTCCCTGGAATTTCTCTTTGAGAGTCTTCTGGGAAGATTTCCTCCTGTAGGGATTATCTGAACTGGAGTATTTCTATAGAATCAGGAAGGCTGGAAGTGACATCTGGGACATCTGGAGGTCTCTTGTCCAACCTCCTGCTCAAATCACTTCTCGTGAGAACAGGTTGCTCAGGGTCTTGTCCTGACAACTTTTGAATGTCTTCGAAGATGGAGGTTCTGCCACCTCTCTGTGCAACCCAAGTCCTCACGGTAAAAAACATTTTCTCTCTATGGAGTCAGAATTTCTCATGTTACACCTTGTATCCATTGCTTCTTGCCCTTCTACTGTGTATCTTTGAGAAGAATCTGTCTCTGTCTTCTCTGCAGTCTTCCATTGGATAGTTGAAGGCAGCACTAAGTATTCTTAGCTGTACCACACAGAATAGAAAAGGCACCTTCTTTTTTCAACCTCGAGAACCTTAAACATCCAACCTGGGGTTGGAGGAGTCATTGAGGAAGGGAGGCCCAGGTCAGCCTGAAGGTATTCAAATCCACAGCCCAACATCCTAGTACATGGCCTGAGATCAGATGGGAATGGGAATTACTTTTCAGAACTTATGCCCAGTGCTGAAACCATTGTGCAGGAAAGACTGAAGATTTCAGAAACCCAGAGAAAGGGAAGAAACAGTGGGGAGCCTGGCTCTGTGACTCTTTTCCATTCTGTTTTTTTGCAGCAGGAACAGATTATGTATTTTGCATGGAAAAATCATTGCGTAAAATGCATTAGTGGTACTGGGAGCAGAGACTTGCAAGCTGTAGGGTCGTTAAGATGTACAGTCAGGCTCCTTCCTTTCGCTCTCTCTCTGTGGCCCCATGAATCTTTTCATCACTTCATCTCTGTGCAATGGCCTTGCTAGAGAGAAAGGTAGCTAACCACCAAAAGGATTAGTTGGTTAAAGTGTTTGCAAAAATGCTTTGGAAAAAAAAGGAGGTCTAGTTAATGTTTTACACACTGCTATGTAACAGAAATGTGTTATTAATCATGTTTACCATGAAACCGATGAAACAGTAAACTTGAAGGATTGTTGTTGTGCTAGGCACTGTACAAACTGAGAATGGCAGACAGCCCTGCTCAGCCTCATAGGTTTAAAAAAGGAATAGACATTAAAGATAGGATTCATCCGGCCAAAGGCAGATAGATGTCTGCTAGACATCATAAAAATGAATTTCCTCCTAGTAATGTCTTTTTCTCACTAGTGACAGCGGACCTCAGATATTGAGATCTGAAATGAAGCTCACACCATGAGAAAGAGAGGCAGTACTAAAGGGTAGAGCTCACAATGACTTTGCAGCAAAAAACATCCACGTCACCTTTCTTAGGAGGGATGAAACAGCTAGAGAAGTAAGTGAAAGAAGGAATAACACGGAGGAGGCCAGTACAGAGGAGAGAGAAGCTCTAGAAGGTGTAAAGAGAGGCAGGCTGTGATGGTGGCATGAGAGAGGAAGAGGCAGAAAGGGACTAGATGGTCAATGAAAGATGTACAGAGCTCCCTGGATGTCCAAAGATTTCTGCTTTGGGATGTCTGGAGGCTCTCCCTCCTGCCTTTGAGCTTTGAAGGCAAAGCTTCCCTGCAGGGTGTGAGCTTGGCTGGAGGGCATCGCCCCAGCTCCCAGTGCCCCTCAGTGAGCCCCTCTCCCTGCACAGGTCTTGGCCATGTGGTGGTATCTTTGGCTGAGTCCATTCCTCTTCCCTGCTGCCTTGGCTGTTCCTGTAGCTGCCTTTGCCAGCTGCTACATTATACTTCTGTTTAGCACCTGTGACTCCATCAGATACCTGGTTTTTCCTTCCACTGTATTTTGATAATAGCCTGCCTTCTCTGATAAAAGGACAGGGAGACATCTCTTTGGGTTTACATGTTGCTCCCCACATTTAGGTGCTGTAGTGCTGGCAGCATGTGGGATTTCTCCCCTTACATCTTTTGTATCTCCAGCTAAGTCGACTTCAGACAGGGATATCTAGTTCACCCAGTACTGAGGTATCATTAAATGACTCCTTATTCAATGCACACATGACTTAAGGTGATAGGATGTTTTGCTTCAAGACAAAATAGCAATTTCTTTGAGCTGCCTGCAGGTACACGCCATTTTCAAACTAACATTTAAATCTTACCCAAGGAGGGAGTTTAAAAACATACGTCAATGCAGTGCATTTTAAATGAATCCCTGTAAAAGAAACACTTGAAATGCAGAGCTCAGTACTTAACCCCTGATATGTCAGCCTCACAATGCCTCAACAAACCAGAAAACTGTTCTAAAGACACAAGGAAAGAAGCTGATGGTCGATCCTGAATAAATATAGTTGGTAGGCAAGGAGTAGAGGAGTAAATGGCTGTGCCGCAGATGTAATGGGACATCACTGCCTAATCTTCCATCATGGCAGATGATGGAGAACTGAGGTTCACCAGGGCTGAAATAGCCCCTGGTTAGCCCTGGATCAGGAGAGCATCATGGTTGCTTTAGAGCTCCTTGGCCCTCTGAGCTCTTCAAATATCCCAGGGGTAGAGCTAGCAGAGCTGTGTGTCATACAGACTCCATATAATTTAGATTCCTAGAGTCCCAAAGAGAGATCTGGGCTGCCTGTTCTGCACTGTCTAATCCCTAGGGGATCTCTCCAGGGTCTCAAAAGAGATTGTAAGTGCATGAAGTTAGCCTGGAGAACTCAGACTGAATACACTGAATGTACATTTGTTCTTCTTAAAAGAACAAATTCAACTTTTCCTATGGCCAAATGTGCACTTAGTGTGTTTTTTTTTAGAACAGTGGATTTGACACTGCTAGATTTCATGGTTTTTTCTCCAACCCTTTGACAGTCCCCTGTAAGCTTTGAAGTCTGCTTCACACAACCATGAGATGACTCAATAAATGTCAGTTAATTTCAGAATTATAGATTCACTTAAGGGCCTCAAGAGCTAGAGTTTGGCACCAAAATTAGCAGTCCCTCAGAGACCCTCACAGCAGGACATTTAACACTTTGTTCTAAACTTTTGTGCCATGGTTTGTGTTCTTCACAGATGGCCAGACTGTACTTGCTCTTTGCATTGGTGTACAGGGAGATGGGTTTCCCTTCCACATCTGTATTATCCCCCTTCTGCTCAAGTGTGCACCTTGCGGAGTTGCAGTCCTGGTCTCTTGGTATGTTCTTCATCAGTCAGTTTGCATAATACATTTTACCATCATACTTTTTCTATTGTGCCTTTTATTGTAGACTTACAAGACTATAAACCACCTCAGAAGATTTGCTGAATCTAATGTGCTAAGTGTGAAGCTCACGTAATTGTCTCTTTTTTCCTACTCTGCTGCATCCATGGATTTGTAGCTCCACTGCAGCCTCTCCTGTCCTGTGGTCCCACATACCAGATGCAGATGATCTGTGGTCCAGCGACCTGCTGCCTCTTGCCTAAGAGGCACTGGGCAGCAGAGAAGCTGCCAAGCTCTGCTACACTTTGGGATCTCTTCCTGAGTAGGGTGCCGTGGTTAACGGACTGCAGCTCAGAGACGCAATCTGCAGGTTCCATGCTGCGGCGTGACCAGCTCCCATGCTCCCACCTTCACAGCTTTAGCCAGGACATAACACTGATATGTTCAGGCTCTCTTAGGCTATAAATTTATTTTTTTTCCACTCACTTGAGAAACAGAAGAAGCCAAATAACATTGGTGAGGCTGAGTAACAGTAAGATACAAGTTTTAGAAGATTTATTTGCAATTTTGGGTTTTTTTGTAATTACATTGTCCATGTCACACTGCCATCTCAGAGACAGTTCAGACTACCTGAACTGCTGAGCTGTCTGCATTTGAAATGCTGCTGCTTGTGGAATAGACCATCTCCTGGAACAAGCTTCCAACGATATTGCTATTTATGCATGGTCCATAAAGGGAAGATGTTTGCAGGACACTAATCTCTCCTCCCTTGCAGCTTGTTCTGAGCAGAGCTAGAGTACAGGGGTGTGAAGAGCTTGTTATTCTCAATTACCTAATGCTAAGCATGCAAGTGGGGAATCTGTTCCTCTGTAATCAAGGCCAGATGAAAAGCTCCCCAACCAGCAGATGTCTGAAAAAACAGTTTGTTCTCATTCCACACTGTACCTTGCAGGTGGTTGTAATGATTTGCCCAGAAGTCTACTGCTACACCGTGTATAATCAGGTAACTTCACTGAACTCGAATTAGACATTTAGAATATCATCCACACTGAGCAGAGGCAAGAAGATCTTTATTACTGTTAATAGCTGGGTTACTGTGTCTAACCAAAATATCTTTAATGGATTACTTAATTAAGTCATCTTCAATTCAGAGTAAGAAAGCCAGCTCTCCATATGTTAGCTTTCTACAATCCCTGTAGGACTTTGATGTTGTGTTTCTCTGTAACCACTTTCCAGCTGGAAATGTGGCATGTAACATAAAGTGTTTTAAGAGGAAGAAGGTGTATTTGTGTTTTCTCATATACCTTCACATCTCACAGATGCAGCAGTTCCGGACTGAAGTGGTTACAGGGAGCCAAAGTGGTTATGGAGGGTCACAAATAGCAGTGGTACATTATCATTAGGTGTCAGTATTATGTCATATCATGATTTGCTAGTAGATGGGAGGAATGCAAGAATGTTTGGCTTTTGGCTACTGAGAAGAGGAGATGCTTGGCATCTATCGAGGCCCTGGAAGGGCTGTTCCTCATGTGATTGCCTTCTGCCTGGTTTGACATGGTGCTGGTCTGCTCAGCTGGGGCTCTCAGCCCCCTCCAGCAGCTCCCAATTCAATTCTAGGGCCAGAGTGCAGCTTGCTCTGCCTGAGACGTTGCAGGTGTTCCCCAAAATTTGCAGCTCCAGGGGCTGAGAATCAGACAGACTGTATTACAGAGAGTCTGTGTGCCCTTTCCTCAGGATTTCCTACATCAGTGGGAGTAATAAGACCATAAAATATAAAACAATCCACCAAGAGCTGGATAATTAAAATAATCCAGTGCTACAGGACTTGCTGGCTTGAGCCACTGCTCCGAGTAAAGCCAACACTCCGAGCAACAACCCTTTTCATACCTTTGCCTGGCTCCAGGGCAAAGGAAAAGACAAGGAAATGCCTTTCAGTCGTTCCCTTCAATTTTTTTTCAACTGCTGCTGGATTTTGCATGGGTTTCTTGAGGCATTTACTTGAGATAACACACGATGAGCTGAGCGTCACGTCCCTGTAGTATGCAAGGAACAATTGCACTTCAGTAGAGGAGGTAGAAGTGTCATTGGTGACTGCAGAAAGACGTTCACTCATCAGAGTGACAGGCCAGTCACTGTACCAGCATGTCATCTCAGCATCACTGGGGTGGCCTTTCCAAGCCTGGCTGCCACTCCTGGGCAGCAGGGGTGTACTTCAGCTGCCACTACTGGTATTACCTTTGCTTTCTAGAGAAGATAAATAGAGAATTTGACTCCCCGGCACAGTTAAGTCTGATACTTCTCACAAGTGCTAAATTCATTCATTATTTATTGTTGTTGCTTATTATTTGTGAAGACCTGGCTTTGTGCTCAGCATTTTAATGAATTCTGACTCCTGTCTCCACTGAGTCTTTCAGAAATATGACAAAGTGGAAAACAAGTTTTTTTGTTAGTGAGGATTAAAAGATGCTGTGAAGCAAAGATGAAAGGACTGTTGTCACCCACCATTTCCTTTTAAAACAGTGTTTGGATTTACAATGTGATGCCAAAGAAGCATTTCCATTAGTATGCATAATCATTTGGGGGTAGTACCAACTATGCTAATTGTTAAGAAGGACCCAGGGAGTCAGTCATAGGGGATTTGGAAATTTCTGATCACCTGATTATCTCAGGGCAGGCAGACAAATTTTGAGGGGAAAATACCATGCAAGCCATTTCTCAAGTTGTCAGTAGGGGTCTGTTTCCCATTTATCCTACACTCTAATTTCCATTTCTTGATTCTTAGAGTTTGGCATTCTGGAAATACAGGTCAATGAGGAGTGCAGACTCTAAGGACTGAGACCAGCCCGATTCTGCAAGCTGTGACATTGCTTGTACCTTTCCAATGAATCTGTTAGTGACAAAAGGCTTTCCCGTGAATGCAGCATCAGTGACATCAGTATCACTTACTTTCCTCAGCAGCCATGTTGCATCTTCTGCCTTTCTTGGCTTATTACATCTCTCTCTGCCATTTTCTGAAAGTATGACAATTTGGTCCAACAAAGTAACTGTCGTTGTTTAATCCCAGCCAGCAACTAAGCACCACACAGCCGCTCACTTGCTTCCCCCCTACCCAGTGGGATGGGGGAGAGAATCGGAAAAAAAAGTAGAACTTGTGGGTTGAGATAAGAACAGTTTAATAGCACAGAAAAGAAGAAACTAATAATGATAATGATAACACTAATAAAATGACAATACTACTAATAAGAGGGTTGGAATATACAAGTGATGCACAATGCAATTGCTCACCACCCGCTGACTGACACCCAGTTAGTCCCTGAGCAGCGATTCCCTCCACCCCCACTTCCCCCGGTTTATATAACGGACATGACGTCACATGGTATGGAATATCCCTTTGGCCAGTTCGGTTCGGCTGCCCTGGCTGTGTCCCCTCCCAACTTCTTGTGTCCCTCCAGCCTTCTTGTTGGCTGAGCATCAGAAGCTGAAAAATCCTTGACTTTAGACTAAACACTACTTAGCAACAACTGAAAACATCAGTGTTATCAACATTTTTCTCATACCTAACTCAAAAACACAGCACTGTACCAGCTACTAGGAAGACAATTAACTCTATCCTAGCTGAAACCAGGACAGTAACATAACTATATGAAGAGACAAGATGCTGTAGTCATACATCTGCTTCAGCTCTATTCGTCTCTTACGGAATAGAAAATAATATGGAAATCGCCAATGAGGCACTAATCTACACTTGTTTTACTAATGCTAAGACTAGTTTCTGCCTAGCTCCAGACTCTGGAGAAGGTGGCAAGGCAACAGGCTTGGACCATCTCCCAGGCAGTTCCCAGCTCAAAGCCCTCTTTGGAGTCAGTCATGGTCTTTTAGCACATCACCATCTAGATGCAGGTTTTGCATCTTTAATCCCTGTAAGCATAATTAGGGAGGCCTGGATTTACCAGAAGTGCTGAAGACATGGTAATCCTCACACACTTGCCCCTGCGCCTTCTGACTCTCCTCCCGGAGCCCTGCACTGAGGGCACGAGTGACACCCAGGTGGGAACGGGTGGGATCTGAGAGTTCTTGAGGAAGCCCAAAGCCTTCCTCATGGCTAAGGCAGTCTTGAGCAGCTCTTCTACCTCCAGGACCATAGCACTAACTGGAAACCATAGACCCAAAGACAAGTGAGGTCCTTCTCCTGGCAACGCTATGCTGGGAGTGGCTCAGTGCCTTGTGCTTTGGGATTTTGCTGGATTGCAAAGGAAAACTGGGATTTAGCTAACGGAGTCCCTGTCAGTCCAGGTCTTAAATGTGCTTTGTCCCCATCGTAGTACCTAGCAGGTTCAGGGCTGCATCTGATGCTCCTCATTGACCTGGCTGCTTTTCCTTTGTCTTCAGTAGATTTTTAGGTTCTGCCTCATTTAACCTTAAAAGACCTATAGCCTCCTTTCACTGACCCAGGCTTGCCCTCATTTGCCCAGGGGCCCTTTCCCAGAGTTTGAGGAAGGAAACCTGGGTTTGGTAGTTGATGTCTCCCTGTGGCTGAGGGCAGCATTGGCATACGTGTCTGTCTGTGGCAAGCCTTATTTGTCTTTCATATTGGTTTCTTTCTCTCCAGCTTAGCTCAGTGTGTGTTCGTGAAGAATTTGAAGATACTTTTTGCCTAAAAGTGACTATATGCATGCGCATGTAATGTAGAGAAAGAGAGCAAACACAGCTGTCCTCTGGACCCCAGCCGCTCCCTTGCTTACTGTGCAAATGCTGCTGCAGCACTGATGGGGATGGGGAAAAAGCTGTGACTTATGCTCCTTGCAAATGTCCCTCCGTCTGCTTGCAGCACTACAGAGGGAATACACTAAGGAAAGCACAGATAAGGTTACGTAGACAGAACAAGGTTTCAGCCTGCTTTTCCTGTTATTTCCTAGGGAACCGCTGTTGAAGCCCAGTTTCCAGAGAGGTAAAAGTGTATTCCAATGTATGTCACTGTGTTGCTGTCATCTGGATGACAATTTGTTGGTGTACATAACCAGAACTGAAACATATATCTATGCACTGATGCAAAAAAGTGGGGAAGAGTCTTATACTAAATTATTTGCAAAAGGAAATAGCTCCATGACTGCCCTTCCTTTGAGTTGCTGTGTGTCCCCTGTTTTGACCAAGTACACTGCCTTGTGAGTAAGGGTAGGTGGGGAAGAAGCACATTTCAAGAATGGGTTACTCTATGCCAGAGAAATGTTTTGCACAGGTCTGAATGGGAGGCATTGTCAGAAATCCTTCATCTCATGGAAAGGCCTAGAGGTCCAGTCCAGCTCAGAGGTTTGGGTTTTGTACAAAGAGGAAAGAGGTTAGCTGGCGAACCCCGCACCCTTTCCTTTTCTAGGTAGAATCAAGTGTTGTGTTTTCTGAGATCAGCAAATATCAGCAAGAAATTCAGGCTATTTATGTTCAAAGCAATAAAATTTTATTTTGAAATGTGCTATTTGGCCTAGTTCAAAAGAAGCAGAGGTATTTCTATTTTTAAAACGAATACATTAACTTCATTGTAGTTCTTCAAGTTAGAACCTATGGAGTCTCAGAGGGTGATAATTTAGTCCTTTTAAACTGGCCTTTTTAAAGTCTAAGAGGAATCCTAAGCATATATAATGTTCACTGTATATAACAAATCTGTGTACTTTTACCTGAGTCATCATCCTCCTACTCGTATTGCTATTTGTTTACTTAAAACCAAAACACAAGTCTCTGGGGAAACCATTGCCGTAAGCAAACTATGGGTGGTTTGATCTACATCACAGTCACTTCTCCAAGGGGCCTGAGCAGTGTAACTTCTTATCCTCACTGGTAAACACCCCAGGGTGTGCCAAGAAAGCCAAAGTAAATGGCACTATGTTTAGGGTTTTAAAAAAATTTCTTTTAAAACAAAGATGCTTTTTCTCCCTCTGTCAGTAACGTGCTTCCCTACAAAACCACTGTTTTCTGCGTAGTTTCCTGTGACTTTATAAAAACCATGTGCTGAGCTCTTTCTTCAGAAAACTGCCCTCCTACAAATGGAGAAAAATGATGCTTTCTGGAGGCTGAGGTCCTGTGTCAAGTGACATTTTGCTGCAGGTTGTAGCACCAGCTTGGTTATAATCCGACAGTCACTGGACTTGACTCACCGACAACTAAATGTGTGGCCCGATGTAAGTGACTGTAGGAGCCGTGACTGCCCCTTAGCAAAACAGGGCGAAAATGTCATTGGGGCCCCTGCAGCTCAGAGAATGATTCCAGCAAAAATCTGGAGTAAGCTTTGTGAAGGCTGAGCCAAGCCGTGCTTTTTTGTGAGCAGGGGTAAGCTCGCAGCATCGGCTGTTCACAGAGGGGCAAAAGATAAAACCCTGATGGGATACGCTCCACAGATGAGAAGTGGGAGGATGCGCTGGCTTTGCTGACCTTACAGAGCTGTAGAGGGTGAGTTTCCAGCGGACCAGCGGGACACCAGTGCTGTCTTCACGTTGGTGATGTTACCAAACTCTGCAGGGGTCATCCCCCCTACCAAACTTTTACCATCTGTAAGTGATTCTGCTTCACCTTCCTTAATAGACTAACATTTCCACAGCACTCATCAACAAAGTAATCGAGTTCCACCACACAGGAGTAAATGTCTTCTAAATAACACAGTTGATTTAATTTGATTTTGGACTCGCTGAGTGCACTCACACAGCAGGATGTCAGTGCAGGTACAGATGGTAAATACAACACCCACAGTGTGTCACCAGTGTCAGAGCAAACAGGTTTCTGTTCTGAACAAGACGGCTTTGTTCCCCACAACTGCTCCTGCCCTCGAGTGCCAGCGGATGAGTCGTGGCTCTGCTCTGGGCTACCTGGCCACCAACGTTGTCTTGCCTTGCCAGGCTCCAGGGGCAAACAACTTGGGAGGCCAGCTCCTCACCTCCAACTGACAGCCAAGGGTGGAAAAGAAAATGTGACAGAGTCTGGGCAGTAAACTCCAAAATAGCCGTCAGTGAGCAAGATATGTTCAGAATAATGAGGTCCTGGCAATCCAGGAAAAAAAAAAAATCTCCTGATATTCTTGGCATGCTGGCAGTGTTGTGGATGGAGTGGATGGCTGCATTACATCGCTGTTGTGCTGGTTTTCCTGCAGCCCTGAGGTTCAAAGACTTCTCAGGATACGTCTAAACCACTCTTCTCCTTTGGTCCCAATAGGCTTCCAACCACCTGGGCTGCAGATCAGCATATGAAGTACAATGCAAAAAGCTGTGTTTCTTGCCCTGACAAACAGATAAGAGCAAAGGTCGACAAACTCAGATTCAGCTGAAGCGAGGAGGAACAAATTCCAGCACCGAGGGCCCTCTGCTCCATGCGCTGGCTCCAGCTGCCAGGCATTTAAACCCACAGGCTGTGAGCAAGAGATGGCATGTAAAATATGAGAAGTGGCCAAGTTTATTTAATATGTTGGCTTTTCCACTGCTTTTAGCACTGTTATCAGAACACTTAATTTAGTTACATGGAGCAATGTGGAAAAACACTGGTGAGCATAAAATGAAAAAGCTACTTCCAAGTAGCTTCCAAATTAACTATTAGTCCCTTTGCATTACTGGAAATCTAATAAGGCACTGATTACATATAGGACTGATAAGTTTTAAAATATGCTCAGCTTCAGCTTTTATATACATATTGCTCAAAAAGCCTCGGGGCAGGAGAATAGGAAGACATCTTGTCAGGACCTCAGCGCTGATACCACTAGGTCTTTTGAGCTGGCTGCTCAAAGGCTTTTTCTCCATTCCCACGTGGCAGCTGAGAAATGGCCAACTTCGTGTGCTCAGCAGTCATTTTTCTCAGTTATTCTTTTGGGATGGGACCACTGTAGCTGGAAGATGAGCTAAACAGCTCTCCAGTATGGGATAACCCAGCTAATGGGAAATCCCAGATAAGGCAGGTCATGTGGAAAGCCCTGGGGAGAGTAACAGCAGCCACCAGGGGTCCGTAGAGCTCACCAGAGCTGCAGGCTCTGCAAGGGTTTGCTCTCCTGACTGGTATTCCCAGGGGCCTGGGGAGCCAGGCTTGTCCATGGGCTTTGCCAAAGAGCAAGGCTTGCCATGTAGAGAAGAGGGGCTTATTTAATGGGGACTTAGACAAATCAGATATGCTTCCCACTGCCACACACCACCCTTTCCTCCTGTGGTTGCTTGAATAGTCAGTGCAGTATCACTGGAGAGCGGTGGGGACCTGTGGGCTCATGTCAAAACTGCCTGGAATGTGAGAGTGAGCAATGGTCAACTCTTTGCTTCCATGTTGGCTTGAACCTGGATATAAGCAGGATGGGAAAACAGCTGGGAGTGTCTCAGCTGGGAGTGTCTCAGACTATAGCATCCTGTACAGACACAGACAGAGCGTGATTTGCTACCTTCATGGTACCTGTAGCTTTTAGAGCCTTCGTGCCCTGCCCTGTGTTCTGGCTCTCTATTAGATTGCATTTTTGCATTCATGTTTGAGCATTGCCAAAAGAGTGAAATCCAGCTTCTTCACCCACTCTTCCTGCCACTTTTCATCACCATGTACCCTTGCTGCTTGCCTTGTTGCCAGCTCTGGCATTGCTCCAAGTGCAGAATAAGCTGATTCAACTCACTAGCACGGCAAAGAATTAAGTCAGGAAAATGAGTGAATAGGGAGAGGGAGGAACATGCAGCTGGAAATGGGGGCAGGAGGGAAGGGGAATCGGAGAGGAAGATATCAAAGACCTTTCTGTGGCAGCCAGATTTTAACTTGGTTCAGTAGTGATGTGAGATCACAACTTCCCCCTGAGCAGCAGCAGTCGTGTTAGTCTTTTTGGGGGGACTCTCCAGCATGAGTAAACGATTCTGGCACAGTTCTTTCCAGAGGCTACTGGTGAAGTTCATATCACAGCTTGGACTACAAGCAGATATATCACATGTTTAAAGAACAAAGTGCCCGTTTTGATTGATTGATTGATTGACTGATGCTGTGTCACAGGAAGGCTGTGCTTGGGAAAGCATTCAGCTTGCAAGTCCTGCCTCTCTGAATACTTTTTACCCAGAAGATTCATGGCTAGAGGAGGAAATTCAAAACTGTCAGGCAAGGCAGCATGCAAACTGGTCTTTCAACTTGCTGGGCCAGCTGAGCAAGAGACTTGAACACTAATACTGGGAGACCTTTGAAAGGATTTTCCTTTTTAGAAGGCAAACTACCTCTCTAAAAGTCTACGCCTCCCTGTAAGCAGGACATTTAGAAAGTAATTTGAAATCACTCCCACAAGTGTTCAGCCCTCTTTGAAGCATAACCAGCTACAGCAACCTGCGCAGTGCAAAAGCCAGCAAGGGAGGAGGCAGAACGTCAGTCTACAAGTATTTGCTACAAAATGTAATACAAAAAGAAGGGACGTTTCCCAGACCCTTCTGAAGCAAAGCCAGGGGTGACTGCACCAGCCTGCTATGGTATGCTGGCACTTAGACCAATATTTGACACTCCCTGAGTTTTCTTCCTCCTCTGTGCAGGTGTATTTCATGAGCAGGTGAGTGCCACCACCGAAGGGGAGATCATGTCAGCATAGCAAGGCTGGGGTGGGAGCAGGTGTAGGCTTGCAAGCAAAGCAGTCAAGAATCACAAGGTGACTTGGTAGATCAGAAGGCAGGAATTCAAATGAATGTACATAGGCCCAGTGGAAAGAGAGAATTTCATCTTCTGCTGTTTTTTCCTAATTTTTCTCCTGCCGGAGTCCTTTGACAGTGTGTCTAGGTACAAGTATTGCATCATCTGAATGGACTCATTGGTGGCTCAAAGCTCCCAGGGCCCTGAAGGGCAAAGGAGCTGCACAGTAGCTTTAAACAAATTAACACTTTCATGGGAGTCGTTCCTGTTTTCATTGAAAGGCGATAAAAGGTCTCCAGTGTTGTGCAAACCATCCATCTATACTCACTATGGCTTGTAAAGTATGCGCTGGGACAGATCTCAGGCTCAGCTAGGAAACAGCAATAACGGCTACTGTTAACGTGAGGCTGCAGCTGACCGATGTTAAGATGTTATTGTACGCTGAGCACTTTTCCCCCTTCTTTCCCATCAGGATGCCTCCCAACCCAAGCACGGTCCTGGTTCATGACTGCATGTTGTGAATGCTGTCCCTCCGGTGTGAGCTGGTTCATCTCACAGGCTATAGAAAAACAGGAAAAAAAAAAGATCCATTTTCTGTCGGTTGAGAGAGCTGAATTGGGTCATCGAATTGTCAGAGGAACAGGACAGCTGGCATTAGGTGAAGACCACTGCCCAAAAGGGAGAGAGGAGACTCGCTGCCCTGTTTCAGTGGTAGCAAGCCATTAACTAAGGCATGCACCCTGTGAAACCTTACCTTCTGATGCAGTGATATAATTGCTCATTTCATCACTCCCTGGCACAGTTCTGTGAAAATGGTCTGTACTAGACTCAGTGATTTTCATAGAAGGTTTTTTCCAGATCATTTTGAGACTGAGAAGAGGGGGGACAAAATGTGCCACCCTGTTGGCAGACCCGAGGAGACGGTAATCTTCAGGGAAGTGTGGGAGGGATAAAGAAATAACCTCTTAACCCTGTTCATCTGTGGCCTGGACAACATCTCTGGCTGTGGCCTAAGGGTACAGCCAGGCAGTATATTTAAACTGGGCTAAAAGGTAACTACTGCTAAAAAGTGCCAGGCAGCCCCTCTCCCCTTGCCACTTGGGTGCACTCCTGCTGTTTCCCTTGGAGCAGCACTGATGTTTGTCTTGACTCAGTGGTGAGCAGGTCAGGGAGTTAATACAGGGTAAAACAATCCGACGGGAAGAAAATTAAGATTTTTCTGCTCACTGAGTAAGATAAATCAGCTAATGGTGGAGTCAGACAAATGCCAGCTCCAGGATAAAGAGATGGGCAGAGCACAGCCCTTTCAAGAGCAGCCGCTGTTAAGAGTGGCACAGCTTCATCATGAAGAGCTGTAGGCTGCAAAGACATTACACTCGCACTCCAGTTTGAATACAGAGCGCCTGCCTCTTCAGGCATGGTGCATCTATTTGCTGTAGCTGATATATCGGCCACTGTGGTATTTAGGGCCTGGATTCAATAAAGTTCAATGAGGTGATGCCGTGATACTTTCCACAACACCATACTGAACAGGGGTACACGCACAAAGTTTAGAAAACTTGAGCAAGTGAAACAGCCACAAAATGAGCTTGGTTCATTGATTGCTTTGGGTTAAGGGGCATCCCTTCAAAGCATTCACTTTGAATTTCAGCTTTAGCTTTCATAAGAGCAGACCACAAACCTTGTTTTATTCGCTGTGTGCTTTTATTCTGGGTTTTGCCTTTTAAGTTTGCCTCAGCATTTTGTGGCCTTTGATGGAGAAGGCCTTGCAGACTGCATCCTGCTGGACTGAGTAGGATCCTAAGGAAATGATTCTGTAAAACCCAATTTACGGTCGGAGCGCCAAGGAGGTCAGCCCTGAAATGGAAAGAAGTTCTCAGGCCCAGCTCTGATAATCTGCTAATCCCTCCAGACACTTTGGAAATGATATTCGAGACTCCCATTGCCAGAAGTAAATCAGTATTACATTCCATAGGATAGTTCAAGGATGCCTATAGAAAGTTCATGTTTTGCATCAAGGGCTCTGTAGTTTCCAGTGTTTTCCTTGCTTTGTTTTACTCCCTATGGCTATAAGGCAGTACCCAAACTCCCCCCCCTCCCCGCCCTGCGGCCCCCACCAAATAGATCCTCGGTGCACACATCAAAGTAAATAGATGCCGAATAATTAAACTTTAAAAATCTAGCTGAAAATCCATTGTCACACAAAATGGACTATACAGATAAGAAGCAGGTAATCAAGACAATCTTTTACTGTCTGCACTTAACCATAAATGCTGGCCAGAATTCAGGAAGGATTAGGTGTTTCTACAGGAACCAGAGCATTTGCAAACACAGCACTTAGCAGCTGTTAATGTTTTGTGCTTGCAGCTCTGGGCCAGAGCCCATTTTTTGTGTTCCTTCACTCCTTTGCTTTCTGAAACACCATTACAAAAGGACACAGGACTTTTCTGCCATCTCATAGTGGTTCACCTTCAATAGCAGTCCTGGTCAGTGTACCTGTGCAACTTTCTGTTATCTATCTCATGAAATCTTGTGGATGATGTTGCCCAATTGCTACAATTCTATGTTATCTATGTATGGTAAAACAGTCTAATTATGATATAATTTTAGAGGAAACAGTCCAAGTAGGATATCATCACTATTTGGTCAAAAACAGATTTAGAAAAACAAAGCTAACCAGTCTTAGCACAAACTATATTTTGTATATTTACCAGGAAAGGTATTTCTAGAGTCCTGCTAAAAATAACTTACAGGATGTATATCACTGTTGTTGGTTTGTTTGTTGGGGGGGGGGTGTTTGTAATTAATAGCTTATTTAATGGAAACTGGGCTCAATTTCCAAAGAGCAGAGACTTTAGTACTTATATTCTCGCTAAGAGTAGAGTATTTGTTTGGTAGGCACAGTGTACAGCAATAAACCTGGTTTATTTCTTGTATATTTTATCATTTTTTACTAGATGATAGTATGTAATTCAAAGTTGAGGTTTTGAGTTTGTGATGTCTGATTTATATACCACGTATGGAGGCTAACAGGTACGGTACCTCAGTCACCCTCTGAAACAGAGTTTCTGAGCTCAGCCAACTGATATTCCTCAGGTACCTGCGTGGCTGCAACAGAATAGCATTTCAGTGGCTTACAATCTGTAGGATGAGGGAAGATTATTGTCCCATTTGACTGAGAGAGCACAGGTACCAAAAGGCTTAGAAGGACATTTAGTATTACATACAATCTAGTGTAACTGGGGCTGCTGTTCTGCAGTCCCACTGCGCTGCCCACCCATCCGCCTGCACTGCCTGACTCTGCATCCAGCAGTTGCACAACTGTGGCTATGTCAGCTTAAATTGCTGATGAAATGGAAAATTACAGCTTTTGGTGTGTGGGTTTTCGAGTGGATCAGCTTGCTGGAATGGCTGCCCCAGCGGCCCCAGTGCAGGCACGGTGCAAGGCAAACACAGGTTCTGGCGTGGGGTGCAAGGAAAAGCTGGAGGGTGACACTCACCTTGAGCCTGTAGCTCACAGTTACCAGCTGATTCCCTGCAGCGTCAAACTGAGCTCAACCACAAGTCCAAAGAAGACCTGGCCAAGAGTGTAGCTCCCGTGCATCGCCTTGGTGCCACCAGAGCTACAAACCTCCGTGGGCTTCACTGAATTATTCACGGAGCCAGGGCAGGGGGCTAGCGGTCCACCCTTTTGGAGTTGCTTTAAAATATTTTAAAAACTTAACCGAATCTTGGCTACAGAAAATGTTTCATCTTCATATACCCAGTAAGTGTAACTTGCACAGCAGCATGGTTTTGTGCCATAGCTTTAGAAGCTTCATAATACCTCCTGGTTTCTTAAAACAATTACAACATTTCAAATAACACTTGTATATTTGGTATCAGGTCAGGATATTAGCTGCTGATAGTTGGAGAAATATATACTGATGCTGGAACTACATTTCAGAGTCTATCCCTTAAAAAGTTTAATGAAACCTCCCCAAAGGGTAAGACTTCAAAAATCATGAGTTGTGAATGCACATTTAGACCTCCTCTTTTCTTTGTCTCTTCTCTTCCTAAGAATTTTCCCATTTAAATGACAGTTCAGGAAATAACTAACGATTCTCAGCTACACTCCAGTAAAAAGATGTGGATTAAGGATTTATCTGATTTGGGGGGGGGGGGGGGGGGGAGAAGTGTGGTGTGTGGAAGCCTGCGTGTTGGAGGGGAGGTTACAGTCACTTGTAATGAATCTCAAGGTTGGAGGAAAACAGGTTTTAACTTCCAAAATGCTAGATGTCTCACTCTTTATGCTGCTCTGTTGTTTCCAAGCTTAAGCACGCATTTAACCCTGCTCAAAGACAAGTTTTCCACAGTAAATAAGACAAAATTAGGCCCTTAAAGAAATTTGTAAATAAGGCAGTTTTTATAAGGCAACATTGAGTTAAAACACTGAAATGTCGCTTATAAAGCCCTTTTCAACTCCAAGTACCAAGGTTCGGTTTTTGTTCCTTTACCCCCCACCCCCATCTTTTTGCAACTGGGGTCAAAAAAAGCCCTGCAGGGTAGCACGGTTTTGCACATGCTGCCAGTCTGCTCCCACAGCCTAAATTACCAGTAAAAGGGCTAGAAATCTGAATGCAGATCTGTGCACGGCGGCAGCAGTTTGGATGAGGGGATGCATTAAAACCCATTAAACTCCACGTGATCCCTGCAGCACAATTCTCTTTTATCTCTCTCCTCTCCAGCACCCGGAGACTAAAGAGCTCATCTCCATAGGGCTCATCTCCATAGGACTGGGGAAGCAAAGTCTTCCACAGGCTTTACTTGTTTCTGATCCTCTGCTATTTCGCCCGGAATCTGTTGTGGCTTTATAAACTTTATTGGGAACTTTAAAGATGTTTCAAGCATCTTTGGAGGAATCTGATACATGTATGTGAATTAGAGAAAAATACAAAACATTCTGGGACCTCCTTAAAAGTTCCTAAAGTTTTACTTCACTTATGCATTAGAAATGGGCGGTTTATCTGAATAATGGATTTTTTCCTTTTCCTTGGTAAAACACCTCCTTCAGAGAGCCGTGGAAGTCCTTAACATTAACTGCTGTAATGAAACAACCCCTTGGTCTGGGTGTGAAGTCTCTAGCGTATAAACATTCACTCTCTTTATTTCTTCCTTAGACAAATGAAACCACATAACCGAGCCCGCAGCAGGCTGGATAAATCTTTCTCAGAATGACTCGTTTTATGCAGCTGGCTTCTTGGGGGGGGGGGGGGGGGGGAGCCCAAAACCTTAAATGTGGTTACTATGTCAACAAACGACGGGATTTAGGCATTTTTCTCAAGGACTTACGTCCACAGAAGGCTGAGGGGGAAATTTATGGAGCGGGTTGTGCTGACACTCTTCCAGCTGTTCCTCCCCCTGATTCAGGGGAGGCCCAGGGACGGCTCCGGGGGGGGCAGCGGCTCTTTCGGAGACCCCCCAAGCCCTCGGAGGAGCCGGGGAGGGCTGGGGCTCCTCACGGAGGGTAACCGGGGCTGCTCAGGGGGAGCTGGGGGCGAACGAGAGCCCCCCTGCTTTTCTTCGCGCTGAGCTCCTTATCTGTTGTTTTTTTTTGGGGGGGGGGGGGAGATTTGTGCTTGCAAGCGCCTGCTGCACTTTCTGAGGAGCCGGCAGAGAGGTAAGACGGATGTTTTTTTCTCTTTAACGGCTTTCCTTTCCTGCTCTTTTCCCAAGTTACGAGCCTCCCCAGCATCCCGGTCCTGTTCCATCCCCGAGCGTGGCCGCCCGCCCGCCGCTGCCGCGGCCCCTGAGGGACCCCCGGCCCAGAGGGGGCTCCGGGGGCAGGCAGACCACCCCCCCCAACCCCAGCCTCGGCCGGCCTTCAGCTTTCCAGTCCCGTGTCACCACGGCCCGCGGAAAAAGGGCGAAACATCAGTGGAGGGATGCTATCCCCGGTTTGGGGTTATTTGGGGGTCATGAGCGCTTGGCGGGGGGGTGTTGTTGCGTGAGGAAGGCCTCGTCCCTACACGAGGTCACTCCCGGTGGTGTCCGATCTGGTCAAATTGGGATGGGCAAGGAATGGTAGAAGTTGCTGAGGGGAATTCGGTGCCGCCTGGGAGAAGAGATGCGCCGGGAGCTGCCCGGGTGCAGCTGGAGCGGGGCTGTGCAGATGGTCCACAGCCCTTGTCCTGGGCAGGTGCCCACCTCTCACCCCTCCATCTCCGGCACAGCCGCTCACAATTCCTCCGCTCCATCCTTACGTAGCACAGCTAGTCTCTTTCGGGCTAGTTTGTTCACGGGATTTTGGAATTCGTCGCACAAGCACATTTTTTTTCCAGTGAAAGCGAAGGCCATGTGCTTCCTTTCTGCTTCCTTTACACCCACAAACTCTGAGTCTTAAAAAGTTGCTGCCACCTCGACTCCTATTGCTGGCATCAACAGACCCGCTTTAACAGAGATACACGGGGCCTCACGTACTGGGCCACAGAAAATCCGTCTCGGTGCTCCTGCAGGAAAAGAACAGCTGTGTGGAAAGATCAATAAACACAACCAGTTGCTCCAAGAGTCATAAAATGGAAAGGCTCTGCAAAAGAAAACGTGTGGCATGGGACCCTGGCTCCAGACACTGCAGGAGAAGTCCTGGGAAACTCAGTAATTAACGAGAAGCCTCAGACTTGTTTTCTTTCAGTGGTTCCACACAAAAATATTTGTTTTAGGAGAGGAAATCACAGGGGTAGGAAGAAATAGTTACCTATGCAAAAAGAAAGCTTGTTTACACTTAATGCATTGGAGAAATTGTTCACGAATGGTTTACCTATGTGAAAATAAAACACTCGCAGTGCTGCCAAGGCCAGAGAGACCTCAGGTGAGCTGCATATTTGCTGCCTCACCCTGTGAGCTTAAAGTGTCTGGGGCTGCTTTGGTTTTATTCACTCTAAAAAAAAAAAAACCCCAAAACAACCAACCTGTGAAAAACTGTATGAAAGCTGTTTCAGTGAAATTTTCTTCTTTCCACCTGCCTTTCCCACGTTACTGTAGCTCTTTGCTCCTTTAATCTGTGTATTTCCCTAAGTTTTGCCTTAGTGCTGAGGAGAGAGGAATCCCTTGGGAACGCACAGGTCCCCTTGCTGGCTCACTCTCTCCTCTCCATCCCCACCCCGAACCCCCTCTGCCCTCTTCGCAGCTCTCTCCTCCCACCCCCTTGCTCTCCCCAACCTCTTCTGGTGTGGTGACCTTCCCCATCGCACTTACATCTCCCCCAGCCTGGTCCACTCCTGCTCTCCTACCTGTAGGAGAGCTCACCAGCCTGTGCCACCCCTCCTCCTTGCTCTGCCACCACTTTGGGGACCGGTGTTTCCCCCCAGCCTTCCTTGCGAGCACCCACGACAGGTTTCCTGAGGAATGCCAGAGGCTCCCCAGCGATGTCATGTGAAGGAAAAAGAGCTGCCTGCAGTTATATCTTTGCTGCAGGGCAGGGTATGCAGGATTCGTGCAGAGCTCTGAGCATGTTTCCTCCACCCAAGCAGCTGTAGAAGCAGCCAGTGGTTCCCCTGCCTGTACAGAACTTAACATAAGGAGGGATGCTCTTATCCCCTTCCCTTTGACATTTCTTCTTGAAGCTTTTTGACAGCTGTGTGCCCAGGAACGCAGATCTTGAGGTGTGATTGATGGGCAAATTAAGATTTCTAAATGGTTATAAAGCTAAATCCTAAAATTAGAATAGTTGGTGTTGTGTAGGGGTTTGTATACCTGTGAAAACTTACTGGTAAAACTATTGCAGTAATTTATACCTCTTCGACTCAAGTAGGGGTTTGCAAGGGGATCAGAGGGAGCGGGTGAGAGCCTGCAGCCCCTCTCGGTGCAGTGCACGCTCCGTGCTGTGTGCCAGGGCCATCGGTCCCTCCTACCCTTTCCTTCCCCAACTGACTGTCTGCTTTCAGGCCCCTAATTCATCACATGGAAACCTGCAGTCTAGGAAAGCTGTCCACATAGTGTGTTGTGTCACTACAACTGTATTAGTAGCAGAATGATCCCAGCTAACTTTCCTGTACAGGCAAAGGCCAGCGGTCTGCTTTGAGTCTCACTTCTGCAGCCTTTTGCTCTTACAGGATCTCATCCAAAGCCCACTGATTTCCCATTCATCTTGGTGGGCTTCCACTCTGCCTCATTGCAGCTAATCTCACAGATAAGAGCTCCAGGATTAGGTTCTTTGATTCTGCCTCAAATGAGTATTAAATTCTCCTAAGATCAACCTTACTGCTAGGCAGTGTCTTCACTGTTGGATTCACTTTGGGGCTGAGCTGATCATGGATACGTGCCTTCACGATTAGATTCTTCCCCTTCTGCAATAAGAATGTCCCACGTCACAACGGGGATGTTGCAGTGACACACTGCAGGGCACCATATCGGTGTGTGGGGCTGACTGAATCAAAAGCTCTTTTATACCTGGGGGCTGCAAACTGCCTGCCTTCCTACAAGGTGGTCAAATGGGCAACGTTATCTGAGCCCCATGTGCTTTGACCCCCAAATGTCTCTTTCCAGCAACACTTTGCACTGTACTCACGTGGTTTCCTAAGAGACTGGTCCAGCCCTGCTTGGCTTAGAGCAGCATTTCTGTTCCCTGTTTGTACTGGATTTACCCTGATAGAGCCTAGAAGCAGAGGAGTCACATGAAGTTGTTGATTAAGAATCGCTGCCACCAATGTCATTCATGGATGAAGACTCTGGTTTTGTGTTTAATCAAACGTGGTTAGACACACTGTAGGGACGGTCACTTTCAGTTGCAAATAGTTTCAAATTTTCTTAAAGGATTAGAGAGACTGTGTCACTATTCAACAGGGATTTGCAGCCTACTGCACAAGGTCTCCTACTCTGAACACGGAGGTGACAGTTTGTGAATCTGGGGTGAAGCAGAATTGAATTGAGTATACAAATTAATCTAAAAGTCCTCAAACTCCAAAAACCCTGCTATATTTGGGAATGACTTTGAAGCTACTCAGGTTCAGTTCTGTAAAACCCCATGGGTAGACCCCAAACTAGACTTAAAAGCCAAAATTCTCTCTCTGATTAAAAGAAACATAGTATCGTTGATAAAAGTATGTACCTTGTCCTACAGGGACTGAATCTAGCTTTTATTTGCTCCTTTTTTGAAATGGGGCTATCATGATCTTCACTTATCAGAAAGCCACAGATAGAAAGGCATTGCCTTCCTTCCACAGAGTCAAAGTTACACCTTTCTTGTCTGATATGTAGACAAGACTCTTCCAATGTCAAACCTAAGGGAGACGGACAATCCTGAGGCTAGGGTATCTGACATTAAATTGAGGTAACTCCTAGATCATCAGTGAGAGTAGTTCATATGTAGCCATGACCAGAATTTTACAATTGTCTTCTCAGAGCCAGCCTTAGAAAAGATGAAGACAGGAAGGTACTGCTTTTCAGATGGAGCAAAACTTTATTTTAATTCATTGACTGACCTGTAATTACAAAGCACCATGCTGCCATCTCACAGGAACAGGTCTGTGCAGCAATGTAACTAAAGGTGGCATTTTAGGACACTGACACGTAATCCATATTAGAACCCAAACCAGTGATGGAGACATCCAGACCTAACTGGAAAGATCACAGCATCATAGAATCATTTAGGTTGAAAAAAACCTTTAAGTCCAACCGTAAACCTAACACTGCCAAGTCCACCACTAAACCGTGTACCTAGGTGCCACATCTACACTTCTATTAAATACCTCCAGGGATGGTGACTCAACCACTTTCCTGGGCGGCCTGTTCCAATGTCTGATAACCCTTTCAGTGAAGAAATTTTTCCTAATATCCAATTTAAACCTTCCCTGGCACAACTTGGGGCCAGTTCCTCTCATCCTATCATTTGTTACCTGGGAGAAGAGACCAGCACCCACCTTGCTACAACCTCCTTTCAGGTAGTCGTAGAGAGCGATAAGGTCTCCCCTCAGCCTCCTCTTCTCCAGACTAAACAACCCCAGTTCCCTCAGCCACTCCTCATAAGACTTGTGCTCCAGGCCCCTCACCAACTTGGTTGCCCTCCTCTGGACACGCTCCAGCACCTCCATGTCTTTCCTGCAGTGAGGGGCCCAAAACTGAACACAGGACTCGAGGTGCACCCTCACCAGTGCCAAGTAAAGGGGAACAACCACCTCCCTGCTCCTGCTGGCCACACTATCTCTGATACAGGCCAGGATGCCGTTGGCCTTCTTGGCCACCTGGGCACACTGCTGGCTCACATTCAGCTGGCTGTCGACCAACACCCCCAGGTCCTTTCCCACCGGGCAGCTTTCCAGCTGCTCTTCCCCAAGCCCGTAGCCTGCATGGGGTTGTTGTGACCCAAGTGCAGGACCCGGCACTTGGCCTTGTTGAACCTCATACAATTGGCCTCGGCCCATCGATCCAGCCTGTCCAGATCCCTCTGTAGAGCCTTCCTGCCCTCAAGCAGACCAACACTCCTGCCCAGCTTGGTGCTGTCTGCAGGCTTACTGAGGGTGCACTCGATGCCCTTGTCCAGATCACTGATAAAGATATTAAACAGAGCTGGCCCCAGTACTGAGCCCTGGGGAACACCACTCGTGACTGGCCACCAACCGGATTTAACTCCATTCACCACAACTCTTCGGGCTCAGCTATCCAGCCAGTTTTTTACCCAGCGAAGAGTACACTTGTCCAAACCATGAGCAGCCAGTTTTTCCAGGAGAATGGTGTGATAGACATAAACCATGGCTGCACTGTGTCATGTGGACACTTGTCACACTCTGATCTAATTTTCTGGTTGGAGATACAGGAATCCTGGGAAGCTGCAGGAGAGCCATGTGATTCTGCCCATGGACAGGGATTTTGTCTCATGCAGATGATGGGCTATGCTCCCTAAAACTTTGGACTTGCCTTGTGTCCGTAATGCACCACATCCCATGTGCAGGATGTGCACATGCATGGCAGCAGCATGCCTGAGGGTCTCGTTGGCTCATTGCAGCCTCTGGTGGGCTCAGTCGCCTGTCATCTAGAAATTCTTGGCAAATGGTCTAATTCCTCCTTTTCCAATCAGACTACGTTTCTGGATGGAATAATGTACTATTTGAGCAGGTAAGGCTAATAAGGGATCCTAAAACCAAGTTAATTTTTCCTTGCCCTCCTCTTTAGTGACCTCAGCCAAAGAAAATCGGTGGACATAATTTCTGAAGACACAGTGCATCAGTTAGATGCATTTCTCAGGGAGAGGTGGAAATGAAGATTTCCTTGTAGGCTTTGTAGATCCTTTCCAAAACCTTTTGCCTTTCTTGGATTAGTACAATCAGCAAGCAAATCTCAAATGAATGAGGAGCCACCAAACATGCCAAAATCGTGAGTGACTAATTGGTTCTTGTCGCCTTTCTTCCAATTTGCAGTATCATTCCCGATAGTGGCATTAAGCGTCATCTGTTCTCAGAGGGGCCACAAATCTTGTTGGAGAATCTCATATTTAATTACATGGTTTTGTTTCTCCTCTCATAAGAACACTAACATGTCCTATGAGGTTTTAAAAGAACATCACCAATTTACTGTATGTGTTAGCAGTCCTTGTTTCTTGTGCAGTTTTGGTCATCTAAATATAACTGTCCTTTAGATTCCAACACACAAGGAACAGTGTTGTTTGCCAGTCCTTGATGCCACTCTCTCTGCATATTCCATTTCCACAGTCCTAGAAGGACATAAGCAGAACTTATTTCCAAGAGTTTATGAAGCAGCTCTGATAAACTCAGTCAGTTATTCAGATAAAAAATTGGTGCCTCTTAATGAGTTGGATGAATATTTTTCAGATGGAATACTTAAAGGAAGGGAATAAGGGAAAATTATTTATGCTTACTGGAACCATTTAAGGTGACTATGTCAGAAATATTTATATTTTGTGAGTCTTTTAAAATTGTTATTGTAAGCAAATGAGGATGTATTATTTTTATCTGTTCCCTGCTCAATTAATGATTCTGAGTCTTGGAATTTCTACTTTTTTTAGAAGAAAATAATAGTGATGCAATTACGGATCAGCAGACAGGTGATCCAGAAGTTTTATATTTCATGAAATAGTGTCATTGTAGTCTATTCAAAGCAAAAATAAGCATCAGACAGAAGTATTTGTGGGAAAATGAAGTCTCTAGGAGATGGACACCATAATGCTTTTCCTGTCTGCTGCGATACAGAAGTCTGCTACACCTATATATGTCCCAGCTGAGGGGAAAAGGTCAAAGGCTGCAAGGCGGACTTGAATAAAGCCATAGAGATTTTTAATTAGAGGACTTTAACAAGCTTCCCAACTAGATGAGAATTACAGCTGTGGGTGAACTCCTGTGGCAGTATAGGGCAGCAGCAGTTACCTTCACATGCTCCTTGGAGCGTGGACAGCTTTTGAATGGCAGTTGTGTAATGAATCGATTTAGCAGGGGCAGGCTCAAGACCCTTTTCTGCAACTTGCAAAAGCAACCCTGTCTTCAAGGAAATTAGTGGGTACTTTGCACTGTTGGGGCAGCAGACAGATAGTCTGCTTATAGAGAAACCTCCAGTTTTATAAGGCAATATATTCAAAGCTCAGCCAAGACAAAGTAAATCTCCACCATGTAAAACTAGTAGGCCAAACTGCACAACCTGAACCATTGAAATGTTGTTTTATGTCTTCTTGGTCTGATTTAGATTTAAGCAAAATACCTGGCACAACTGACCAATTAGTAAAGTGAAGCAAAAAGAAAAATCACACAAGTTTGAATCTGATGATTCAGATATTTTATTTCTAGCTGTGACAGGTTTATCACTCTGTGTAGATCTTTAGTATCTGGCACCACTTATTAAAACAATATAGATTTTTTTTCCTGCAAAATTTGAAAGACAGTTCTCCCCCAGAATATTGTTGAATTGCAAAGTACTGAGACAAGCATGGAGTCAAGGAGTGAATCTGGCTCATGTCATGCATGTTTAGGTCTTGCACTGTAATAATCTAAGAATGTTGTGATGGATAATTACATACATACAAGTGCAAACAGACATACATGATTTTAGTGATGAACATCAGAGAGATGCACTAGGTAGGTAATGAGAATGTGAAGGGTATTATGGTATATGGGTTGTAAGTCTTCCATATATGAATTCCCCCAAAGCAGAGTTTTAATAGCTTATATATGTTAAGCCCTGTGTGTGTGAGGAGAGGTGTGACTATAGATCTCACGGGGTTGAGTGCCTCTGTGCTGGGCAAGGTGGAGGCTCGAACAGCAGAAGCATTTTTGGCTTTTGGGGTGTATTTGCAAACTTTGCCCATGAACTTCGGGGAAAAGGCAGGCCAAATTTATTCTTTGGGCCATCAGCTGAGCCACACTGAGCATCTGAAAAAGAATCCATGAGGAAAAAAATCCCCAAAATTTTGGCTCCCCCTCCAAAAGAAAAAAGTAAAAAAAAACCAACAAAAAACCAGAGGGAAATCTGTTAGCTTTGGGGACCTCACCTCAGATGAAAATGCCAGGCTGAGAAGCTATAGTGCAGAGAACAACTAAAAGTCTTTCACTGGAGGAGAGGTAGCTGATGGTGATGAATGACTAGGTACTACCTAGGGAAAAAAGCCCACAGAGAAAAAAAAGAGTGAAAGATGCTGAATTCCCCCCCAGTAGGGAATGGTCTGTATCAGGAAGAAGCAGGGAAGTAAACTGTCTGTGACTCAGAATTCATTACTTCTACAACGCTTTTTTCTATATAAAAAAAGTTACTCTGCAATAACTGTGTTTTCTGTCGCCGACTCCTGGTCTGTAGCTCCTTACAGAGCAGAGCTCTTAGACTATGAGGCAGGGAGAAGGGGTCACTGGGTCACCATCACTCAGGGGACGGCAGCCCAGTGCCCCTGCAGAGGCAAAGGGCTGCATAATTACACGGGCAGTGAGTGATCTCCTCAGGCCTCAGCGGTGCCTGCCCTTCCTGCTGCATTCATAAAGACCGTCACATCACTTTTTCGTCCTCCTGGATCCCTGACTGATCCCTGAAATTGCATAATCTTCCTCTTTTCACTGTGCGCAGCCACCTCTCCTGCCTTCCGTCATCTACTTCTTTATGGTACACGATCCCTCTTCACTTGGGGCAAAGCTTCCCAGCTTTCTCCCGGCCAATCTTGCCTTCAGATTTGACTGTAAAATCTTATCAAGTTCAGAGTCAGACTAAAGAGTCAGTTAATTTCCCAGGCAACCCTCCTCTTTTTTAAATATAAGCATCACATTTTCTATCCTTCAGTCACACATATCAGTCTGTACTTGAAACACTCATTAATCATCCTTGCTAATGCACATGGAATGTCTAATTTTGGTTAATACTGTGTTCTGGGAGAGAGACAGGATTTTGTATTATTTGGTCTTTTGAGAATTTGGTTTTGCAGTTGTTCTGAAAGTATTAACACTGTATGTAGGTATGTGGTCCTGGAGGAGTTGTTCCACTTGTACTAATTGGATTATTTTGAAGAGAAGGAAAATGGTTTACAGGACTGAACCCCCAATTCATATCAGTCAAGTACAACAGTGGTTTAACAGGAACACAAAACATGGCTTACTTTTGCTCCCCAAATTGTCATTTAATGAACCCATGCTAACAGATAATAATACGCATTATTGTGATAAGAAGAGTCACTTGTCACACAATTTTAAGCCAGCTCCAAGCAATATTGGAATGCAAATTTCAACAGCCAGTCTGTTGAACAAAGTCTCCTAAGTCTGTATGTACTTATACTGCTGGCACACAGTGCCAAATTAACAAGGAAAACACCTACATCATTAGAAAGAATTATATGTCTGAGATATTATATCATTTAACATTACCCCGTCTCTTTCCCTTCTTTGCCTCCCTGGTGGGAAACTGGAAGGGAAGAAGAATGCTATACCTCTTGCTAATGAAAAACACTAAAAAATTTCTGAAAATTCAGCTTTGTCTGAGATCTCAATTCAGGACACTTAATCCCTGAACAAGTAAATTTTCTCAGTATTGCTCTCACCACAGGTTCCATAGCAACCTTTGATTCTGAATTGGAATAAATTTTGAGTTATGTTTTATGAGAATATTTTGAACCTAAGTAGGGTGACCATAAATGAAGCTACAACTGTACTGAAGAGCTTGGTTTGATTAGTCATTGGGTCTGACAGTCTTACATTTGAAGGAAATGAGAAGTTATTTCCATTGATCTACTGTAAGTGGGAACCCAGAATATGCTTTGTTTTCTATGCAGACCACGCTGCACCATTATGAGGATGGCAGCAAGAGATAACTTTCTAGCAGAGTGGGATATGTGAAGGCCAAGTTTGGCAAGATAAATTAAAAGTTGTAGAAGACAATGAAATTCCAGGAACGGACAGGACATGACTATTGAGAGCTAAACGGATAGGCTGCAAATGGAAACTGGCCAAAAATCACAAGTGATATGACAGAGAACAGCTGAGCTTTTATCCTCTCCTAGAAGGTATTGCCACATTTTCAAGTCTCAAGCCTGCTTTATCAGGGCATTGTGACAGTGTGTGTTTAATGTTCTCTATGATTTACATAGAAATACTAATTATTTACAGAGAAATAATTATTAGGTCATTAGTTAAATTCAACCCAGAATGCAAAGAGTTACTAATAAAAAACAGATTAAACAAAGTATTTTTTCCTTCCCTTAGAGACACATTCATGTCAAAGTATTATTAAACAGAGAACCATTTTTTGCATGGCATCAAAGAAGTCACCAGAGAACTGGAGACTACACCACTCTCATAAGTATGCGCAGAAATTTGCATTTGGGAAGTAGAAAGTGAATTGAACAACGAAAATGCGCAAATTCACTCACATGCTCGATGGTTGTGGTATATTATGGCATCAATCTTGCAAGAGGTTGGTCCTTATGTACAGTCTCTTCCATATCTCATTATTTTATGCTTTCTAACAGATCTGCATAGCTTTTCTAGTATAATTTGCAGAAGTAATTGAGTCTGAGTTTCAGATGAAGAGCTAAGGGGTACTCGGCACACAAGAACTGCAGGGAAAGGCTGGGATCTACAGTGCCAGCGGTCAATTACCCTGGGTCCAACCAGGAGCAAATTCAGTCCCTGCTAATACATACAGCTTCCTCCACGCTGCCTGTTGGCTCTGAGCAGGAGGAGGTGAGAGAAATTAACACTCGGACAGTATCACTGGTGTCTGAGATGTCTGTCTCTGTGTTACATCTTTCCTCCGTATCTGAGAGTCAGTTGGAAAGTGTCTGACCTGCAGTTGTCATGGAGTCTGTGGGACCATTGCTGTTGCCTTCAAGGCAAGAATCTTTGATTTCATCCTGGATTTTTCATAGACAGTCAGAATCTCGTATTTGGCATTTCTATATTTTTTCATATTTCTTTGTGATATGCAAATGCTTTATGGTCCCTGAAAATATATTGAATTTGATTAATTATGTTAAACAGATTCAAGAGCAGTTTAACTACACTGGTGTGCAAGAACCAGCTGTCTTGTATAAAGCCAACTAATTACTTTCATTCACCCCAACCATCCTATTGGACTAGGCCATTGAACTCTAGCTAAAAGTGATGTTGATTTGCATACTAGGCATCATCTGCCTCCTGTTAGATTGACAAGTAGGTAATTAATTCTTTATTTTGGTCAGCTTTCTTCATTTGTTTTCCTGATTAAATTAAGGAGTAGAGATTTTCATAAATGAATCCTCGCACTGGTTTCTATTTTACTTGTATTTTATGGCTCTAGATTAAACTTCCCAGCACTGCTTACATATTCTGAAGTTCTTCTCTTTCATATGTCCTCCATTTCCTAGGATGAGAAAATAAAGAAAGCTTTTATGCATGTGGGGCAGTAGAAAATAAGAGTCTGTTGTAATGTTCAAAGTTCAGATGTTCAACAGCTCACCCAACTACCCACTTGAGGCAGGAGAGATACACTGCAGCAGCTCCTGAGCTTGACCCACATATTTTGTCAGATGTTTTCTTCTTTCTAATAAAGGAAACTTCTCTACAAAAGCTCCTGGATTTATTTTTACCATGCTTACCATTTCCATGATGAGGAGTGTACTTATTCTCTTGTATTTTCAACTAGCTCTTAATTACGGTACTTTCATGTTCTACTTGCATATGGTTGAACTGAAGTTAAGAGCTTCAAATGAAGCCAGGATCTGTCCCTGCATTAATACTGTTGCAGAGACTGACTTAGAACCAGAATGATTTTTCAAAGAAGTAGATAACACTGCCTCTGGGCAAACCACATGAGTAAAATGGTTCAGCCAGTTAAGGGACTAAATAAACCAGGTTAAAACAATAATAACAATAGTAATATTAATAGTAATAATAATGATGATGATGATACGTTAGGTTGCACCAACTAGAAAAATAAAATCAATGCAAAAGTTTTAAAGACAAATCTTGTACAGAAACCTTGTTTAAAATTGAGTTTCTGTCTGACACCATCAATTTGGGAATTGGATGACTAATGGGAAGAGTTTGGCTGTTTACAATACTACAAAATTAATGTTTGAAAGTTGGCTTTTATAGATTACTGGGTTTCTGCAAAGTCCTGTCATAGGACTTCAAATTCACTCAGAGCGAAAACAATTTTCTTTTTGTCTTTGTTACTTGTTGTCCTTGTTTATAACAAGGGTCAGCATTTTTAAGTACAATGATTTGGAACTGTTTGAAGTAAGCTATTGCCTTGTTCCAGTGTGTTAATAAGGACCTTGTAATTAAAAGTAACCTCCCAACAATGAACCAAGGGCTCCGTGTCTCCTTGGCATGCTGGGTGGTTTGTTGCTATGTTGTTAAGACATTTTTATGTTACTGATGGAACAGCTTAGCTATCCAGGAAGAAAATAATGAAGTTGGCTACATACCTCACTGTTACACACCTGTGTAACACCCTAGAGAAGAGGTTAACATGCAACACGATACTTCCTGGTGCACTGGCCACTGAGAGAGGAACGATGGATTTTGGGCAACTGGTGGCATTCATCAGTAGGGCTCTGACTTTCCAGCTTGTAAAAAAAAAGTTGAGTAAGTTAAATATGTTACTTGAAACCTGAACGGCAGCACAAAATATGAGTAGCATGTGGAGAAGCTAGGAAAAAAATATTAAGAACAGCACGCTTTTAAGGAATGAATTATTTATTTATGATTTATGTATTGCAGTCATTGAGATTGTTAAAAACCAGGAATCCCCTCCCAATGGTACAAGAAGCAAGTATGACCGCCATTTAAATATTTGGGCAATACTCCAGAAACGTAGCTTGCGTATCTGTCTATATGTCCTCTTGCCAGATGTGCTCCCCTTTCTCATTCTCTCCAGGAAACCCATCCCTCCTGTTTGTTACTTCACCTCTTTCAACACCCGTGTCTGTGAGGCTGGAGGCACCCGGTTCTTGGCACCCTCCGGCAGGACCAGGTTTTCAAACAGGCACAGCATCACCTGGGCAGGAGATTAAAATCAAACCAAAGGGAATAGGTTTCACCCAGGGTACCAATTAATTATGGGAATTCAGTGAAACACAAGGATGTGGAAGCCAGAGAATTAGTGAAAATAGAAAGGAAGCAGGAAAATTCATGGAAGAGTGCCCCAACAGAACCAAGAACTAGAAAACAGTGTATTCTGCATGCAGCCTCTGATTTAGGAAGACTCCAAACTTTAGATTGCCAGAAGATAGGAAAGTAAAATAGAGAGAAAATTTTTCTGTATTTGTCTTGTTTCTTGCTCCTCCTTAAGCCACTTGGAGACAAGAGAGTTGGTGAGATGGCTTTTTGGTCCAATCTAATGCAGCAGGTCCTACCTAACAACTTTCACTAGAGAATGAGATTCAGAAATCTGGCTCAAAATCTTGCCCTGGATCTTTCGTTGTTTATTTCCAGTGTAACTGGTTTTATTTTAAATATTGACATCTCATCCGGTATCTTTTAAAATAGATGTATTTCCTGTATTTTATCAGCTGCATTTTAACGTCAGTGTTAGAAACTCCCTTACTCACCACTGATAGTACTGAAGAGATAATGTCTTTGATGAAGGTTTTACAGTCTTCCTTATGAAACAGGCTCTTATTATTGATGAATAAACAGGTTTGGCTTTTATGGATTGAATCTGTTGCGTTTCCTGCATGACAGCATGAGAAAGAGAAAGAGGGAGAGAGAAACTTGTAGTAACTTTTTCATCTTGTTGGAAAGAAATCAGCCTTTTAGGGCAAAGGACTGGTGTTTTTTGTGTACTGACAATAAAGGTATCAAAGCAGTATCACTCCCAAGTCCTACAGAAAATATTCCTCTGCTGAGGACTCAATTAGTACATCGGTTTACTTTAGCAGCACCGAGGTACTCAGCTCTTGGGCTGAGGAATTAATCTTCTCAAAGGATTTAAAATATTGTTAAAAATAAACCAGGATCACTTAAAACATCTTTTCAGGTGGTGGTTGTTAATCTGCACCTAGTGTCCAGGCCTAATTGCCTTGTATGACCTGGCGATGAATTGGTCTTATGAATGGTGCTGTGTCTGGATTACTTTGCAATTGTTAACCTAAATATTTGCAGGGAGGATTGCCCTTCTTACAGGGCCTGCTTTGTATTGTGTGGGGTTGTTAAGATTGAGATGCCTTAATGTAATTGATACAGCAACATGCAGACGTGCCTACTTTTTTGTTCTTTTTTCAATTTCTTTGTTATTTTTCTGGGTGCTGTCTATAGTAAAAGATTTAGCATGAACTGACGGTAGGTGAACTGTTACTCCATTTTTCTATATTTTCAACAGAATTTCAAACTAACAAAAAGTAGTGGATGAACATCCCTGAAAGCCAACTCTTTTATTTACAGAACATACACAGCATGGGAAATGTGTTATTTTATTAACATGCCTAAATGTAAATCACCAGTAACATATTACTCTTAGCAGTGTGTTTAGTGTCCAAGCCTTCATAAGCCTTCTTTGCTTTCGTTGAGACTGCTGGTAGTGGTTGTAAAAAGTAATAGTAGTTTCCAGAGAGGGAATGGTCCTCTGAAGATGTAACAGATTTCCAACTAGCAGCAATCAAGGGCAGAAGTTCTGCAGCCAGCGTGAGTTTTACCAGATGCTAAACCATCACCTGATTGAAATCCTGGTCGTCATGGGGAACTTAAACCATTCACATATCTGCCAGAGGGACAACACAGCAGGGCACAAGCAATCCAGGAGGTTTCTGGAGTGCATTGAGGATAACTTCCTAACACTGGTGACTGAGAAGCCAGTGAGGAAAGGCACTCTGCTGGACCTCCTTACGCTTACAAACAAGAAAGATCTGGTTGAGAATGTGAAGGCTGGGAGCAGCTTTGGCTGCAGTGACCAATAGTGATGGAGTACAACACCTGAGGGAACGAAAAAAGGACAAATAGCCGGATCACAGCCCTGGGCTTCAAGAGAGCAGACTTTGGCCTCTTCAGGAATCTACTTGGAAGAATCCCATGGGAGAACACCCTGAAGAGAAGAGAGCTGTTGACTTTCAAGAATGACCTCTGCCTCCAAGCTCAAGAACGGTCCAGTCCAACACGCAGGAAATCAAGCAAAGATGGCAGGAGGCCTGCATGGATGAACAAGGAGCTCCTGACAGAACTCAAACATCAAATGGAAGCATACAAGAATGTATTGGGGTTACGTGGCAGGGTTTTGGCAGTGGGGGGCTGCAGGGTGGCCTCTGTGAAGAAAGGCTGGGGCTGCCCTATGCCAGACACAGATGGTTCCAGCTGGCTCCACAATGGACACGCTGTAGGACATGCTGAGCCCATCAGGGAATCTGGTGGTGCCCCTGGGAAAACATATTTAAGAAAGGGGCAAAACACTGCACAGATAGTGAGGAGTGAGGAAAAAAGTGTGAGAAACAGTCCTGTGAGCACCAAGGTCAGAGAAGAAGGGCGGGGAGGTGGTGCTCCAGGTGCCAGAGCAGACATTCCCTTGCAGCCCATGGAGAGACCATGGTGGAGCAGGTATCCACACTGCAGGCCATGGAAAGGACCACCCTGGAGCAAGTGGGTATTTCCTGAAGGAACTGTGGCCCTTTCAGAGCCCACACAGGAGCAGGTTCTCCTAACAGGAACTGCGGCCCATGGAGGAACCACGCTGGAGCAGGTGGATGCTGAAGAACTGAAGACCATGCAGAGGACCCATGCTGGAACAGTTCCTGAAGGACTGCAGCCCATGGAAAGGACCCACGCTGGAGGAAGGGAAAAGTGTGAGGAGGAAAGAGCAGCAGAGACAAACTACAATGGACTAACCAGAACTGACCACTATCCCCCATTCACCTGCGTCACTCGGGCAGGGTGGGGTAGAAGAGTGGGGAATGAAGGAATGAAGCTGAGCCTGGAAAAAGGGGAGTGATGGGGGGAAGATGTTGTTTTAATTTGTTTTTATTTCTCACTACCCAAACCTATTTTAATTGGAATAAATTGAATTAATTTTCCCCAAGTGAAGTCTGTTTTGCCCATTACAGTAATTGGCAAGTGATCTCCCTGTCTTTATCTTGACCTACAAGCTTTTCCATCTTATTTTCTCCCCATCCTGTTAAGGAGAGGTAGTGAGAGAGTGGCTGGGTGGGCATCTGGTAGGTCAACCCACCACCAAAAGGCAGAAGCAGGGTCAGATGACCTGGGAGGAACGCAGAGACACTGTCCAAGCATGCAGCGATGGGGTTAGGAAAGGCAAAGCCCACTGGGAATTGAATCTGGTGAGGGACATAAAGGACAACAAAGAAGGCTTCAACAAGTGTATAAGCAGTAAAAGGAAGACTAGAGAAAATGTGGGCCTACTGCTGAACATGGCAGGGGACCTGGAGACAAAGGACATGGAGAAGGCTGAGGTACTCAGTGCTTTCTTCACTTTGGTCTTTACTGGTAATACCAGCCTTCAGCAATCCCAGGCCCTGAATGGGAAATGTCACTCCTGTCTTCAAGAAGGGCAGCAAGGAGGATCTGGGAAAGTACAGGCTAATCAGCTTCAGCTCAGTCCCCAGGAAGGAGGTGGATTACATCTTCCTGGAAGCCTTTTCCAAACATACGAAGGACAAGAAAGTGATTGGGAGTAGTCAGCATGGTTTACAAAGGGGAAATCATACCTGATCAACTTGATAGCCTTCTACAACAAAACGACCAGCTTAGTGGACAAGGGAAGAGCAGTGGATTTTAGCATGACTTTTGACACTGTCTCTGATAACGTGCTTATAGACAAACTGATGAAGTATGGACTAGATAAGTGGATAGTCAGGTGGATTTAAAACTGGCTGAACTGCTGGGTTCTAAGACTTGTGATCGACGGCATGAAGTCCATCTGGAAGCCAGTCAGTACTGGACTGACAGTTCTGTGAATAGCAGGTACTCACATCTAACGCATAACTCTGCTAGAGTCCACCCAATTGGACATTTGTTCAGTTTCTGTGCTTAGATCTCAGTAATCCAGATACATAGTTATATTTCTCTGGGTGGTGTGTTGTGGTCTAACCCCAGCCAGCAACTAAGCACCACGCAGCCTCTCACTCACTTCCCCCCCACCCAGTGGGATGGGGAAGAGAATTGGGAAAAAAAACCCTCGTGGGTTGAGATAAGAACAGTTTAATAGGACAGCAAGGAAGAAAATAATAATTATAATAATAATAATAAAATTACAACAACAACATTATTATTATTATTATTAATAATAATAATAACAGAAATGGAATATACAAAACAAGTGATGCACAATGCAATTGCTTGCCACTTGCCAACCAATGCCCAGTTAGTTCCTGAGCAGCAATCCGCCCCCCAGGCCAGCTCCCCCCAGTTTACATACTGGGCATGACGTCACACGGTATGGAATATCCCTTTGGCGTGTTTGGGTCGGCTGCCCTGGCTGTGTCACCTCTCAACTTCTTGTGTCCCTCCAGCCTTCTTGCTGGCTGGGCATCAGAAGCTGAAAAATCCTTGACTTTAGTCTAAACACTACTTAGCAACAACTGAAAACATCAGTGTTATCAACATTCTTCTCATACTGAATCCAAGACATAACACTATACCAGCTACTAGAAAGAAAATTAACTCTATGCCAGCCGAAACCAGGACATGGTGATTTGAAACCTCTTTGTCACAATTTCAGACAGTAAAAATTTTTTTGGGACAAGGAAGTTATTTTCCATTGAGATGTATTTGTTCTATTTCTGCTTTGAATTGTGTAGGTGACATAAGCTCCTAAATCCCACTGATTTTGGAAAAATATGCTTTCATAGTTTATAGTACAAACCTGGATACAACAGCATAGAATGGAAATAGTATAGTGCAGTATTGCACTTCTAAAAATGAGGTCATTAGGCCTGCATAGTTCTGATTTCCTGGTAATTTTGAACCAGGTTATTCTGACTGGTTGATTACTGGCTTTCTGTAGGTTCCTCTTGATGTTTTGGTTGCTTCTGTCCTAATCAGCTCTTGAGAGTTGCATTAAATACATTTTTTTATACAAGTTTGCTCTGTTGATTGTTCTTTGTTCTGGAGATTATTATCCGTAATATTCTTCACCAAAACCTGAACGCTGCTTTTGTATTTTGACTACTTCATATTTTGTATGTCAGCATCTCAGATCATCAGCTCAAAATCTGAAATGCTCAAAATTTAAAGGAAATTTCTGAAAAATATTGAAAATATTATAAGAGGCTTCATACCCATGAAAGATTTAACCTAGCCAAGTTTGTAAAGTACTTGGAGATTCTGAGATTGTGGGTACAATTCAGGTACAGATATAATGACCTATTGTCCTCTAAGCAGGAACCTCATCAAGATATTTCAGTTACTGAGTTGCCAAAACTGGACTGGACTTTGCAGCTAGTCTTGCCAGACAGTTAAGCGTCACATAGCTCTCTAAACTTTGGTCTGTCTTCTACAACAGCATTTGATGTCCTAACCATAAGCAAGATTTCATGGGCAGGAATACCAGAAACTGCAAGAAAAGGCATTTATCACATTTGTGTGTCTGTTGTTTGTTATTTTTATCTTTCCTGTGTGATCTGAATCCAGATCTTTCTCTTTGCACTTGTGAAGCACCTGGAGATCAACTTGTGCCATGTAGTATTCTTTGCGTTTCAGTTCTCCTAAAATTTCAATCCTCAAAGCAAGATATGTTATTTTGTTCACTTCCTCCCCGCCCAGGACCATGATCAAAATCAACATTCATATGGCAACATCCTAGATGAGCACCCTGGTGTGTGGTTTGAGACCAAGAAAATTACTTGGACTTAGCCTTTATGATAATCTTTACTTAAAGCTTGATAGAAGCAGAGGAAAGTCCCCTCAACTTTAGTGGACCTTGTATCTGACTCAGAAGGCTTAAACTGGTAAAAGCCCAGCCTTGCATGAGAAGAGTATGGCAGTGAGGAGCTTGTTTTCTCCTTTTCGCTGAAGGCTTCAAGCACAAGTCAAACATTGTGGAGTTGTAGTTCTGTCTTTATACTCTCATGTAGTTAATTTTCTTGGTACTGAGATTCCAGAAGAGCTTTCAGCTAAAATGAATGTAACTAATAATTTGGAATTCAATAATATCTGATTTGCAAATTATTGCATGAGACATATATGAAGCCTCATACTTTGTTATAAATTATTAATTAGGTTTTGGAAATTATCTTGGATATGTAAATCTATTATTAAGTAAATATTCTGGCATTTCTACTTTTAAGAAATGAATGTAATATTGCCATTAAAAATTCTCCTTGTAATTATTCACAGAGTAACTCCAAGAAACATAAGACAGAAATTAATTTCTCTTAGAATTAATGTTCTCTTGCATTCAGGATTGCAGTTATTCTCCACATCGTGCTACTCTAATTCAGAGAAAAATGCAGTTGGAAGTTGCTATTTCTTCTAGGGAGGAAAAGAGAAGAACAAATCACATTCTAGCAGATCTTCTGTAATATATTACTTTGTCTTCTGTATAGGAAGGGATATATAGGAGGGAGCTGTACAGGTCCTTCCAACTGGAGAGCACAAAGCCAGGGGCATTCTATGTTTTCCTATGTGATGCCAGGCTCTGGGGATAATTGTGTGTCTGTAGGAGAGTGTAGTTCCTCTCCCTGTAAACCAGGCAGCAAAAGCAGGGAAGCACAGGTCCCATCATTCCAGCAGGCGTGTATCTGGTTTTCTGCACTGTGTTGTTCTGCCACTGGGATAACTCAGCTCCCCGCCTGCAGTGCCTTCTGCACACCCAGTTACCTTCCTGTGGCACTTTGCAGCTCTCAAAGACATAATTATACCTTTGATTTCTGCCTCTTTCATTTCTTACAGTAAATGACCAGGTATGACCAGGGATGATTTTGGCATTTGGTTCTGCTTCTGACACCTGCAAATAATAGACCTGGGTGGTAAAGTTTTGAGGTTCGTTGTTATTTTCATTTCTGTGGATATGTATTTAGCATGTGCCATTCTGGGTCACCCATTTTGTCCACGCTGTCAGGTGCAGCTTGCTCAGGGTAGATTCCAGCTGATAATAACCAACCAACAGTTTGCACAATATTTATCTAGAAGTCTTTGATTGCAACTTTAGGTTATTTCTGCCTCGACTGCTTAATTTTACTTTCACCAGAACACTCCCCAAATCTTTGCTTTCATATGGTAAATGTGTAGGAATGCTGCATATGAGACTATTCAGCACAAAGATTTTAATGAAACGCTCCTGTAAATATGCTTGTTTCTCTCTTGCTACAGTTATTTTAAGTGTATGTTTAACTTGCTGATTTCACACACCGCTGTGCAGCCATTTGTTATATATTAACTTAAGACTCAATCCCGCAAGGTACTGACTGCTTCTGGATCACACTGAGTCCCTTTCCCTCCCAGTGGTTGTGTTAAAGGGCTTAAAGGGTGCTTAGCACCTTGCAGGACTGAGCCCCGAATCCAGACAACAACAGGCTCTTTCAAAAACCAAACAGGTTTTCTGGAACAAGGTTCATACTGTAACTGGGCAATATTCTGTGCAATGGATTTTCATACATTTAGATTAAATCTTACCCAGAACAACAGATCTGGTAGTTAATGGCTGCTGGAAGACATAAACATTCAGGTATGTATGGTGGTAATTAATTACATTTTACAACTATGGCATTATTAGTTGTTCCAGTTAAGTGCAAAACCATAACTTAGACTAATAGTTAAACTTTTGTGTGTTGGCTGCAGTGCGCTTTGCCCCTCTGTTAAAGTGTATGTGGTTTTTAGAGTTGCAGATAATCTGTGCAGTTCATCTAGCAAAGCCATTTGGGCATTATTCATTGCCGCGCTTACACACTATACGACGGGGCACTTTGTGTGCTGTGACTTCAAGGGGAGCCCACCGGCAGTGGGGGGCAGATTCCCTGGCATTGTCCCAGCTTTCTGGACCCCCCTTGGGCAGAAGGCCACCCAGCCATACAGCTGAGCCACTGGCGGCTGCCTGCAGCCACTGGTCTGCACTGGTGGCACTGGGCTGGAGCCCTGTCCTCCGCTGCGAGTCGGGCATTTTGAAAGGTATGCTTTACCGAAGGGTACTAAGCCGATCGTTGCTTACCTTTTGGGAAGTCAGGAGAAATATTTAGTAGCCAAATGTATCTTAAGAGATCAAGAGATGGTGTAGCCTGTGCAAACTCCAGTATTAATTATTACTCTTCCTCTGAAACTTGTTTCGGGAGAAGAGCATGGCATTGGTCTGTTGTAAATTCAGATGTATTTGGCACAGAAGAAGTGCTGTAACGTACCGTTTCTGAAGTTACTCTTCCTGTTTTGTATGCAGATGAAGAACATAATCTTCCACTGTTTGCAAGGAAAAAACCAGGACCTGAAACCTTTAAGCAATGGGGTTTAATGCCATCTACAAGCAAGGAAAATGACGTCCAAAAAGGCAGCCCCTGCCTTCCCTGTTCAACACCCTGCCATGCTAGGCAAGCAAGGAGATGCTCTTTGATTTTGGTCCTGGTATCACCTGCAAATAGTGGTACTTATGAACTGAAAACTAAACCTGAATTTTGCTTTCAAACTTCTATTTAAGGTTGGCCGGAAAGCAAGGCACAGTTCTGTTCTAGGGACTGTTGGAGGAATCTCACTTTAATTCAAATACACCTGTGTATTAATAACCATACCTTTTCAAAATAAGCAATCACACTGCTGGCTTTTGCCCTCATTCCCACAAGTTAACTATCAGTTGTGCACACATTTATGTGTGGATTATCTCTTGAGATCGATGTGATTTTGAGCATGCAATAGCAGAGAATCACATACATAAAACGTTTGCAAGATCACAGCTCTGGCGACGTACTCTTAACTGAAATCGGGGCATGACACAGGTGCGTAAGTACACTGCAGATTAAACGACTTGCTGACTGCCAGTTTTCTCAGAGTAATGACCATCAAGTTGGCTGCTGTGCTTTTCTGGGGAATAAGCAAAAACCCAAAGAAAACTGAGCTTTTAGGAGTTTTTAGTAAATTAGAGAGGTTTCTGTGTAACTTTAAACACAATTAGCTAAGCTAGCAACACTAAGAAGTTAAGAGTTGTTTACCCATTAAAAGAAAGTGGGGAAATGGGTAGAAGTTTATGGGAACAAAAGTGGACTGCTGATGCCAGTGAAGTATTTTCCAAAACTTTCAGCATAGAATGAAGGCACCACGTGATCCCGTGTAAGAATATTGCAGCAGAAAGTAGTCACAAGTACTCAATATCCTCCCTGGGAAAACAGCTCCTGGTTTAGGGGAAATGAGCTTGGGGTTGGTTATATGCTAATTGCTTTTCATTACTATGTGTTAGCAAAGCTGTTTAATACTTGCTGTAAAGCCTGGATTTCACTCTCCTCTCATTTAATACCAGGTTAAATCTGGAATAATAAGCTCTCAAAAGCTTAGAGGTTCCAGTAAAATGAGATTCGGCTAAAAATTACATGTTGGTTTCTACTAGTAACAGTGTTCTAGCTTTGGTGCCCTAAGCAATGAAAGAAGCAAGACTGGTGAGAAAAAAGAATATGCTTCATTATGATATTGAATGATTTAGTAGAAGTTGCTGTGTCTTACTGCAAACCTTAGGAAGGATTTCCTTCTCTGGAGAGCCCGAACTCCCCCCATCCCCCTTTTCTTGGACTTTAGAACAATGAAAAATATAATAGTCAATTTTGAATAATTTCCAAGTGTTTGTATGATGTATTTTGCTTAAGTGTTGGAAAATCAAGATGTGCATGGAGCCAGATGGCTGTTATTTCAGTGTTTCTCAGGCAGCAATATCTGTGACTCTGAGGGCTGAACACTGAATGGGAGCTGTTTATCAGCTGAATGATAGCAAGATTTCTGATAAATTAAGCATCTTGGCCTGGTAGAATGAAGTATAAAGGTGATACTACAGTCATCCAAAATCGGCTTGTTATAAAGGTGCACCTCTGACTCTTTGGTTAAAACAATTATTCTGGAATGTATTTGTCTGTGGCTCTTCAGGACTTTTGAGTTAAAGCTTTCATGTAAATCTTGTCCTTGCTAGGAAAATTACCAGATGCTGACAGGGGGTGTCACCAGTGGCTCAGCTGAACATATGCTGCATATGGCTTGGCTGCAAGTGCTGGACAGGGAGGCCCTGTTCCCTGCTGCTGCAGAGACTGGTGAAAACAGGTTTTAAACCAACTGATTTCAGCACAATACAAAGCGTTAGCCTCTATGCAGTGTTCATCCTACCAATGAGACTGAATAACTATTCAAGCATAGATTGGCCTGCCAAAATTTTTGCTGCATCGAGAAAAGCTTAAGTGACACCTTTACTGAGTTATTTTACAAACGGTCGTTTTGAGGTACACAGCAATCCCAATATCCTTGCATCGAGGCTATGTTTGTATTATTTTGTGGTGAGGCTGGAATTGAAACTGAATCAGAGATTGAATGCAAAGCAGATGAATATGTCTATTTACCTTAATCATTATTTCTAATCCCTGAATTTGACACAACAGCGCTTCATAAAAAAATCAATTAACCATTTTCTGGAGTAAGTATTTTCTTGCTTTTCCAGAGAACATGCTTAAAAATATTTCACGCTTAAAAATATTTCCAGTTTGGGATGTTGCCACAGAATTTTGTGTTTCTTTGTGTCTCTCTTGCGAACCCGCCACAGGCACCCACCCGGCACCGCCACCTGCACGCCCACCTCACACCCACACATCCTGGCACCCTGCAGCTTTGAAAGATAACACGCGGAGAATAAGCTGAGGGCAATTGCATGTTCCTCAGCCTTTTCCAATTCACAGCACTCCTGCGCAGGTCCTGAGACAAATTTTGAGTCTGGAGCCATTTCAGGAGTCCCGTTGCTTGTGGAAGGAGTTTCCACTCACCTTCCTGCGCTTTTCTCCCTGCCCTTGGATGCTGACTTCTACCTCCTGCCCTTCAACAGCTCTGGTGCAGCCGGGGAAGCTGGTTCAACTCCCAGCCTGGCTGGAAAAAGCAGAAGGGAGGTCTGGCATCTCTCCCTTTAGGTGGTGGCACGCTCTTAGAATGGCTGGAGCCATCACTTCTACCTTCACCTGTAGAGACCAGGTGGATCGAAGGAGATGATGGTCCATGGGGAGCAACAGCATCGCTGGGTCAGCGTGTGCTAGCAGGAGAGAGCAAAGCAACCGTTCCAGTCCTGGCACAGAAACAGAAAGTTTGCTGAATTATGTCATGAAAAGGGAGAGGTGGGAAGAGGTCTGACTCAGGTATTTAGTATTGCTTAGACAAAAGACAACCCTAGGACAGAATTGGTGCAAACTGCCTCCCTTTCACACTGAGCTGGAAACATGGCCCACATCCCCAGCGTAGTATTTTAATTATGTACCCCAGCGTGTTGAAGGAATAGCTTCTATGGTTTTTTTAATTAGATTTCCTTAACTGGAAGTTTAACAAGATCTTTTTAAAAAGGACAGTGTCACTGACAGGTACCAAAGTGTCCATTTGCTATTTGCAATGTTTAGGCAAAGACAGCTCACCATTGTAAATTAACTTTTGTAGTAAGGAAATGTGTAATCTTTCAGGTTCTTTCAGGTTGTACCCTTACAAGACATAAATTATTAGCCAGATCTGCAAACTCCAGTTTAGAAGATTAATGAACCATCATCAAAATAGGCAACTGAGTCTTGAAATGGGCACTTTAGTCTGAACTCCTTTCAAAAAACTGGAATTTAGAGTTTGTCCTCTGCATGGGTAGGTAATGGATTATTTTCTCTGTGTGTACACTTTTTATAGCTCTCATCACTGTAAGCATCAAAGTCCCTGAGGAGCATTGATGGATTTGTCCTTGCAGGCCCATAGGTTATAAGGCACTATCCTATCATCACTTATTTTACACGTACGGCACTTAAGCTGAGAAAAGTATGCTGAACTGCCAAGGTCAGAAAGAAAGAAAATCCAGAATCTCTCTTCCCAGCCTCAGTCATAAAGACATCTTTCCTGCCTGAGATGGGGGTTTCATTTTTTCAGAAAATTTACCATTACTTTTGGGGCTGGTAAAATCCAGAGTTGTTTAACCTCTACTCATGGAATATGGGTGTCTGAGCCAATGGCCATAAAGGTCTCTTGGGGCACTGGTTCCAGTCCCGCACTGTTTCAGGCAATTATGCCATTTGGTACCTTAGATATACATAACTAACTCCATCTCAGGGTACTAAAGTCAGGTTTTCTTCCATGCTGTTCTAATAGGAAGATAGTTGCACAATTCTGATGTTCTGATCTTAAAAAAGTCTTCTGATTCCCCACCAAAATCTGACTAAACGTGTGCACCAGCAATATCTTATAGAGGGTGTCAATATGTATCATTTGTATTGCTTCCTAGAAACAATTATAATATTACAAATAACATCAGGCTGCAAGAGATTTTCTTGACTATCCTGATCATAAAAGATCTAATTTAATATGTATGGTTGTTTTTAACAGGACCAGTAAGCTAGCCCAAAATTTATAAATTTGTTATGTGTCTGATTCCATGTCCAAACAAAAAAGTTTTAGAGTGAGCAGCATAGTGTCTTTTCTGCATCTTTAAATCAGGTAACTCCTGGTCCTGCCAAAATAAATATACTGTTTGCTTAAATTTGATCATCCATGTTTAAAAAAAATACTCTTGATCTTATTATTAATAAAGAAGAAGGTAGGTAGTTACTAAGCACCAGAGAGAGGGATGACTATTAGTTAAAGGCTTATGATTGCTTTGAAGTTTTCAGGCAGGATAAATTCAGAGCATGTATTTTATTGAAAAGGCCCAGCACGTAAATGTTGTTGTAGCACTCATTGGTATCCACTTTGTTCAAATTGCTTTTTTCTAGCTTTTCCATTCCACAGGGTTTTTGATAGAGTAATTTCAAACAAGAAGTAGAAGTTATTAATACACTAGAGGTAGAATTAGCAAGAAGATTTTTTTCTTTTTCCTGAAAAGAAAGAGAAACACGGTGGAGATGGTAATTCAATCTTCTGGCACAAGAAATGTGCCCATGAATGTTAATTTAGTTCAGACTGTAACAAACCCAGCAAATTTGTCATTGTAAAAGGGGACTACACAAAGAAAAGTATTGATACTAATGGAAAAAAAACCTGTGTGGTTCTTGAAGCACATGAAGCAAGATCACCTAGAAGCCTCCTAACAACAACAAACCCCCAAATGATACCTATTTCTCCTTTTCTTAATCTTACTGACATATTCACTGTTCTGACCTCACGAATGCATCAAAAGCTGTCATTTTGCAGGGCTTTTTGCCCTGGCCACCACGGAGTTAACTAAGGTGCGCAGCTGCATTATCACCAGCTGGGTATTTCTGTTGCATCACGCTGGGCCAATTATTCTACTGAGACCTGTTATTTTATTATAATAAGCATCAGAAGCAAGATGATCTTATACAACTTTGCATAATTTCTACTGATGTGGCATCACCATTCCTAGTGAAGTCCACTACCTGCTTCACTTTTAAAGCAGTTCCATCTTTTCTCTTTTCCGATGGACTCCGTACCTTTGCGCTGTTGCTGTATCCCTGCTCCCTTCAGCACAGCTGAATTATTTAAGCCAGGGTTGGGTGCTGCTTGTGCTTCCTCCCCGAGCCCAGGGAGAAGCACCATCACTCAGATATCTAATAAACCCACGCACAACCCCTTGCTATGGCTCACATGCAAAAATGCATGAAGTGCTCCTCACTGTCACTCCAGTCCCTGGCCTGAGCGGTGCAAACACCCACTGCAGGTGGTCCTCAGCCCCCAAACTCCTCAAGGCCCTTTCTCTTTGCATTTATCCTTCCATTGATTTATTTTGGCCTCCTGGTTGCATAACAAGGCACCTTCATATCCTCAGGTAATTTTGGAAGGACAGTTTTGAATAGAGAGGACGGGATGGCAAGGTAATTAAGTGGGTGTGGAAGAAGGTTGATAAAGAGGTCTTAATAGTCACTTTTACATGTTATTATTCGAGCAAGGAAAATAAATACAGAATGGCTGTAGGGCCATCAGATGCCGCAGCGAGGGGTGTGACATAGGAAAGGATGGCAGGTAGAGCAGAGAAGGAAGAGAAAGCAAATGACTGCAGAGTGGGAGGATTCCAGCTCTCTGAGATCGCACCCTTTCCTCCCAACTAGTTCACATCATTTTAATGTACATCCACCTAACAGAAAATCTACTGTAACTCTTTTCAAGACAAGAAGAAAAAGAAAAATAGATAGGGTATATATTTTCCTTTCCATTTCTGTCTACTTTGCATCTCCATGGTCCTTTTCCTTCCTACATCTTACACTTTGTGAGACACAAAACAAAGGTGGAATTCAGCCTTCCTAATTGGTAACTGGAAGTCTTTATGTTTAAACACAATGATCTGTTTATTGGAAACTGCTCCTCTGTAGTACCAGCCATCTCTTCATGTCATGCTGTCTGAATAATGCCTCTTGAGGATAGAGAGAAAGAATAAGATCGCAGTCGGACCCCGTGGGGTTATAAATAGCATTCTAGCAGCCTGAAAGGCTGAAGCCATCATTAAGTTGCATGCAGCTGTATTGGTGTAGGTGGGTGAGTAAGAGCAACTCGGAGATGGGATAATGGTAACCTGGTACACAAGAGTCATTTTTCATTGATGGCGTCACTCCATCAGGCTATTGTGTTCTCCCTAAATTAGGTCTCTGTGTTTAACTGAGCCGAGCAAGCTCAGCGAAATAACCTCAGCAAAGCACATTTAAAAGAAGATTAGAGGGAAAAACAGTTCGTTATGTGTTCTGATTTAGACCAAGTTGTGATAAATTTTTCTCACTTTGGTCAGTAATTGCCTTTATCGGAAGCAAAGTAAATGCAACAGGAACTGGCCTTTCGGAAGTAGCATACCAGGTTCCTGCACAGGGGCAATGATGACTTTCACTTGGCAAATTAAGGAGTTAATACAGCAATTTAACCTAAGCTGTCCTTTGAGTGTTTTCCTTAGCAACACAACTCATTTTCTGGAATGGATATTTTCAGTGCCAAGACGACAAAGGTCTTGAATTTGGAAAATCCCTTTCCATTTATTATTACTAATTTGGTTGCAGATATACACAAATGGAAAAATCCTACATTAATTTCACACAGTTTATATATAAAACAGATGAAAATAATTAGCAGCCTATGTTAGTTTGAGCTTGCATACACAAACATACTACTCTTCCCTTGTTTCTAAACTGAGCAAATTGAGATCTTGATTGTGCTCCCAGTGAAGTCGGTGGGGGAGCTGCCTTTAACTTCAATAGATATATGACTCAGTTTAATTCCCCCTGTGGGACTTGTCAATGTGTAAAGATTCCTTGGAGGTTAATTGCTTGCAGGAAAGTCTTTGCCTGGGATGTAAAAGGAAGGTGCAAACTGCAGAACTGGAGCGTTAGCTGCATACTGCAGCCTGGAAAAGACACTGTCAATTAAAGCAAAGGGATCTCTTATTTCAGTAATCCTGCATGTTAATAATTAAATTTGGTCACTCATTAATTTAGAGTATGTCTTAGAGAGTCACTTCCTTTGCCATCTTGCCCAATAGCTGTTGAAGTAGGACAAATGCTTTTATGTTTTCCTGAAATGATTCCTTTTGGCTCTTTTTTTGTACTCTCTTTGAAGAGTACCTTTTTTAAAAAATCACTACTTTAAAAGAGACATTTAGAAAGTACGTATAAAAGAACCATGAAAGAAATAATAGACTTGTGGGAGTGGAAGAGAGGATTTCTAAACTACGTAGAAAGAATCATTCTCCTTTAGACTTTTCAGATTTAAGTGAGTGACTTTATTACACAAATGTGCCCTTCGCTATTCTGAGAAAGCTGAGATGTATCACTACCTATTAAAAAGTTGGGGGGGGCGTTGTTCCTTCATCATTAAAACTCTATATTCTTTCTCCCATGTCACAGTTTTTGTAATCCTTTCCCACCTGTATTACACTTGGAATAATCCTTCTCATTCCTTGTCACATGCGCATTAAACCTCTTTTAAATCACAGACTGAGAGCTTCTAAAACAAGCATTTCATTTTTTGTTGCTGTAAGTGTGATGACCATTGTCAAATCACTATTAAAAATCTCATGCATATACCGATCAGGAAGTTATTCTTTGAGTTCTCTTCATAAATTACTGTACTTGATCAACCATAACATGTAATGCTGGCACTGCCTCTCAGTTCACTGCAGCCTTTGTTACTCATCTGGAGTCAAACTATTACCCTGTAAATAACACAGGACATAGCTCGGTTTTTCAGAAATACCTATGAAAGTGCTATGAATTTGTTCTTATTGAAGCCTTTTCAAGTATTCTCAGTGGCAATATTAATCCTCTCAAGAAACAAAAAAAGCTGGAAAACCAGCCCAGAATGCCACTTCAAAAGCACCTTTTTTTAATCAGAAATTTGGATGACATTTTGCTTTTTTAGGATTGTAGAAAAACCTTTATATAGAAAGGACTAATTTGCTGAAATTTTGATTTGTAACTTTGAGGAACACTATGGCTTGTTTTTCTTCAAATATTGCAAGAAACTGGAAAGCGCTCAAGTTTATAGTCAGAAGAGTGATTTGCCTTCTTTCTCATGGAAGTCCTGTTGATAAAGTTTGCTTTGCATCATTTTATTAAACCTTGGTGTGACAGCATCTGGGTGCTATATACACTTCCCAGACTTTAAAAAAATAATAATTCAGATTAAGAAAAGATTTGGGTAATTATTGGTCTCCAGTACGGGAAGTTAATCCTGTTCTCAGACATACTCTTTAGTGTGCTGCATCCGTGCTTCACTAAATAGTACGCGCATGTGGAAGGACAGACTCTGACTCAATGAAGCTGCAAGAGTTAGGAGAGGGTTTAAGTACGCTACCAGTAGAATATGTATGACAAACAAGTCAGGAAGATTAAAACTATAGTATATACTTTTAGAAACTTGACAAATGTCTTAATTGACTAAATACTGTTATCTCTGTAATTGCAATTTTCTAGGTATTTCCTTTATTAAATGTTGTGACATTTAAAGAATACAACATAAAATATAGTCTTACCTAATTATCTAAAGTGAGCTTTTTAGTGTGGCTTTTTAAGAAAGTTAAGTTCTTGCGAGCATGTTGTTAGCGCGTTAATACCTTCTCGTGTCATTTCTGTCTTCTCAAGCAGTTTTTAACCTGCTGATGAGCTTCAAATACATTTAAAAGAAGGGTTCAGATCTCAAAGTTATTAGACTTCTTTAAGTTTCAGAAACACTCTTGGCTGGATAAAGGAGAGACACAAATTAGTGGTGCAGTTCAGCTCAATAGATTTTTCTGCTTTGTCTTTTTGTCCAGCTGGTAGATAGAGGACACAGGAAGAACTGGGGGTTCCCTTCTCTGAGGAGGCTTGTGGATTAAAACAGATATCAAAAATGAATGTGATGGATATAGCTGGGATATTTATGGAAAGGAATGTGCAGGAACATAGGAACAGAAATCCCTTGAAATTCAGGTTTGAATAGTCAGAAGTTTTTAAGCAACCAGCATAAACCGCTAGAGATACCAGGGACACTGTGAGATAAGTTTACAAGACCCATTGAAAGTGCTTTTAAAGTTAACTTCTGATATACTTCTTGTCTCATATAAATAATATTACCCTTAATTACATTGCTGAAGTAATTCTCTTGGCCATTCCAGTGCCTTCACCGAGTCCCTCTTCAGAGACTTTTCCCACAGCCTGAAGCAGACAGTTCTTCTCTGCGCTGACTCGAGATCTTCCCCCAGGTAGTCCCAAGCTAACATAGATCACCAGCCACAGTCCATATGGACCCTCTCCATACTGTGTCAGCATTTCCAGTCCTAATCTCCATTTCCTCTTTGCTTCCCATGCCCAACACTGTGGAGCAACCACTTTACTGCCTCATTTGAGTCATTCTTCAAAACTCACTCCTTCCATGGGGCATACCATAAAGCCAAAGCCAGCAAGACTTGGGCTGGTGACAGGCTGTCCCTGCTGCTGCTGACTGCCGGAGAATCCTGTGGTCACTCCCAGAGTTATTTGCTACCTCATTTGACCTACATCCCTTAAGCCCATTTGTTTGCCTCATCCCCTAACTACACCTTGCCTTTGAGAGTGGCTGTACTGCTCTCCAGAGAAGTAATTACAGCGTGTACAGTCATACCAGTCTCAGAGGAGAGGCAGTGGGGCTCCTGGCCCGCGTTACTTCTTTAGGGTGTCTGTTCTGCCACACACTCTGTGTTGTCCTGTTTTTATTTTGCCTCTTACCTGAGCTACATTAAAAGAGTTTTAATTATGTCTACAGCTCCAGTCCAAGTGTAGAAATATTTTTGGACAATAAACTGCTTGAGTAAGGACTACCAGTTGTTATGGGTCTTTGTCAGGAGCCACGACATGGGGCTGTAAAACATTGTCTCACAAAATTTTCCTTCTAGTATATAAGCGCTGTTTAGACTGTGCATGAAATGTTGTTCTTGCTGCTGACTCTGAGGAACAGGGGCAAACCAAAAGCTTGTCCACGTCTGGGACAGAAAGACAGCCAGGGAACCAAGCACAAGCATCTGAAAGAGCTTGAGCACATTGGAAAGTACTTCTTTTCCAGCATTCATGTCTTCAAGCTTAACAAAGCAAACCACACTTAGGAAAATATGCTGATGAGAAATTTGTGTTTGGCACCACAAACGCAACGCGGCCCCCGACGAATGTAAATACGACATTGAAATACAGTTAGATGTTACGGATTGTTCAGTTACAAAACAACCAACTAGCTGCTAAATACACTTTGCTGGGGTGAAAGAGAGTGGCAGGTGATCTGAGGCTGTTTTTTTCAAATACTTCGGGCTTACTAGGAGGCTCCGTTATGCCGTGTGAGGAGGTGGACTGTTTAACCCGCAGATGATGACTGGGAGAATAAACTCGCGTTTGCGAAGTGGGGGGGTAGAAGTGGTACCGGTGCCGTCCAACGGGTTGTGCTCCGCGGCGGGAGCCCGCCCCGCTCTCCGCCCCGCCCCGCCCCGCTCCGCCCCGCCGGCCGCTGCCCGGGTGCGCGGCGCTTCCCGCCCGCCCCCCCCTCGGCCCCGCTGCCGTAGCGATGCGGGAGCGGGCGGCGGCGGCGGGGACGGGCTGAGGAGGCGGCGGCGGCGGCGGCGGCGGGGTCCCCCCCGGCTTCCCCCAGGTAAGGGCGCTGCTCCGCGGGTCGCCTCCCTGCCGCGGCGGGGCAGTCGGCGTGGAAATCTGCGAGCGGTGCAAGAGCACAAGGGCAGGACGGGGTTTCGGTGCCCGGGGGGCTTCTTTTGTCCGGCCCCGGGTGCCGGGTCGGGGGGGGACGACGGGCTCGGCTCGGCTCTGCCTTGCAGCCCGGCAGGCTCCCGCCGCGCCCCTGTGAATGAGGGGGGGGGGGGGGGATTAAAAGCAGCGGCGAGGGAGATTTCAGGCTGAAACGCGAGGAAAATCCGTTTATCCCCAGAGGGACAGAAACTCCTTTTCCAGCGCTCTCAGGAGGCAGCAGCCTTAAAACCGGTGGGGAGGACAGAGGCTCCCGAAACTCCTTTTCCAGCGCTCTCAGGAGGCAGCAGCCTTAAAACCGGTGGGGACGAGCCCCGAAACCGCCGCCGCTGGCGAGATGCTCCGTGTTCGCCCCGGACGGGACCTGCCGCTGCCCCCCGGGCCCAAGCACTGGAGTTGGGGTTTGGGCTGCTGGGTCTCCCACGCTCAGCTCCGGGAGATCCCTTGTACAGCACGTCCCAGTCACAGAGACTCCGGTCGCTTCCAAATTCGAGTTTTCCTGGCGCTGTCGTGACAGCGTAGGCTGGCTGCTGGCTTTATGTACCTCTGAACCTTTTCTTTGGCTAGGGAAAAACACTTCGCTGGGCGCTTGGTGTGACTCTTCGGTTCACCTGCTAGGGGACAGACAAGACAGTTGAGTGTCATGCAGCCTTCTGACAGTAGCAAGTGTAGGAAAAAATACATCTATTTCCCTCTTCGTTGCCTGCTGGTTGAGGATTAGGTGGCACCTGATGGATGTGCTCGGTTTTTTTGGATGAAAACTTCTCACGTGTCCCAGGGCTCAGTGCTGAGCAGGAAGACCAAATTGCTGTTGTTGGGGGTTTCTCTTTAAGTGTGTATGTGGATTATATTTAGTGTTGTAAGGTAGGTGTGGTAGTCATACTGAATTTATGAGGTTATTAAGCATTAGGGAAACAAGTACATACTGAAATTATTCAGGTCTGTTAAATTGCTAATGAATGCAATTATACTTCGAGGGAGTTATGAGTGCCTTCTCCTCACCACTGCAACACACCTTTGTTCGGCAAAAAAGAACCTCGTTTCGTGTGTGTCTTTATTTCCTACAGTGGGACTCAAACTTTTTTGACTTGGGGACTTTGTAAGGTAATTTCTCTCACAGTTGCTTTTGTTCTCCTGATGCAGGCAGTGCAGCCTGAGGAGCTCAGTTCACCCAGTCGATGTGAAAGCAAGACAGACCAAGGTGCAGCAGATGAAGGAGAGGCAGCGAGGTCGGCTGGTGGAGACAGCAGTGTCACTTTGAGCTACCCCAGCCTCCGTCTCCATGCGTACAGCATCGAGAGCATGACAACATTTCCGAATGGCTGTGGAAATGGCACCACCGTTACTTGTATAGTTATGGATAATAAAGAGCCCCAAAACCAGACTACCTGTGTCAGTCATAATGGGGGATACAGCACCAGCAACAGTCATGAGGAGGAAATTCAAGAGGATAAACTCAGCCCTTCCAAAATCATGCGCTTTTTCACCACCCCTCGGAAACGGGCTAATTCCAGCTCTGACAGGCCTCGTTCTCTGGTTTTGATGGGCAACTCGTCCACATGGAATGCTTTGTCTTCCATCAGAAAAATGGGATCTTTCAAGAAGCTGAAATCTTCGGTGCTCCAAGGAATCCAAACAAGGGAATGCTCAGACATCTTAAACGAGAATGGCGTAGGCAAACATGGTTCAAACGGGGCAGTGGTGCGAGTTCAGACTAACAGGTATTCCTATTCGGGGCCTCTACATGATTTCCAGAATGCAGTGGATGGTTTAGCTTCTGACTGCTCTGATGCGGAGGAGACGGATGAGTCTTTCCTGAGGAATACTCATCGCTCGCGCAGCATTAGGCGGGCTTACGGTGCTGGCCGCATAAACTTGCTAGACACAGATAAAGTTCAGAGTCATCACAACTGTAGTAGGCCAACATCACCTGTCATCGCAGAGCCAAAGATCTGTGAAATTTTAGTGAAAGACTCTGAAAACAACAGGATCATTTATCGGAGAAGCAAAAGCTCAGATAATTTGAACTTTCTGAAAAAAAGTTCATTCAAACGGAAGTCCACCTCCAACCTTACCGACCTCAAGGTTGCAAGTGAAAACCAGATGCCAACAAGGACTGTGAGTGTTCCTTCTGCTGACTCGGACAAAACCGGTGGGAACCCCGGGAGGAGATCCAAGCGATGGAAGAGCCCTATCAGGGCAAAGGATTTTGACCGAGTTTTGAAACTTGTCAGTAATGTTACAGATGTCGCATGGAAGAAGGATGGCCCTAAGAGCACAGCTCCTTCTCCCAGTGAGCAGTCCCAGAGAACAAGGTCAAACAGCAGACTGCACGATGACTACTCCCGCAGGGTTTCCAGCAGCACGGATCATGACAGAAAGAGATGCACCTCCCCGGTATCTAGTCCAGACTCTTCCTCACCAGGAACACCTTGTCTGCAAAGCCCCGCAGTTGCTCAGGATAAAGAGACTGAAATGAATGTAGCTGTTGCTGAAGACAAAAGCCTCAGGACATCATCGGGTATCCCAGACTCTGATAGTTTATCACCCACGCTGAATGACATTAGTCCATTTCCCAATGAAGTGTTTTATTCGGACTCGGATGAACCAAAAGCTACCCAGCAGTTTACATACGAAGCTGAAAACCCTCACGTTCCCATCAGGCCGACTACTCCAAAGCCTCAAAGTCCCACTGCAGAGAAGGTCAAGTGCAGTATGAATTTCCAGTGCCCAGACCATCACAGCACATTGTCCCTGAGCTCATCGGAGAGCGAGGAGAGAGTCGAGGTACCGGGGCTGAAGTTGGGCAGGAATCCTGTTTGCTTCCAGGACTCGGTGCAAACTGTGTACTATGATGATGGAAATGAAGACAGTGGCATAAGCAGCCACTCTCAGCTGAGCCTCAATTTAGCCTCTGGTGCTGAAGAGAAAAAGGAAGAGGTAAGAAAGAAAGCAAAATCTTTTAGAAGCTGCATATATATCCATCAGATTTTGTCTTTATTAATGCAAAACAATGCAAACAATGCAAAATAACCTGAGTACTAATGGCTATTGCAGCTCGTTATTGCTAAAATATGCTGACAGCAATTATTTCCTTTAATATATTCTCTTTGGATGCTAACATCAAATTATTTTTTCTTTGTGCTTTAATATCAAAGAAAGTTTTGGCAGCAAAGCTATTCATGTATGTTTTCAAGGGCAGCTTACTGCACCCTGCTGATACACCACCTTGTCATGTGCTCTTGTCAGTTTTTACCAGCCTAAGCAGGGTCTGGCCGTGTTTCCTTCCAAGCTGAAAGGTCTCTAAAGAGTCTGTATATTTTGAAGGAGTGTTGATTCAGTGTAAAACACTTTGCCTGTGGAAGCCTTGCAGAACATGGTAGTACTTGTAGAGCAGTGTGGCGTGGCAGGTACAGTAGAGGTTTAAGCATTCAGTTGTATCTGATGTTTTCACTGTCCAGTGATGGCCATGCTGAGGATAAACTGTTTGGTTATTTATTTGCCTGCAAATTTCAAAGAGCAGTACTTTAGATACTGGGCTGAGTGTGTGGCTACTCATGTTTTGGTGAAGACACCAGTGTTTCACTGCACCTAACGCATGATTTCATACTCTCAGTAGATGGGTAGATAGATGTATTGCAGCACCTCTGAGGTAAGTTCATGTAATAACCCTGTGCCGTTACCTAAAGCACTGTGTGAGTTGGCACCAGAGCAATTTTGGCAGTGTTGGTGAAGAGCTGCCGGACGTATCCTGCACCCATCTGAAATGGTGTGGCTCACCTCAGCCCCAGCGATGGGCCGTAATGTGGTTTTGAGCTACTCAGGGTGAGGCGGCAGAGAGAGGTTTGCTGCTCATTGGGAAAAATAACACCAGGGCAAAAATCCCTCTGGATCTGTATGAATATGGAAACCATTTACAAAATAAAGCTGACATGTCTTTTATGCCACCTCAGTTTGACTAAAAGCATCTTGTCCCTTAGGTACGAGATAGACAAAGGCAGTTGTTGCAGCTGCACAAACTTCAGCCTTTCATGCTGTACAGTCTTACAATGTCTGTCAAGCCATCTTACTTTTGAAAGCCTGGCGTGGTTTTTGCGAACTAACTGTAAATAGTTACAGAGCTTATCAGTATTGTCCTTCTGCTGGAGAAAAGCAAGTTTGTTTACTGTAGTGCTTGCAGCTATGGTAAGATTGGAAAACTAAACCCAATGTGTGTAAATGTTGGGGCTCTGAGGTTATTCCCTCCTCTGGAGTCCCAGAGTTGCCACAGCCATCCATCTTTCCCAAAACTCTCACTTAAGAGCATATGCAAGGAGATGCTTTCACACTGCCAGAAGAGGCAAGAGCCCTAGTGTGGACGCCTGTCAGTTGCATTTCTCGGGAATAAAATGGGAAGTAGAATTAATGCTACTCATCTACCATCTAGTGGTGATCTGCCATCATGACCCCAGAGAAATTCAGCTGGTCCCTCCCCTTGGCTCCCGACAAACCAGTACAGTTTTCAAATGAACGTGTACATTGGGTGGATAAAAGTTACTGCAGTTTTAGTTTTAACACCACATTCTGTTATTATCTAACATGCAATTTAAACTTTCTCTTTATATTATGACATATTTTAGGTTAATTTTGAGTGCCTTTTAGTGCTCGCCTCTGTTGTCTAAAATACAGAGCGTGCACTGGTGGCAGCTCTGGGTTTGTGTAGCGGGCAGGCGGCCGGCGTGGGATGGAGCCCTGCAGGAGATGAAGGACACGGTGCCCAGGGGACGGACTCCTCGGGGGGACTGTGGCCCCCTCCTTCTGCTGTGAGCCCTGCCCGGAGCCCCCGCGTATGGCAAAACAACTGCAGCCACCCAAACGATGCAGCTGCATCCAGACCTCTCTTCTGATCCAAAAAAGCAAAGCTCTTGGAGGTGGGAGTTGCGGATCGGAAGCAGGAGCTGTGCAGGACAGGGTTTACTTCTGTCTTACTATGTAAGGGGTGTAAACTCTGTCCTCGCTTTTTTCCACGCCTGCTCCTCATCCCATAGGCAACCCTAAAGCTGTGGCACTCAGAGTGACTGCAAAACAGGGAGAGTGGTATGGTTTCTCCCTGCCATTCCTTTGAAGGGTTTCATTGCTCATTTCCTTGCTCCTCCTTTACAGCATGGTTTCCTCAGCATGGAGGTAGCTTGGCACCAAAGATACTTATGCCAGGTTGTTTTTTAATTGGAGTTTATTCAGCCCGCAGGCACTTTTATGAATGCCGCATACTCACACAATGAGGTCATTGGGGATTGAACTTTTGACTACAATTCATTTTTAATTCTACCTTACACCTTCACGTTACAGAACTGTACCCACCTGGCGAGTTGTTCCTGCGACAGTCAAGTGCTTGGTTCATTCTCAACAATCATTTGAGATGCAACACTGAGCCATGCAAATCCCAAATTTTTAAGACTTTGTCTGAACCTTAAATACACTGTTGATGGACAAATCTGCACTGTTTCCATGTTTCATGCATCTTCTTTTCTGTATGGATTTCATGTAAAAGCCAGTATGTAATCCGGTGCAGCCACTAAAATCTCTGTGGCTTGGAGACATATTTCAGTACAAAGCTTACAAGGTGCTAAGCAGTCAGGCTCAAACGTGTTCTTCTTTCAGGACTGGCTGCCGTAGCTGGAAGCAAATCTAGTTTATTCCCTTACCCACTCATCTAGTAGATTAGTCAGTAAATTAAGTCTCTGGAACTTGGTCTATCTCTATATTTTCCCAAATGTGGAAACGAAACATTTCTACCTTGCTTTTCCCTGACACTGTAAGGCTGATTTTGCAGTATTCGCACAAGGGTGTTTATCCATTTACCTGAATCGATGTTTTGGGGATTTTTTTTCCTATGCGATTCAGTCTTGAGATCCTGTCACTTCTGCCACTTTGTTGGTTTCACCAAAATGCAAGATTTGGACTGGAGCAGGGGAGGTTTGGCCTTCTCGGTTGTTGGTGCTGCCAGAGGTTGCTTCCCAGGGAAGAGCTAATTAAGTGCAGCCTGGATCCATGCCTCAGCACTTCTTCAGCTAGAGGCATGGGTCACCAAAGCTCATCTGTGACAGCCCATGCTTTCTCAGTCTGCTTTATGCCACTGTCGCTTATATTCAGTATGTTGCTTTTAAGCAGCATCAAGAGATGATTAAGGACAAGTTTGTATTTGGACTGTTTTGCATAGTCTTTACTTTCCTGAAGAAGAGCCCCATGTCACTGTAAATAACAAAAACTTAAACTCTCTGCTTTGGACTGGCATGTGTCAGCCACTAAGGCTACTGAAATAAAATACTGTTCTGAATTTGTTACAAAAAAGACAAATCAATTTATCTGACATTTCACCTAGTCTTTCACAAGCTTTTAGAGCACCTGCTATTTAAGTTGCCTTGCTGGCATCTGCCTTTGCAGTACACCAGACTTTTTATTACTTAAATACCTTATCTGCATGACTATAAGTGAATGATAAATTACAGTGAAGAGGTAACTCTGCTGTAATTAGGGTTGAGTCACATTTTGTTTACAGAGTGTATTTTAAGTGCTCTAAGACCTGTCTGTTGACTCATTTATGTCAGTGGTCCCAACTAATCCACATCATCAGTCCCCCAGCGCTCAGCTCTTGGCAGGGTTGAGCTGGTCTGTCCCGTACAGGTCTCGGGGCTCCGAATATTGAGCATGGATGGCTTAACTTGGGAGACAGCTTATGGAGGAGAAGAGGAAGAAGAGCTGTATGGGTGGGAATATGGAGAGGATTCAGCTCTGTCCTCACTGTTCATCCTCCCTATTTCTTGCTTCAGAAAGTGTCCTCACAGTGAAGGACCAAAGGGTGGTGGCTGGATGTGGTCATGTTGAATACCCACAGGGAGCATGCAGCAGCCAGGAGCTGAGGATGGGCATCCTTGGTACCTACCACAAACTCCCGAGTGCTGTGGGGCTGGGGATGGACACACCTGCTAGGAGCTAGCTGGCTTCAGCTCTCTGAACTCTTCTTTTTGGATTTATTCACCCTGGTTCATCCACATGCAATTTAGAGTGCGGCTTAATCAGCTTAATCTATATAACTGAAAATGTGGTAAACTGTGAAGGATGATTAGGTAAAGTGAGTAAGGGAGCGAACTTCTTAAACAGGGTTTACTCCTATGGTGCTTGTAATTTGGAGCAAGGGCTCACCACTCCAGTGGCACTCTGGTCTTGCTGGTTACAGAGCCGGGGGACAGAGCAGCAGAGCACTGTAACGGGCTCTCAGCAGCATCTCTGACAGCAAACAGGTTTCAGTTAGACCGAGTGATGCTGGATTTACACTAAACTCCCCGAGCTGCTCTGCACAAGTCAGGATACCGTCACACGACGTCTCCACAGTCGCTCAAAGAGCGACTTCCAGGAGCGCTTGCCCAGACCTAAACCAGAAACCACTGCGCATTGCTATAAACCCAAACTGCAGAACCAATCACTGAAATGATGCAGAAGGGAGCCCTCAAAGGACACAAATACCTTCCTGTCGCAGCAAAAACTCTTCCAACTCACTGCAGCAGAGCTGTCAGCCATTCAGTACAGCCTGTAATTGTTTGTTGCTGTAGCCTCTACTAGGAAGAAGAAAAACAAGGCAGTGGTGACAGTAATCTGAATTTTGGATCAGGTTAAATTTTAGACTGAGTGACTCTGCAGTGCTGAATAAAATTGGCCATTCCTGAAAACCATAGAGTAATAGAGGAGTTACTGTCATCCCTACAAAAGGGTCTGTGGACGCTGAGAGGGGGAGCTCAGATGGACTCCGCTGCAGTTAACCTGTGGCAAGCTGCTCACTTTCCTTACTGCATTTGTGCTCCTCTGCCTTTCCAGAGTGTCTGATATTTGATTCTGCTGTAGCTCTCCTCTGACACCTTAATAATACCCAGTTGCTGCTCACCCTGTGATCAGGAGTAATAGTACCCCAGAGAGTGGGATGGCACTTCTAGCCATGTAATTTGTTTTTTACATCGAGCGTGGTGTTGAGTTTCGGCACCAAAAGCCCTTCTCAACGCTAGGAGGTTGTGATGTCCAAGTTGAGCAGAGGCAGCTGTGGAGTTTCCCCTGAGCCACCCACGTTTCCCCTTTCTGGCATCCGGAGGCTGTGGTGCCACTCGTGGTACCGGGATGCTGAGCGGGATGCTGTGGCAGGCTGGGAGACTGGCTGGGTGCTGGAGGAGACCGAGCACAGAATCCTCGATTTTTCCTACTCCAAGCTCAACCACAGCAGCCTCGCCCTTACTCCATGCTCTAGGATGTAATAGTTTGCAGACGTAGAGTTGCCCAAGGCAGCTCCACCCCACACAAACTGGAGTTTGTGACTGCTGCTGGGACCCGCTGGTGGCTGGGTTTGGGTTTGGGTTTGGGTTTGGGCTTGGGCAGGGATGCCGAGGCTTTGCTCTGGAAGGGTGGAGAGAAGGGGGAACCAGAGGACCTCCGCCTGGAGAGACACTGACGAGACGCAAAAAAAAGCCTATGGCTTTTTATGTTTTGCTTTGTTAGCATAAAGTTCCACTTTCAACCTGTGGTTGTCATCTGGCTTTTGAGGTTTGCCAGTGGGTATTACAAAAACAGCCCGGCAAAAGTTGCTTGTTTTGCCAAATAAAAGGGAAATGGATTTTTTTTAGACCTGTTACTTGATCTGGGGTGTTCTAGAAATTACTTGGGGATTTATTTAGGGATTATTAATGCCTATAGATCTTCTAAGAAGAGGCAGAGGATATGAATACTCCTTCGCTATACACTACATGCTTGCTGTTCCAGTTGAGATACTGAAATAAAGAAGGGACCCTGTTAGAGCATCACCCAGCCATCCCCAAGTATCAGTCACTGGAAAACTAGTGGAAAGAGTTTTCTGGTTTTAGCATGCTGGCATTTTTATATGACCGGTGAGATTACTTCTGCAAAGCAAATACATTTCACTGCAAACTCCGCTATGCCATTTGGAAATATGTTAGCTGATTTGGTTTTGGAAATGAGTTAGAGGAGAGGATGAAGGAAATCCTTGAGGCTGAAGAACAGATTTGAGTGTCATGACATCTGCTTGTCATTTCCAGTTCAGCCCTATGCTTCCTCTGTGACTTACATGACTTAACTGCTTTGTGTGTCCTCCTTATCTGTGAAATGTGGATATTATGAAGGTGAACTCGCTTATCTTGGGAAGGCATGTTGCTGAGAGGGAAAGCATTATGCTTGTTGATTATGATAAGGAGGCTTTCAAGGATCAGCTTAAATGAAGCAAACCCGCATTAAAAATGCCTTAGAAATATATGGCTAAATTTTGATTGGGGTTGTATCTATATAGCCTGATCTTTTAATGCATTTTTATAGGTGTATTTGTTAGTTAGAACCCCACAATTGCTTTGATGTCAACAAATTCCAAGAGTAGAATTATATAAATTTTTTCCGATTTCTAAAACTTCCAAAATGAGTGTTTTACTACAGTAGTTTGTGTTGCTAATGAGGATTGATTTTACAATATTACAAGGCATAGTTATATAATTTTACTTCATTACAATGCCTAGTATTTCCTGCACCTGTTCTAGGAGCTCATACTAGTGTAGTGCAGTGGTATTACTTTAGGGGGTCCTCCTTGGAAGCAGTGCTCTGCAAATTTTTAAACTGTGGGTCCAAATTTTTAAACTGGGGTGGGGCGGGGGGGAGAGACAAGGCTGATTATGCTGTTATGTTTATAACTTCCAAGCAGCTAAAACTTATGTTAAATTTTGAATATGGATGTATTACTTTGATTTCTTTTGCTTTGCTTGTTTGTATAGGTGTAAATGCATATGTTCTTAAACTTTTTTGCAGTTGTTTCACAGATTGTATTCTCCTGTCTTGCAGACCTGTCTCGCTTGAATAGCACTGTGTATTCTAGGGATAATCAGTGCATTTATTTGGGGTCTTCTCAAAGGCTAATTAAAAAGAAAAGATGCTAGGGGCAGAAGAGGCAGGGGGATGTAAAGGAAAAGAATATAGTGCAATTTGCATTTAATTAGAAAGGAACAGATGGAAATTTTCTTCCTGTAAGTGAATTGGACTGGTTTAATAATTCTGGTTGGTTAGTGATAGAAGATGCAAACACTGATTGCATGGGTGCTTTCTTCTACAGTACAAACAATCATTTCCATGGTAACTATTGCTGTGGTGGTATCACTGTTGGAAATTGTCAGCCTGTTGGATCAATAGGGAATCACTGGGCTCTCATAATGGTTTAGGATCTTTTTATAAAATCTGGAAAGGAAGCAATAAATATATTTTCTCTGGGAGGCTGTATTGTATCCGGAGTCTTGTAATCTCTTTGTCTGTCACAACAGTTTGCAAATAAAAATGTTGATCATGTCCATGAAACATAAAACAAGCTTTTGACCTCCGTTAGTAGTGATGATAAATGAACTTCAACTAATGCTCCCCCGCTGCTGTTTAACAACAGGAAAAAGTGCAAAGGTTGCCTTTTATCATGTACCTGGGTGGAGACATGTTGTGCAGAATTTACTCTCTTAAGTGAAGGTGATAAAAGAATTTGTGGCCACTAAGTCATGATTACTTGGTCCTTTATGATTTTGGTGGCTTATATGAACTGAAAAATGAATTCTAATATTACTACTGAGTTCCTAGCATTTGGCAGTTACTGCATTATACAGAAATATCAGCTATTCAATGGTCACCAATTATAATACTGGCATACAGCTGTCATTGTAAGCATAAGAAGTTTGTACATTTTTATATAGACCCCTAAATGTACACAGAAATGTGTACTCATGATCAAAATACAGAGATACCTACATGACATAGCACAAATACTGTGAGGCTTTTAAGCCTTCTCATTTACAGAAGAACATGACTGATTATCCATTCACAAGTTTTCACTGAGAATATGTAGTAATTGTGTTCTGAAACTTCTCAGCCTACTCAGGTTTTCCTTGTAACTTATTCTCAGCCAGAATTATCATGTTTCGTTTATCATACCTTTTTATAAATTGCATTTGGAAATTAATATGCATTTATTGTAAATTATTAGATTTTGATTATCTCCTTTCTCTGGATTAGAAAAAGGCACCTGTATTTAGCAAGGCTGCATTTCAGTCAGGCAGCTCAAAAATACAGAGGTACCAAAACAAGAAGCATTGCAACTTACTGTGGAGCTAAGGAAAAGAAAAAAGGCAGAAGGGGGCCAGGATGCTCTTTCCCCTGGAGACCAGCAGGACTAGGGGTCCTTGTCCAAGAGGCACCTACCTGTGAATTCCCAGCAGATTGCCAGGTAGAGAAAAAACTTTCAGGAGATTTAAGTGTCCCTTATACTGCCATGCTTTTCTATATGGATACGTTATGCAGAATTAATTGTATCAGTACATTTAGAACATAAAAATAAAATTTAAAAAATCCAGGGGGTTGAAATGCAGATTAGTGGGCAGGGAGCCTCAGCAATGTACACAGGCATCAACATGTTTGTAGAGTGGTGATTTTATTTTCATTAGGGAGTTTACTGGCATAAATACATTAACAAAAAATCACCCAGGGATTTTTTTTCCTTGCCATCATGGTGGCAGCAGTGTGTCAGCCCTCACAAGTGTACCAGCAGCAGCAAGCTGACCAGCAGCGGGCTGTGTTGGGTCAGACTTACAGTTTGGGCTTTTTCTGCAGTGGAGAGTGTGGTCAGGTATAGTGTTATTCACGGTTGGCGTAACTGTGCCAGCAAAAGTCCTGCCATGCAATTTCAGGTACTGGCAATTTTTTGCCATTTCACTGATAGAAGTTGCATCCATATAAGCAACACTTTACCAGTACTGTACAGATCAGATCTCATGCTCCTTGGGCAGTGCTCCCTCTGAAGACAATTTTGGGTGCTGAATTTATCAAATACACACTGTAGTCTGAGTAAGAGTTGCAGAACCTGGCTCTCATCTGGCTCTGAAGTCTAAGCTAAGATTTCAGTAGTTAAAACGCCTGATGCTGATGTTGCTTACGTTGGTATTAATGAGTAACAGGGAATGCCAATAGCAGTCATGTGCCATTAAATGCAACAGGGTTGTACCAGTGCCAGGTCGAGTTGAGTGAGGTCATGAAAAAGTCCTTGAAGCTGCTGTGCCTGGGTTGGGAAATCAGTCTGGGACCAGGCAAAGGAGGGATTTGGTCCGGCTGGGCTCAGACTCGGCGGTGTAGATGTCTACCTGGAGCAGCCTGGGAAGGTTCCTGCTGGATCGGGATCGGTGTGGTCAGGGGGTCCTGGGGAGCACACCCTAACCAGCACACCTGAGAGTGGCACCTAGAGCCCAGCCCAGTCACCTAAGAACAGCTGTCAAGTGCAATGAAGGGCAGGTAACCAAGACAGCTGTGCACAGCTGGAAAGCACCTTGTGGGGAAGCTGCACCTTGCTGGGGCAGGAGATGGGGACCAAGCAGGGTTCCCCACAGCGTTGGGGAAGCGTTGTAGTGCCGTCCACCTCTACCTGCAGTCGGGTTTGGCACCTGATTCCTGCCTGTAGCGCTGCCCAGCTGATCCGCTCCGTGGGCTTGGCTGGCACTCTTGTTTGGGGGCTCAACTCGATTGCCTGAACGTAAGCACCCAGCGCTGCTGGAGGTGCCCTGACTGGTTCCCCCTCATCTCCAGGGGCTGCTTCTGAATGGCCCGGGCCTCCCGTAGGTCCCCTGTCGTACCTGCAAGAGGCATGGTATGCACAGATATTTTACATCCCTTAGGACATTTGAAATGGCCCCAGGTGCCTATGTTTGGGCAACAAAATTTCACCACAGATTTCTACAGGCTACAGTGACAGCTTTAACGTCTAGCTAACATACAGACACCTCCGTTGCAGACATCAAAATTTAGATGTGGGAATCTGGAGCTGAATGCCATCCTAAGAGTGACATATTACGTGGGAACAATAGCAAATAAAAGTGTAGCCTGGATCGAAGTAAATGTTCACTTTAAGTGGTTGTATTTGTAGATATACTGCTGTCAGGAAAAAGGAAAACAATTGAAATACAACAATTTAATTAATGTGCTGTCATAGGAATTTAGGTGTCCAGGTAAAATTAATTCATTTGCATCAGTATAAATAGGTAGAGCTGTTTATGTTTGCATTCTCAGAAGAAACCTAACTGAGGATGCAGCCTAAAAGACTGAGTAATCTTGATTGCTAGCATTGGCGATCCTGTGCTGTTGCTAGACTAGCAGATGTGAATTTCAGAATATCCAGAGTGGATTCAGCTTAAACCTTTAATTCTCAGAAATCTTGAAATTCCTTGAAATTTTTGATGAACACTTAGAATGTATCAGTCAGTCCGTGACATTTTGGTTTTCATCCTATATGAAGTGCCCTGTATATCTCTACTCATGTCTGTAGATGTTACCAATAATAATTGTGTAACATAAACCTGATTTCACTTACAAAGGATTAATCAAGAGAGGGTCATCTGAGGTCAGTGGTGCTGCACCAGTATAAAGCCAGTGACAGGTGGAACAAAATTGTTTCCTTAGAATTTTTTCGCTGGTGTCAAGAATCACACTTACACTTAAGTGAGTGCAATATTGGAGCCTATAAGTTGTGTGCTGGATATTTTGTTCCTCCTTGTAAGTGGTCACTTGACCAGGTCCTGCTTGAGTAGGTCACTTAGAAGAATGTGAGGTTATCAGTCTGGTTTCCTCTGATTTTTGCTATGAGAGGATTACATTTTCTGTTTTATTAGTATTCTTCAATGCAGTTATAGATCTAAGCCTAAAAATACACATCCTTCAGCATTGTTTATTGCACAGCAGAGATTCATCTGGCTGTCATTTGGATCACCGCTGTAGGTGGAGTGCTGCAGAAGGATAGCAGTCCTCTCTTTGCAAATATTATTGCTCAAGATAAGGGTGTAAAAAGCAGATTGGAAGATGACGTGTGACGTGTCCTTCCCTCAGTCTAAAAGTACAGGATCATGGGATGAACTTCACCTGACTGGTTATGCAGAGTGTGCTCACTTATGTAGCTCTTATGGACAAGACTTTGCAAAACAAAAACATAAAATGACTCTCATGAGCTCTTTTCTCAGTCACTGCATATGTGGAGACACTCTACCTGTGTCCGATTCTGAGGTAAGAACCTTATTTAACCTGTGATTTTGCTGCTTTGACCTTAGAGGGGCTGTGTTTAAGGGACAGCTTTGCTGAAGCTGTGTCAGTGCACAGGCCAGGGAGTCACTCTCTACTGAATTGCTTATACTATTGAAACTGGTCCTGAGCTAAAATCTGCAGAGAAGCTGAAGCATGCTTGAGTGACAGGTGTGACACCATAGAAATCAGAATTTATGCAAGTGCTCTATTTAGAATAAATTTCATGCTGTAAGTGAACTAATTGAATGTAGAGCGATGGATGACATTGATCATTTTTCATACCTTAATTGCAGTGATCATGTTAAAATGCTGACTGTTTAATAACTCTGCCTACTAGCTAAAGTGCTTTCATACAGTGAAATTTATCTTAAGCTGTCTTTCAAACAAAAAGTGAAATCTGCCTGCTGTATCAGGTGGCCTTCTAAAAAAAGCTCATCGGAGTTGTACTGGCCTGGTTGAAAATGGTAGGTGGAGAAGAAGGTGACAGAAGATAAGTCCTCTTTCACAGGCATCATTGTAAAAGGCTGATTCTGGGCTGCATGTTTGCTTTGAATATGCAGTACCTGAAATGCCTTCCCCTGGTCTGAAACAGATGAACAAAATGTAGCCAGGCAGACAAAATGATGCCTCTCTTTTTTGGAATACTTATTAGCTTTGAACATCCTCAGAAATGTACTTGGGTAGTCTGAAGATACCCTAATAAAGAAGTAGGCTGATTTTTTTACAAAAAAAAGGCAGAATTAGCTCATAATTTTTATGAGAACTTGGGGCAGGGTTCACTTGCTCAGCAGTGGTTTGGAGTTTGTCATTCATTCCATCAGGCGTTCATGCCAGCTGCCACCCAGCCCAGAAATACCCATCTTCCTTTCTCTGTTTCTTTTCTGTTCTTATAGAGGAGCCAGGAAAAGCCAAGGAAATGCTGAGAATTTGGAAATTTGAGGGAAATGTGAATATAAATTTTTATGCACAGTATTTTTTCTCAAAAACTGTAGGGATTTTGTTAGAAAAGTTTACAGCAGTATTACTCCAAATGCATTGAAATCCTTAAAAATGATCTCTCTAACAAGTATTTCAGTTAAGGTTATTTTATTTCCAAACTTGCAGTACCAGTGCAATTATGATACCTATAGGCATTAACCTCCCTGAGCCAGATGTGCTGTTACATAGGAACAACATGCTCATTACCTAAGCTTCCTCTCTAAAAACATCAGTTTTTCCTGTATTTGTGTTACAATGTATCTCTGGCCCTAGCCTGTATGACTATAACCTTGGTGAGCATCTAGAAAATTAGCTTCTCCCTTCCAGACTGGATGAGCTCGCTTACCCAATTCGCGCACGGCTGCACAATCTCTAGATCTGACCCAAGCGAGAGCGCAGGAGTGAGCGGTAGGAGGGAGTGCGGCTGCCTGGGTTGGTATCGGCTGACTGGGATCAGCAAGCAGTCAAACTGCTTGCTTTTTCATTACTGGGTAAAGGTAAAGCAGAGGAATATCATAGAATGGTTTGGGTTGGAAGGGACCTTAAAGATCATCTAGTTCAACCCCCCCCCCCCACAGGCAGGGACACCTTCCACTGGACCAGGTTGCTCAAAGCCCCATCCAACCTGGACTTGGACACTGCCAGGGATGGGGCATCCACAACTGCTCTGGGCAACCTGTTCCAGCGTCCCACCACCCTTATCATAAAGAATTTCTTCTTGTATCTAATCTAAATCTACCCTCTTCCAGTTTAAAATTGTTCCCCCTTGTCCTGTCACTCCAGGCCTTGGTAAAAAGTCCAGAAACATAGCGTGCTGGTTCAACTGTTTTTACTGGTGTTATATGTAACATCCTACTGGTGCACAGGAACAAGTCCTGTGAATGCCAGGGCTGTCTTTCCCAAGACATCATTCAGTGAATTCAGTGTTTATGATAGGGCCTGTCTGTGTGCTGAGGTAATAGGTGAGTTTTTAGCGTTATTAGTCATGTTTGCCTAAGAGGTGCTGATGGTTGGGTGTTAACCTTACTCAGCACCAGCACCGCGATGTCTTTCCTTTGCAAGGTTACTCTCTTCCTGAATTGTCAGTTGCGTTTGTTGTATTTATGATAAGTCTTTCTTTTTAGCAATGTTAAATTGATCTGCCATATGAAAAACTCACAAATGATTAACTGTCAGAAAATTTTGTGGCTTATTTGACTTGTTCACATTTAAAAAGGTTGTTTCCGATGATCACTGGAAGAGGTCCCCATCCCAGGATGAAGAAAAGGCAGACACACAAAAGGTCACACCCAGGAGATGGGGCTCTGGAAAAAGATCTCGCCCCAGACCTCTCTCAGACTATGGCCAAATGTCGATCAGAAGTTTTTCTATACCAGAAGATGCAGTTGCGGTGGAGTCTCAGAAGACAGACTGCACGGATGGAGAAAATCAGCCAGGACTGGCTTCCGTCGGGTCTGTGATCCAAAGCAATACAGTGGGCTACCACAGAGGGCGAAAAAGAAGACCCATCTCCGTAATAGGTGGGGTCAGTTTCTATGGAAGTGGTCCGGCAGAAGAGATGGAAGTTCTGCTGACACAAGTAAGATAAGAGATGTGCTCTCTGCAAACTGCAAAAGACCCTTTCACTTCCTTGTCTCTATCTTCAGCCTAGAAAATAGAATGGATGCTTCCTTCTCTTCCTTCCCTTTTGTCAAGCTGACATTGTATACTTACAATTCTGCTTTCCTGGTCACTAATTACTTTGTCTTCTTGTTAAGAAACAAAACAGCATGGAATAAAACTGATACTGACTTTGGGGTAATCTTTTCTGTATTGTAAATTAACCTTATTTCTTTCTTGGAATGGTCTTTATGTCTCATATTGGTATATAAGAGCTCATTTGTGTGTAATACAGCTATGTGTTTAGTCTCCTTACAGGGTGTAGGGCCTGAGGAACAGAGGAGTACAAACAAATATGATAATAACACAATATTTATTGATCATTTCAAATTCTCCTAAACCAGGTCTGTTCAAAACCTGTGCCATTAGCTGTGGTGTTCAAAATCTTGGTATTGGCATATCAAGGATACTTTAATAAAGACATTGCTTAAGAAAATTGGTAATAAATTGAGAAATTAATGAAACAAAGAATCTAAGAAAACTGGCAATATGAATAAAATGTCTGTTTATGTACTGCTAAATTGAACTGATGGAACGAACGTAGGAAGCCTGTAAGAAAATATCATGTGGTTGAGTTAGCACTTGAGCAGTACCTATATACTTATTTGCCATCTCTGCTAGCTTAGGTAAGACAGCAAGAAATAAAAAACTTCTGAAAGATAAAAATAGCTCCTTTTTCCCTGGAGGTAGTCCTGAGTGGGTACAATGTGTAGAGGAACTTACTGTTGTGTTGGTAGTGGTGGCCCTGTCTTGCAGCTGCTTGCAGAGCTTCAGGCTCATGGGCTTTTGTAACACTGCACTGATCAGGTGTTTTCCACTTTCCAGAAAAGCTGGAGGACTCTTACCTGCAGCAATTTGCAAGCTGATAAAGCAACAGAAAAAAGGAATAGTACTTACATCCTCAGAAAACGTGATTCTAGTGGTTATTAATGGCATTTGAATCCTCTTAATCTTTCTCGTGCCACTCGATCCTCCTGCTGGAAAGTTTAGTGGTACTCCTCGGACTGAAATCAAATGCTAAAACAATGGCAGGATTTTCAGTCTCCTGTGAAAAGCAATTTTTAACATGAACATTGTTTTTGTATATTGCACATTTTTTTCTTTATAAATCCCTGATGAAAAAATGCATCTTCAAGCAAAACTCCAACTGAAGCCAATGAATCTTTTACCCAGGCAAAGGCCATAGTTTCAAACCCTATATAATTGGGGTATTTTAAAATTAATTTTATCATTACTTAGCTTGGAGGAAAAAAAAGAAGAAAATTATTATAAATTCTAGGCCATCTTATTCAAGAATACCAGATGGATTTCAAGGGACAGTAAGTATTGGCAACCCAAATGATCCTTGCTGTACCATGGAAGTAATGTAACACTCCAACCCCTTCATTTACTGATGAAAACAAATTGATCTCTATTCAAACCTTGCTCACATCAGTTTATTAATGAAGGAACATGCATCAAGGCAGCTATTTGAGTTGACTCTTTCCATGCTCGATGCTGCTGTGAGGGCTGGCTGGGGTTCAACGGGCACATTGCTGGATCACTGTGGTGAAGACCAAAACTATGGACTGTTCCCAATGAGGCACATTTTTTACCCAAATGATGGCCTTCCCAGGCCTGCCACTGAGTAACAGCACATCCTTGTCTGTCCAGGGAAGGGATCTGGACTGAAGCCTTACAAGAAAATTTTAGTTGCCCAGAAATAAATAGCTTTGTTGCTTAATCAGCCAGTTATTTGCATATAGTAATTCCCATCACTTCTACTAGCTGTTTGATTCAGTGATAGGATCCTGGTATATTGCTAAAGCACTGAGGAAATGAGGCTTAAAAATGAGGTTGTAGTTAAATCATATTCAATACACATTGAGGTTTTTGGCAGTCATATTAGAAAGTAAATTTGTAGCTGGAATGTAAAAAAGGACTAATGAAGCAGGAATACATGTGCTAGAAGTATTTTATGTGGGGCTTTCAAAAACTGATCTTCCCATTGGTGATTTTTTTTCGTAAAAGCTTTGAAAACCCATGGGAATATTTGAAAAGTATAATGCTAACTCCTCCTTTGTTGTGTTTCGTTTTGGTCTGACAGCTTAGGTGTGAGAAAACATTTTCAAACAATACTAAATCATTGAGTTCCGAACAGGGTCTAGTCAAGAGCTAGTTCATTAAAAAACCATCCCTCATGTTTCAGATTACTTGACAGAAGGGCCTATGAACAGTAACAACTGAAAGATAAGAGAAGATCTAAAGATGAGTTTCTCTGAAGTTCATGTGCTGAGGTCTGGCTGGTTTATGTTGAATATTTATGCAAGGTCATTCAGCCTGGCTAATGTGGAGTTGTTCAGGGACGACTTAAAATTGGACTCAGTTTGCAAATAAAACGGGTAGGTTCCCTAATCATAATTAGGCAAATGAGTGATTTAATTAAAGAAAATGGCTTCTAGATAAAGTTTTGAGTAAACTTAATGTTACCTCTTTTTAATGAGGCTCCTAGGAACTTCAGAGCAGAGGATCTTTTAGACAATTATTTTTGTCTTGTAAAATATGTTTATTTTACTTAAAAGCAATACACTTATTTGAAGAAAGCAAGTGTCCCAGGAGATGAACACAACTTCCAACCATAGCATTTCTGGCCATTCTTTCACCTTGGGTTTCCCTTCAGATGTGTGTTTATAACGCCAGCTGGCATTGCGCAGGCTGTTCTCAAAGCAGTTAGATCCTGGACTGTTTGGGCACAGAGTGTTACAACATGAAAATTATAGAGCATGTCTGATCATAACAGAAGGCTAAGGAGTTTTTAATGTAGCAGAGAACTGTAAAGTAATAAAATATTTTCAGTGGTGCTGGTGGATATGGTATGCAGTGTTTAAGCAACGTGACTTCAAAGTAGGGGATTTTACTGCCCCTGTGATTAGCTGGACTATCTGAAGAAACCTTACTTCATACCTGAGTTTTATTGAGTTGGACTTGCTGGTAGCTCTACTAATACTGGATTTTCCTGTTTTCTCTGTAGCCTGTAACACGGCCACCCGTTCCAGCACACCAGGTACCCCCTTACAAAGCTGTTTCAGCCAGGTTCCGTCCGCTCACCTTTTCTCAAAGTACCCCCATCGGCCTGGACCGGGTTGGACGAAGGCGGCAGATGAGAACATCTAACGGTAAGATTGGCGAGTCCTTTTAACTCTCTAGATCTCAGCTTCGTACCCCAGCTTAGTCAGGAACTAGATTATAGTGTGGATCACAAAAGGGTGCAAACTAACTCAGTGACAAAGTAGTACCCAGCTAAGTTGCTTTGTTTTGTGAGTTTCTCATTAGTAGCTGCTGTGTTCATGTAAATCTTGTTTTTCACATCTACTGTCTGACATTTATATGGTTTATTCTTCTGTACCACTTACCCTCCTGTATTTTCCACTCTCTATTCACATACTTGCCTGAAGATAGTAATAGAATATGAAGGAAGTAAGGTCCAATATGCCTGAGTTCATACCTGAACCATAGCCACATCACACATGTATTTTTAATTTTCTGTTTGCCATGCATTCAGCTTAATTACCTAGATAGGCAAGCCCTAAATAATTAAGCAGCTTGTTTCAGAGAACTGTATGCGGTTGCAGTTGCTTACTCAGTGGTTAGTGTAGCCCAGCCAGGGTTCCGGTACATGATGGACAGGTTCTTGGAAAAGGTTGCCTTTTTGGAAGCATTACCCTTTATCAGACTCTCTGATGTGCCCTGTGTATTTTTGCTGTACTTGTTTACTATTAGCATGCATTGCTATCTTGAGTTAATAGAAAGTCATGTCTAGCATTAGTGGAACATTTCTTGGCAGGTGGAACCAGAAGAACCTGGTTTAATACCACTTGTGTTCTTTCAGACAGCTGTCAGCTTAATCTGAACAGTTATTCATGTTTCACTGGCAAGGGTCAGAAATAAAAGCAAAATTTTCACTTTATATCCTTCACTGTTAATAGTGAACAAAACACTAGTGGGAACCTTCATTCTGCCTCTCTGTGGAGAGAATAAGTAAAGGTGTCTGGATCAGGGCTTGCCATGACTGAAGTAGGAAACTTAACAAATAGCATTTTCAGCGTTTCTTTATTAAAATGATATGTATGTTTACTAGTCAGTACTTGGCTTTTATGGCTCTAAGCTAAGTTTTAGCTGCAATGATGTCCAAATTCTGCTCAAAAAATCCTCCAAGTACACATCAATTTATATAAGAATATGTTAAGACTGCATTTTCCAGTCTTCAATAGAGCATGATAGTTTTCTTCAGAAAGTGCTCTCCAAGGAACAGACTTGAGAATTTCTAACTATAGCAATGAGATATATTATATATATTATATTAGTATTTTCCTTTTAATTTATATTGTAGTAAAATATTGGGAAATACTTTAAAGCCCATGTCTGGATTGTGTCCTTGCTGTCTCAGTACACTTAATAATCCAGATTAGACATCAAGGTAAATTAGACATCTAATGCTGTGACCCTTGCTGAGATTACATGGTATCTCAGTGCCTGATTCCAGAAGGACTACTCACAGAATAACAGGTTTGCCATGAGCTAGTTTTCAAAAAAAGAGACTCTAAGTATCACAAAGTAGGAATTATTTTTCTATTTTTAGTTATCCTTTCCATTTCATGTTTGGAAACCATATGAAATAATATTAGTTACCTAGGCAACTGCCTGAGAGTAGTATATTTCCAGGTATTTAGCTTTTAATAACTGGTCTCCTAAACATAAGCATCAGGATGACAAATACACAAAGCAAGATTTCTGCCACTTCTCAAGAAAGTGAAGCCAAAGCAATACTGATTATGCTAGATGTGACTTTTATGACTCATTACAATAAACATAGAAGCTGAGCAGGAAAAACTTCTGAAATCAAAGCCCTGAAGGCAAGTAAGGAATATAACGGACTTCGCAGTTTGAGAGCAGTTGCAAAGATCTATTAAGTAGCTGCAGCAGAAAATAAAAAAATGACGAGTGTCACACATTCTGATCTTTTTCCTTTTTTGCTTAAATTCACAAGGCATTTCCTTGTCTTTGAACATGTGAGAGTTTTTTGTTTGCTCATGTACAGTGAAATTTGATAGCACAAAAGCCCTTTATTATAGAAAGAAATTCTAAACCCAAGCACTGAAAACCAGTGGCATCTTATTTTAGTTACTTGCTAAAGCCTAATACATTGCATATCTACTTCTGTAACAATGAGAGATAGAATTGGAGATGTAAATTTTTAGAAAAAACAGTTGTCACAAGACAGTAAATCATCATACTGTAGGAGACAGACTAACAAGCAGCCAACACGCAAGTGAAACTTCCCTTGAGACTTACATTGCTACTCTTGTGCTTAAAGGATTACAAGTTTTAAATTATATTAAAGACGTTACCTATTTATCACAGTACAGCAATTTTTATAAGTATCTTAAAAACTAACCCATCTTTCTTGCATATTGTGGTGTGGGATTTGAATTTGGCTGAATTAATTGGTGAACTCCTTTGGATAAGCTGAGCTCTGAGTAGGTGGGGTGGGATTCAACTCAAGTTTAAGTCACCTAAATTTAGTCTAAATGTAGGTACCTATGTAAGAGTTAAACATTAGAACACCAGTTACAGGCAGTGGAGGACTAGGGCTTCATTCAGTTACCCACCCCAGGGTCCAGTGCTGTGGGGGGTACCTGAGCACCTACCTGGAGCTGGCAGATATGACAGAGGAGGCCAGCAGGATATCCAAAATACTTAAAATGGCACGAAGTATGTACGTTTAAACAACTGATCTGAGGCCTTAGCCATTGCAGTCAATGAAGGTTAGAGCAGGAGCTGCCTTTGGGTGAGGTGGATTGCTCTCTCAGCTGTTTTAATTGTGACCAATACCTGCTGATTTAGATGGTTCGTTCAAATGTGGATTCCAGCATTTAGATTAATAAATCTAAATGTCTTTAATTCACATAGTATCCTGTCCTGGACATTTGCCTACAATGTTAAACTACTGTCAAGCTTTTCCCAGTTCATCAAGGTTGGGTAACCGAGGAGGTTTCAGCCGGTGTGGAGCACAGCTCGGGAACTGAAGTGCAAACAAACTGGCTGTTGGGAGAGGAGATTTTCAGGTTCTCCATCCCTATCACCAATGAAATACTCAAACCCCACCCCCAGAACAAACAGAAGTTAGTAATCACTCCCCGAGAGAAAACAGTTCTCTGCTTGCTACCATCTCCTCGCTACCCTATCTTTGCTCCCCCACCCCACAAGAGTGAGGATGTAAGTAGGACAATATGCAGGAAACACAAATTCCCAGGTTACTAGACTGAGTGCTGTATTTGTCACGGACAGGACCTGAAGGGGCACCATGAAATCCACTACTGCAGGCTAAAGCAGTCCCAGTGTTGCTGGGCGCAGAAAAGCCTCTGAACTGGAGGATGATGGCTATGGGATACTTTGAAGGATGGCGCTTGTACCTGATTGGAAAAGATAAAAAACTCTGCTGGTGGGTAATGGGATTTAGTTGCATAGATAGCTGGGCTAGATGATGCAAACAGGACCTAGCGGCGTGTTGGGAGCAGCTGGTGCATCAGGTGAAACACCCAGGCAGTCCTCGGGGCTGCGGAGGGGAGGTGGTACCTGTGGGGCAGGTGGGTGCCAGGGAGAGTGCGGTGGGCAGGAGGCAAGCGCTGGAGGCAAAACTGAGGCTGTCAGGTAGAAGCTAAAAGACCAGGAGCCCAACGGTAAAATGTCCAAAGTGCTGCCAATGCCACGCTCGGTGTCAGACAGAGAGGCCTTTTTACCCCCAGGCACCTTCATCCAGAAAGTTGGACTAAAAAGAGGGAGATTTAGGGCAAAGCTGGCAAGGAGTAATAATACACGGTGTAGGGCAGCACATCCTTTACAGGCGATGTCAGTGATCACTGCATCCTCAAATGGAGGGTGGAGAAGAAGCTGACAAAACTCAGGCAAGAAATAGTCAGGAACAGTTGGACAAATGTTGTTTAAAGAGGATTTAGAAAAACAGGCAACCCTGCCAGTAATAGTGAACGTTTAAAAAGTAAGATGGAGAAGTAAACATATTTTTAAAGACGCTAGATGGCATATGTCAGAAACTTGGTTGAAGGAAGATAACCAGTGGAGCATAACCAGTATATCACCACTGTGAAAGCTGTATAGGAATAACAGAAAAGATTGTACCAGTGAAAGAGGGTCTCTATGTATTAAAAGCTAAGAGCCAAATCAGATAAACAAATTGACTGTATCATCAAGTGTCACAGGATCTGTAGTCTGGAATGCCATGCCTAAACAGGAAAAAGTACAGTGACGGGATTAAATTATGAGCCACCTGAGATCACCAGGTTGATGAAAGTAAATGTGACAAACCAAGGAAACCAGAGAAGTTTCAAGGGCAGCAAGCACAGTCCTAAAGGAGACTTAAATTGCTGTCGTGTGGGTTAAGTGTTGTGATGGGGCACAGTGCTACATTTCTAGGTGTACCATAAATAACTATTCAGTGCAGCTCATCAGGAGACCTACGGGAAGTGAAACAATCCTTGAACCATTCCTGAGATGTGTGCAGGATCACACATAAAAGCTACTCTGTAAGGGTGGGATGTGTCTCATCTGACTGTAGAGACTTGTAAGCTAAGCTAGGTGACCTTGACTGGAAGAAACAGGTAATTTAGGGTGTTGTTCATTAACCAAATACAGACAGATAACGAATCTTGTCCTCTGTGTCCATAATGCACTCTGAGCCAATATCCTTGCAGGGGTGAGAAGAGTAAAAAAAATCCAATACAGTATGTGTTTTAATTTAAAAGAGGGAAAGTAAATAAAAGTGAGAAGTCATTCATGTAACAAAGGAATTTAAAGGAGCAGAAAAAGGTGTTGAATGCTTGCAGGCAGCACGGAGAGTGTTCAAGGACAGCATATTAGATACTTAGAGCAAATTCATGTCACCTGTCAAAACAGACTTTGGAAACACCAGAAGAGGGTTCTGTCAGTAAACACAGGGGAAAAGAATCTATCAGAAGAAGAAGAAGAAGAAAAGGCATCCTTCAGTTTGTTGAATTGTAACCAAATAGAAAAAAAATACCTCTAGCAATTTTGATGTAAAGCTACAGGAATGCAGAAACAATTTGCTAAAGATATGAAAAGTACATCGTTTTTAAAAACTATGAGAACCCTGTAGACTACCAGACAGTTTGTAGGCCTTGTAAGTGACTGAGAAATAAAACCTGAGCTCAAATTAGATAAGGATCTGTCTCAAAATCTCAAGTAAAAGTTTTAGAGTAACTAAATGAATAGCAGCAAATTGCCAGAACCAAGATTCTAAAGGGATTTAAGAACAAAATTGCTGAGCTACTGCCTCAGCATGGAATTTGTTCCTCAAAAATTGCCTCCGGTACAAGGAAGATGGCAGCGATGGAATAACCATTTATAAAGAAGTAATGGGAGGGATCCAGTGAGCAGTAGACCAGTGAGTCTGACATAATAGTACGTAGAATATATAAAGAATGTATTTAGGACTATGAAACTATGACAGAGAGTAACATCAACTGTTACCACCACTGACTGGTGGACCCTTAGGATGAAGAGTCCATGTGCCCTGTGTAGAGGAAAGCTGTTGCCCACAAATGGATGAGGTTTTCTGAAAAAAATCACTGAGGATGTGACCAAGGGGATTCAATAGGTAAAGGCTGCTTGGACCTCCAAAAGGCCTCTGACAAGATCTCTTACAGGTGTCTCTTAATAGAGGCCTGGGATAAGAGGGAAGATCCTCCCATGCTTTAACAAGTGAGTAACCACTATGTAACGGCGAGGAGGAATGTGGTTGGTCTTCTTAAGGAGAGAGCTCATGAGTGGAGTCAGATGTTCAGTGTCTTCACAAATAATGTGGGGAGGGAGGTATAGAATGAAATGACAATTCTTGCTTGTGTGCTAGATTATTCACGGTAGCAAAAGCACAAGCTGCTTGAACAGGGTTGCAGAAGGATTTCACAGTACGCAGACAAAATGCGCTGCGCTGGTGGCAGGTGAATTCAGTGTTGATAGAGGCACGTGGAGGAACATGAGCCTGGTATGCTTGCAGAAGAACGGACTTTGAGCTGGATATTGCCATTCAGGAAGAGATCTTGCAATCCTAACAGATAATTAAAGTGTCAGTTCAGTGCATAGTAACAGTCAAAACAGTAAATAAAAGGGCAGGAATTTGTAGGAAGGGAATAGAGAACAAAACAGAAGGCCCAATTGTGCCACTGGTGTGGTGTGTGGGGGCCATCTCCTTGTTCCTTTCCACTTCAAAAGGCATTTTTTACAGGGGACGATACAGAGAAAGGCAAAAGGACAAGAAAACCTACTCAGTGTCTCTGTGTGAGGAATGATTAATGCGGCTAGGGCTCTGCAACTTGGAAAAAAGGACAATAGGGGAATAAAAGACTGATTGGCAGAGGAGAAAAGAACAGATAATAGTTATTGTTTACAATACTGTGAGAACTAAAGGGCACCAAATGAAATCATCAGATAGCAAGTTCAAAATAAAAGATAGTTTTCACACTCTTGCTACACATGATATTTCACATCCAAAAGTCTACAGAAATCCAGAAAGTGGTTTGAAAAATTCAGTTCATTAAACACAAAGATACCACTTCTGCCTCAGGAAGGATCTGACTCTAATCTGCAGGTAGCTGGAATTTAGGAAAGTACATCAGAAAATGCCATTACATGCCTCGTCTATTTTTATGTTCTTCCCTGGGCATCTGCTACTGGCTGCTGTCAGAGCGGGACGGGTGGGGGCACCTTTAGTCTGCCCCAGGGTGTAGGGTCCTATGATTCCAGAGGGTTATCTAGAACTGGATTTTCTTGAGGCGGGTAAACTAGCTTTTATTTTTAGTATTTTAGTCTGTGCTACCCACAGCCTTTCCAGAGTGCCCTGCGCAGTGGGTAAGCCAGCTCGGCGTGCGTTTGGAGAGGGTCCCTGCGGACTGACGCTACAAAGGACAGCCTGCGCCTCCTGTCCCCGGCTGGTCCTGCGAGGAAACCAACCCCCCACCAGCTCACCCCAAACGAGAACTTTTGTGGGGGTTCAGTTTGTGGCCGCACAGTTGCTAGACGTGCCGGTGCAGAGGAGGGAGAACAGTTCCCCCCACCACCTGCAGTATCCCACAGTGGCGCTGGGTTAGACGTTGGGCAAAAAGCACACAGTCCGTTCTGTTCTGCAAAAATCAAGCTGTGACTGTTTTTCAGAGATTGTTTTTAATGTGTCTTCTAGAAGAGCTGTGTGGGGTTTGATCTTGTTCTCCTTTGGCAGTTCGGCTGTTTTTCCCCTGCAGGTAGGGGTTGGACATGGCAGAGAGCTTGTGAGCCGGCTGATAAAAAAGCGTGAAACCTTTCGCTTGCAGGTCCCAGGGTCGTCAGCACTTCAGTGTCACTTCTGTTTGCTGGGTTGGTTTTTTTTAATGATTTGTGCCAAGAAAAATGTGTGGGGCTCTGTATAAACATCTTATATAACACGTAGTAGCTTGTTTTTACTGTACTATCCAATGTGTGCTTGCACCAAGAAATAATAGGGAAGTTTGGGGATTCAGAAGGGAATTCCTATCGGTCTCCTGTGCAGTGCAGCGCAGTCTGGGTTTTTGTAGGAAGATGGCATTAACATTGCAGGGCGATGTTTGGCCTTTCCTTCTCTGTCTGAGGCAGTGCTAGGGGAAACCATGTGATTTCAGTGGGTGTTGAGACGCCGCTGCGCGCAGAAATGCCTCCAGGGTTTTGTGAACACGTCCCTGGAGGAGACGGTCCCCAGTTACAGGACAGGCTCAGCTGAGCAACGCAGTCAGCAGGTAAAGAATGAGCCATAACGATTACGGAGCTTTCCAAACCATGAATATAATGCTGTGTACAAGCGCAGGCTGCGGCAGGCTTTGCGCTCTGCCGGTGGGAGCAGCTCCTGCCTTTGCTTCCCGTGCATGAACCGATCCAGCTTCACTGCAGAACGACGCAGATGTTAAGGGTGGTAAATGCTGGCCCGTGGTGAATGAATGAGGTTGTGCTCTGGCTGGGTCAGTCCCAGTGAAAGCTGGGCTCTTTGGGTGCTTTCCTGCTTCACTCCCTATTTTCTGGAGCAGCTGAATTAAGTTTGTAGTTTGAGTGAGAAAATGTCTCCGTCCTCCCCACTTTCCCCGGGAGCAGTCTGCTGCAGCCTTAACGCTTTGGCTGCTTGTGCCCTCAATAATGATACAGCATTTGCCTGTGAAGCAAGAGAAGTTTTAATAGCCGTCCAAAAAATACCTTCATTGTTTACTTCTACTGGAATTTTAACCGGTCTAGCGTAACAAAGATAGACCGATACCCCGAACAGTGTTGTAACACAAAGAACTGCCAGCTCCCATCCAAACAGTCTTTCCCTTTGAATTGCAGTCATTTGAATATAGACTGAAATCGCATTAAGCTGCTTTAATGAAAAACAAATGTACTCCTTGGCTTGCTGCGTTTTGAGACGTTCGGGCACTTGGGGAGCGGTCTGGGCGGCGGAGGCGGCTGTCGGCACAGCGTGGCCGGGGCCAAGGCAGCCAGGTTTTTTGTTCTTTTCTGGAACTTCCTCCCTAAGGGCACCCCATGATGTCAGCGAGCCGGGAGCTCGCCGTGGCGCGCGCCGCTGGCAGCTCCCAGCCGGCCCCGGCCTCGGAGGCGCAGCCGGGAGCCGAAGGCGGCGAAGAGGCTGTTTTCTCGGCGCCGCGGGTCGCTCGGAGCCCTTCGTGGTCCTCCGCCAGCCCTTTAGGACCGAGCATCACCTGTTAGGGGTCAAACCCCTTCCCCGGGGAGCAAGTCTGACGGCAGCATGGTAGCCAGGGGGGGAATGGCACGATTTTGGAGTCTGGAGAGCCTTCAGATGGGTACGTGTGAGTAGAACATGCTCTCTCTCTTGCTATTTTTTACGGTGTTTTTAGATTGAACTGATAAACTGTGGCAGTCGGGGGGCCTGATTCTGATCACACTTGCACCGTGTCATCCACGGGAGCCTGCAGCCTTACACTGGTGACAAAGCTGCTGGGAGATCAGAATCGGTCCCGGGCTGTCTTTTAAGTTTTTGCATCCCGTTGGTGCGATCAGAAAAGCCCACCCCACCTCTGATATTTCTGTCTGTAAACAATAGAGGAATAGATGCAGAGTGCAAGCGACTTGATGTTCGCTTGAGTCTAACTATGGAGACAATGTAAGCTTGTTGATTTGGTGCAGAATAATGAAGAGTTATCGGTCCCCAAATTGCAGTCATTTTTCATCTGGAGCCAAATGAATTAGGTTATTTTGATGTGCCGTTGTTACTGGAACAAACCAACAGGCAGTACTGATAGTACAGTGGGGATGTATAAAGGATCACTGAGATTAATTTTTTTTTTTGGTGTTGCTTTATAACCTAAAAATTGATTTAATGAATTATTTATTTGCAGATTTTTTTAAATGAAGCAGTTTCAGTAAGTTTCACAAGATGTATTTTAAAAGTTTATCAGTGCGCAGGTTTGTGAGCCTGTAGGGGAAAAAAATCTTGTTTTTTTAAATACAGATTCTGCATCCTCCCTGGTTAGGCAGATTATATCATTAATGTGAGCATATATTTAAAATGCTGGGGAGTAGCAGAGAACAGTTGAATAGCCATGTTGTGTTACACCGAGACTATGCCATATTTTTCCACTTCTAAAGGAAAGAAAAATCTTCCAAGTTCTTCAGTGAATCTGTGCAGTAGCCAGCTTTGATCTCTCCTGCAAATTAATACCCAAATGACCAAAGATGCTAGCGATGGTGTGAGCGCCCGTAAGGAGGGGCTTGATGTGTTTCTCCCTAGAAGGTACATCACAGATAGGCAGCGGCGTGTGTAGCTGTGTAGGTGTGTGGAGTAAAGCGACTCTCGCCCATGCGGAGCCCAGAGCTCGGCAGGCAGGCGGTACCCAGGCTGGAGGCAGGGCAGAGAAGAGGCAGGATCAGAGCCCGGCTGCTCAGCCTTGCTGCTAGGTGGAAGTGGCAGGTTCAATAACTCTGCTTAAAAGTCTGTTCCCAGGCACTGCGGAGTGAGAGAGATGCTCTGTAGGCTGCACGGCAACTTATCTGGGACGCAGTAACCGTTAGAAAAGGAGTTCAGTGCCGGCAGCCCATTCTGAATTTTTTTAATTTTTTATTTTCTCTTGGATTTTTGAGCACTGTGTGATTCTTAGACTCTCTAGTTTTTCACAGCTTGGGCATGCCATAGGAATAAATCTTCAGGGATAAATTAACAAGGACCAGAGAACTGGGCCACTGGTTGTGAAATCTTCTTGATTACTAGCTCATCCCCTGATCTGTTTGAACATTACAGCTGGCTTTCAAAGGCAAACCTGCTCTGAAAGGGTCTAGCACTGAGCAGTGTGGACGTGAGTCTCTCAGTAGAACTTGGTCCCCGGTCCTCTTCACCTGCCAGTGTGGAGATGATCGCCGAAAGGATCTGCCACCCAGTGATGTACCCCAAGTGGGTTTTACACAGATTTACATGTGCATAGTGACAGTCACTTACATGATGTTTCTCTTGGTTTATGTGGCTGTGTAATAAGATGAAGCCCATCTTTGGTCTGGCCTCCATTTCTTTACAAAGCTGCCTCTTTGGTCAGAAAATGTACAGTTGCCAAACCAAGGATTTTTTCGGGCTTGGAGCAGGGGCTGCGGCGTGGGCTGCCCCCCCCTCTCACGGGTGGGTGGGCAGGGAGCTGTTGGGGTGTCACATCCCTGCGGGGGGATGTCATGACGGGATGGCACCCAGGCTGGGACTGACAGCGGCCCCCCTCTCACTGCTGGGGGGGCCATTGGACCTCCCTCATCTCCTGTGTGGGGAACATGGCATTGAGACCTCCCTCCTGATTCAGGTCGTTTGAGATGTCCTCTGGGTAAAAAAAAATAAGTAAATAATGGTTATAGTTCTGGTTTTCGCTCGCAAAAAGGAGAATTTCATCAGCTGCTAAATGAGAAAATTCTGAAGAAGAGTAAAAAGTATTTAATGGCAGGAAAGTGGTTTTCCTGAGAGCTCTGCTGCCCTCCGCTTCTGCTGTTACTGTTATATCCGTGACAACAAAGGCAACTTCTCAGAGATTCATCTTGCATTGTTTTATTCTGGAAATCAGAAAAAATGATGAAGCAAACAGCTGTTGCACCTTTGTTTTAGTTGCGGCAGATGGTGGGGCTGAACCTTCGGCCTTAGTGGACGACAATGGCAGTGAGGAAGACTACAGTTACGAGGAGCTCTGCCAAGCCACTCCCAGGTACCTGCAGCCCGGAGGGGAACAGCTAGCAATTAACGAGGTAACGTCCTGGGCTTTGCGTTGCTGTAATGGTGGCGGGTGTGTTTTCCACAGGTCTGAGGTTTCGTGTTAACGAGAGGTGCCACGGCAGTAGCCACCAGAGTGAAGAATCCGGCAGCCGTGGTGTCCTGTCTGTGGCAGGGCCCACGGGCAGACGCCAGGGGAAGAGCACGGTGACTAGTGCTTCCCTGGGACTGTAACTCGTTAGCCTGTGTAACTGCTCTAATTGTAGGACTCTAATTGTTCTCACTAATAAATACAGACATAGATTTCTGAAAATCCAGAATTTTAGTTCTATCCTGTATTAGGAATAATCGTGGGTGCTCTAGCGAGGTATTTTGATCTGTCAGTAATTTATAAACAGTTCATTGTTTATCTTTTGTCCCTCACAACCTCATTTTCTCCCCACCTCAGCTGATCAGCGATGGCAGCATTGTCTATGCAGAAGCTCTCTGGGACCATGTGACTATGGATGATCAAGAGCTGGGCTTCAAAGCTGGAGATGTCATTAGAGTTCTAGAAGCTTCCAACAAAGACTGGTGGTGGGGAAGAAACGAGGACAAGGAAGCCTGGTTTCCAGCTAGCTTTGTCAGGGTGAGTAACTCTCTTGCTTTTGCACCATTGTCACGTGAGATTCCTGGCAGAGCGCAACAGCAATAGTCGTGGCGTTACGTTTAAGTCAAGGGCCTGGTCCTCAGCATCTTTGTATCTGAACCTCAGTGGTGCAACCCCCAATGACTTCACAAGGAAAAAAGCAATAGAGAATCGCACCCCAAGATCCCTTAGCTCTTCTGACACCTTCTACAGTGGCTTCTTCCTTTCGTGACAAAAGGAATTTCTCGAGCAGAAATGAGGGCAGCAGAAAGCTCAGCCGGGAGCAGTCAGTGTATATGGAGAGGACATAGCAGTTTTCACGAGGGAGCAGGGAAAGCTATGCTGCAGGGATTTCTTGGTAAAACAGAGCTTAATTTATTATCACAACATCATGTAGGAATCTCGTTCACAGTCTGAACTCCCCAGTGGGAACTCAGCCAGATTATGACAGTATAACTCTTGAATGGTATAAAACTGACCTGTGTTTTAGAAATGAATTTAAAGTACTTTTTGAGATCCTGTAGTGAAGCTTGGGCCACACTGTATGAAGTACTACACAAAGTGCAAGAGATGGTTCCTGCCTTTGCCCTTCCCAGATCTCCAGCCAACATGGGCAATCAGACAAAAGTCAAAAAAGGAGGTGCTGTTATCCACGTTGTACAGATGGGGAACTGGGGCAGAGGGAAACTATTTAAAAGTATTTGAGTTGTCTACTTTTGTAATTCTTACCCATGTGCTGGCTTGGCCAAAATAACACATAAACTATTAGTAAGGGTCAGAAATAAGCTTAAGTCTGAAAAATACACAGGCAACACAACATGGTATCTCTCAGATATTGTGAGTAGAAAGCCATGTATTTAACCAGACAGAAATCTCAACACTGTATTTGAATATGCATTGGGTACAATGAGATAAATCCTGTTGTGGAACTCTCCCTCTAAGGTAAGAATGGGAACATTTCTGTAGCAAGGCCTCTCTTAATTGTAAGAAGTTTGTAACAGTTATATCACATTTTGTAAAAGTTTGCTGCTTTACTCTAGTTTGCTTTGTTTGTTCTGGCTGCAGCTGCGAGTTAATCAGGAAGAAGTGCCAGAAAATTGTAGTAGTATCCAGGATGAAGAACAAGATGCAGATATTAGCAAGCATCGTCAGAAAATAGCTGAAAACAAGGATCAGATGAGAACCAACGTTATACAGGAAATTATGAACACAGAACGAGTCTATATCAAGCATCTCAAGGACATCTGTGAGGTACATGCTTTAACCTGAGGGCATTCTGCTGACCTAATGTGAACAAAACATCCCATATAAGTCCAGAACCGGAGTGGTTTCTCATATCAAAATATTCCCAATACCACTTCTGAGACTGTCAGTCAGACCCTTCTTGTGTCCTCTTACAGCTTTCCTCTCTGCTGACTGCCACAAGGCATTACTTCCTTTTTTTTAAAAAAAAACATTCCACTTTTAACATGGAAAAAGTGCTTTGCTTATCTGACTGCTATTTCCATAATAATGAGATAAGGAAGTTCAGTTTATTTAGAACTTTTTACCACTTGGTTTAGATAGAAAACTTTCAGTAACTTTAATAAAACCAACTATAGTTCAGGGACAAAATTTTTTGAAAGTAACTTGCAAAGAGAATGTTTGCTGGGTGAGATTTTTTTTTTGTTTTCTCCAACAAAGAGATTTTTTCTGGATGCTTAGAAGCTATGAAGAAGTCTTTAAAGGTGTTTTAGAACTACCTTGCTTGTTTGAACCATAAAACGTGTGGGGGGGTTCTGCTTTTTGTTCAAGTTTTGTTGGAGGCCCACACTTGGGCAAGAAGCTTCTTGGTACTTTTCACTGAAGTTTGCCTCTTTTGACATGGACTGTGATGCATTTGACCTGTATTTGTGGTTAGCATCTGGAAGGGTGCTAAGCAACCTACCAAAATATTCTTTGTACCCTTAGTTTGCTAGGTTTCTGTCTGTATTTTTCATGTTGTCATCCTTTAGTCCACCACTCATCATTAAATTCTTTCATGAACAACAAAGTAGACAAGACAGCAGTGGTTGGGTTTTTTTTTAGATCAGACCTTTTTTATGCATTTTGAAGAAAGAGAGAAGGGAAAACAAGAAGACAAAAATTGGTTGCTAATTGGCTAATTTTAAAACATTAAATGTAAGTTTTGTCATTTAGATTCACTATTTACTTAAGCTAGTAAGCCTGACTGTGTGCGTAAAAGATCAGGGAGGAATTTGTACATGCAGCTATGTCGTTGCCGTGGTTAGCTGAGTTCTAGGACATGACTTTCATATTTTACTGACTTATTAATTCTTAGACTGATACTAATAATTAATTTTCTCTAATTCATATATTCTATACCTCTTTTTTTTAAATCTTGACATGCCTCCGAGTTTGCTACAAGAGCGCTAACACACATTTTCCAAGCAGAGAAGTGAGTGAATCTGTAGGGTGGTGCAAGCCGGACATAAGGCTGAAAATACACTCAAGTGAGACTAAGCCGGAAAAGCTACTGCGGATAGTAATCCAAATTTGCAAGCTGTGCACTAGAATGAATCACTAGGGCTGGTGCAGTCAGGATCATGAAGCTGGAGTATACCCAGAAAAACTTTATACATTCAAGAAGTGTCTGCAGTCCACATTATAAGAGCTGAACAGGAATTAGTTTTCCTTTTCAGAGTTATCCTCCTAATAGTAGTTAATGTGGTAGCTGACTTGCAGTGTAGCCACTGCACAGCTCTCAGAGCAGATGGCTGTGGAGGAGACAGGAATATTCATAACAGTGCCAGAAATATTCAGAGTTGCTTCCTGGTAAACCTCACCAGAGCAATTGCAAGGCTTTTTACAGCTGTCTGCTCCCAAAGCAATTTGGGGGAAACCTGCCTGAAAGCAGCCAAATGGAAGAGCCTGGCAGATAACCTGTATCATACCAGTTAACCTTCGCACTGATCCATACCCCGGTGCCATTACTGATACGAGAGTATGAGCACAGCAGCTATTCCTGGGTATTTAGCCCCTGCACTGTATCCTCCTCGCCACGCTCAGCTTTGTGGAAGAGGTACCTGAAGATGTGCTGGCTGTGTATTTTTCAGCCCTAAGAGGCCCCCCATCGTTTTAAAACTGGAGGACTCAGTTGTGTATCTACTTAACACTGGGTACGAATAAAGTGAGCTGGACCCCTGTGATGTTCCTACAAGTAAAGAGAAAAAAAACTGGAAAAGTTTTATGCGCAGTCTTGCCAATACTGTTACCTCCTGCCAATACCATATGGATTTTTACCAAACAGCAGCATTCTGAATGTGTTATAATATGTTCTTCATTTTGCTTCTCTGGCTTAGACTGTGCCCTATTTACGTACTGGTTAAGGAACCAGTACTTCAGCCCTGGTAGAAATTCTTTATATTAATTGTTTTAGGGTTTGTTCTTACCTGCATAGAGAAGAACTCTTATGGCAAAGAGAAATGGCTCTGAAAAAGTGCAGCAGCTAAAGTAGTAGCGTGCATGGGGTCTTACACCAGGCTCGCCTCCAGCTTGGCGGGTAATCATAACGAGGAGATGTGAATGGGCTTCACAAATTCTGCAGGTTTCTGGTTCCCTGATTCATTTATGGTAGTGTGAGACAGCAGTTGGACTGCAAGAATCAACGTGTAAACATTTCAGAGGCAAATCTGGAATTGCATGTCCGTGTGTGTGTGTCCGTGTGTCCACAGCTGGGAAACGACTCACCTGCCCATAGATCACAGCTCAAATGGGCTTGTTCAGGGTAGAGCCTGTTTTCACATGTTCAAACTAAAGAGGTTATTCATTTAATTTCCAGGGTTATATTCGGCAGTGTCGCAAACATACAGGAATGTTCACCACAGCTCAGTTAAGCACCATTTTTGGAAATATTGAAGATATTTACAAATTCCAAAGGAAGTTTCTGAAGGATCTGGAGAAACAGTACAACAAAGAGGAACCTCATCTAAGTGAAATAGGGTCATGTTTTCTTCAACATGTAGGTTGCAAAAGTTTGGTTTATTTATGAAATTAACAAAGTAGGACAAGAAAATGCTAAGTTACAATGTTAGGAGGGGATTTTAGCAACAAGGGCTTAATTAAAGAATTATTTAAATGCTTTTGATTTCTCCTCATCTTTAGCAAGCATGTAACTTTGTGCACAATTTTAAGTTTCCTTTTCAAAACTTTAGTGATCACAGATGAGCTGGACTATTTGCAGTGATCTCATATTGGGCATGCAAAAACTTCCTAAAGAAAATAAGGAAGGAAGGTGGTGGGGAAAGAGGCTGTGAGTTCATGATAGACACTTGCTAAGCCTATAGCTGTCTTCCCCAAAGAAAATTACTTCTTAAAGTGGATTTGATTATCCTGACTCAATGGAGGCCTCTATTTCTGGGTTCTTACAAAGAAAGTACATAGTGTTGACAGTTACAAAGTAGATTTCTGCATAGTTTCAAGGCTGATCAGCCTGGAAACAAGATAGGAAATGGATTAATTAATCTAATTAGTTATAATAGATGTTACAGAAATATCTTTCCTCCTTTATAGATAACTACTTTAAGCTTTGACTTTTTTTTTTTTTAATAGCAAGAAGGCTTTGCTATTTATTCAGAGTATTGTAACAATCATCCCAGTGCCTGCATTGAACTTTCCAAACTAATGAAACAGGGCAAATACCGTCACTTCTTTGAGGCCTGCCGCTTGCTCCAGCAGATGATTGACATTGCCATTGATGGTTTTCTTCTCACGCCCGTTCAGAAAATCTGCAAATACCCTCTGCAGCTTGCAGAATTGCTCAAATACACCACTCAGGAGCACAGGTAAGAGAATGAAAAAAACAAATCTTATAATAGTAGTAACACCTAATTACTCAAGCTTTCTGGGTGACACAATACTACAGCTTTTGAGATCAGGAACAAAACTCCCATTGACCACTATAGACAAGAGCTCCTTACTAGATACAAAAACAGTAGGTGAAAATGGAGCACAGGGGACTGACAGGGTGCAAGACAGAATGAGGAATAAGTGAAAGAGGGAGAAGAAAAGGAAGAAAGTGCTGAAATAGGATGCAGGGAGGGATGTGTAAATCAGTGAAAAAAAGCTGATGTGTCATTTCTTTGACGGAGAAGGAAATCCACAGAAAAAAGGGGGAAGCTGCATAAATGTTGTGAACACAAGAAAGGTAAAGAGGGCCTTAGAAAAAAAACCACAATCGGAGCAAGCTTGGAGGTAATGTTTTTTAGAAACTTACCTAGTAATAAACATTGCCTTTGTTTGCAATAAAGTCCAGATATTAGATTTTCAGCTGGGATAAATAAGAATTGAAGTTGCAGGTTATTAGCCTTTCTAGTATACACTTGAGATGATTAAATCTCTGACTAAATTAAGATTTTATCTCTAAATGTCTTCCTTTTTACCTTGTACAACTGCAAGAAAAATGTTCCATTGTGACCCCTGTCCTCAAAGTCCAAATACAGCCTGAGGCAATGCTTCCTCGGCCAAAGTCTGCACTTCTTTAACCTTGAGAAAACTCCCCTTGGAGACCACGGGATTTTTGCCAGGGGCGAAACGTAGGGGATGTCAAGTACTGTCATTCAGGTGTGAAATGCCTCTGTTCAGTTCTGTGGCTACCTGGGAAGTGCCGCAGTAACAATTACTACCGTGGGTATCTCTTTCGCTGCTACTAATTTTAGAAAGATTATTCTGTGAGCTATTAAACCAGCAGATGAAGTGACAGCAAGGTCTTGCCGCCTTCCACCCATACTACCTGTCTTTCTTTTCTGTGGCACGGCATCCAGAGATGCCTACAAGCACGGACAGGCGCCCAGTGCACAGAGATGCTCATAAACAGGCAGACCTACACCCACACGGAGCCTTGGTAAAGCTCAAGCCACCTGGTTTTTTTGGTAGCTTTTTGTTTTGTTTTCATAAAAAGTTTGAAGATCCAATGTGCACAGCCTGCCGCGAAGGCCACAGGTTATGCAGCAAGTGTGGAATAACGTACACACCAACACAGAAAGAAGGAACTGAGATAAGGAAGGGCAAGAGTAGCAGTGTGTATATCATGCGGTCACCCTGTGGGACATCTGCCTGACATTAGTAGGATCCTGTTATTGTTAATCTCACTTTTTGTATACAGTGTGGCAGAAAAGAGTTTCCATAGATATAAATAGAGGAGAGTAACTCGCAGATTTAGAAGGGAAGCGCATCCATCAGCAGCAGCCGATGAAAATAGGAACTGAGGCAGAAGCAGATAAAAAGGACAGCGAGGCTGACCCCTTTGCAGGAGTTATTTCTGGCTCATGCTGTTTTCTACCTCTGGCCCCCTTTTCTGCAAGAGGTGTTCTGATAAAGGAGGGAAGGCAGCTGCTCTGCTGGGACTCTAAGGCAAGAAACATGGGTCTCCTTCTCTCTTCTCAGAGACTCCATTTGTCAGCCATTTTGTCAGCATTGTGTCCTTTTATTCCCCTCTTTGGTTCCCATGTTCTTGGGTCCCTTGCTCACCTTGTTTGAGGTTGTTTTCAGTATTTTTTCTGCCCACATAGCATTCTCCATTTGCATTCATTGACCCAGCCACTGGGAACAAGAAGGACAAAATACAGTTGTTAATCATGATTAAAGGAATGCCCTTCCCAATAAAATCCCACTAAAATCTTGCTTAAAAACAAATACCTTTGCTGCAATGTAGGTATCACTGAGGTCAACAGGAGTTCTACCATTGTTTTCAATACAGACAGTGCTGCAATTTGTTAATCTACATCCACCTCCTTCCACCAGTTTAGTAATTTGCTCCTGGACAAAGCCTAGCAGTACAGCAGCACTGAATTGTACAGACTACTGTGTGACGTTCAGGATAGCTGAGAATCAGGTTTCTTTTACTTAAGTACCCTAAGTAGAGGGATAGATGCATAATGTGGGCTAATACTTCAAGCACTGTGTTACAATTTGTGATTGCATCATATCCATTGCATAAGTGATCTTTGAAACGTGCCTACATTTCACAGTGATTATAACAACATAAAAGCTGCATATGAGGCTATGAAGAATGTAGCGTGCCTGATCAATGAGCGAAAACGAAGACTAGAAAGCATAGACAAGATTGCACGTTGGCAAGTCTCTATCGTAGACTGGGAGGTAAGCGTCAGCCTGTCCCTTTCCTGAGCAAAGGTACTCTGTACAGTACTTCATGTCCTTTACAGGATACGTCTTTCTGCATAGTAGGTAGTTTATGGTGTCTACTATTCAGCTGGTCATTGCTCAGTTAAAAGTCCAGTTGCTTCATTGCAGTGATTCTGTTACTGATTACCTTGTTTATAAATCTGGAAGAGCAGCATGTATTAACATGGACACTTGTCTTTGAGCTGACACTGGATTGAGCTGACAGAATGGATTTTTTTGTAATGCTAGACCTATAGAATCTCCTTGGGATTTTTGGTAGTTCTGTCAGAACTTGAACCTGCTTCACTGACTTTAATGAGTTTCCTCCTGATTTATGTAGAAATAAAGTAGAGCAGAACCACATTCTGTAGGAGAGTGTCTACATTCTGTGACATTTTCAAATCTAATAATAAAAATACAAGAAATATGAATGAACTTGAGACTTGATTATAAAATGAGACTGGTTAGGCACACAGTAAGATCTTAAAATATTATTTACTTACTACATATATATATATATCTTCTTAGGGACCAGATGTGTTAGCCAGAAGCTCAGAACTGATCCACTCAGGAGAACTGACCAAAATATCAAAGCAAGGCAAAAGCCAGCAGAGGACTTTCTTCCTTTTTGACCATCAGCTTGTGTTCTGTAAGAAGGACTTACTGAGAAGGGACATCTTGTATTATAAGGATCGTATTGACATGGATGAGATGGAAATTGTGGACACTGAAGATGGCAGAGACAAAGACTTTAACATTAATGTCAAAAATGCTTTTAAGATACTAAACAGAGCCACAGAAGAGATTCATTTGTTCTGTGCAAAAAAACAGGAAGATAAAAAGAGATGGATGGAGGCATGCGAAAGTGAAAGGAGAAGAGTTCAGGAAGACAAGGAAATGGGTGAGTGGAAGGATTTCCTCTCTAAAAGGTGTTAAAAACAAAGGGGAATGTTCCTGCTTTTATGCTTCTTTATGCTTTGTGCAGATGGGCACTCTACCTTCTGGGACTGGTGTCTCTTTCTTACCCAACATGACCTTTAGCCATGTAAGTGAAGCCTATTCAGGTGTGTTTGCCCTGTCATTGTGGACCAAAGGTCCAGGGCAGTTAGCTATGACATCCATGTCACAGCATAATGCATGTAATTCTGGTGCATTACGGAGCAGAATAAGATATGAGATATGACAAGATGCAATTCACAAAGATAATAATAATAATAATAATAATAATAATAATAATAATAATAATAATTCCATTCAAAATCCTAGCACTTTTGTATGAATCATTGGCCCAAAACATCTGTTCGTAAAGGACATTTTATTATAAAGCCAAGCAGCAATAATTGTAGATCTATACTGTCCATGTCATATAATGGCACCTCCTGTGTCCAGGAGACCTGTGCAGTTGCATGGTATCATTAGTTACAGAGCCAATAATAGCACCACTGGGCAGTTTGCAGAGAAATGAAGCCTAACCTTGCATGAGAAGGGAAAAAGGTACCAAATCGTAGCATCAGCTTTAGACCCACAGCCTGTGGAACAGTCTAAGGACAGTGTCTTCTGTGTGAATGTACATTTGGGATTGTTATTTAGATTTTTGGTTTTGCATAGTTTCATGCTTCCTTTAAGATCAGTGACAAAAGCTCCAGCAAAATTTCAATGGCAAAACATACATGAAGAAGACAGCAACACTAATAAGAAAAATAAAACTCTTTTTAATATTCCTAAAGAAGTAATGAAAATACTAGTACATCCGTGTGTGTTGACTGCATGAGAACTTTTCCTTTTTATAACACTCTTCAGGCTTAGGCTTTGGATAACAGCCAGTTAAAATTGGAAGTGCAGTGAAGTGGATGATATAACTCAGAAATTATTAAAATTTAAACAAGATGCCAAATCTCATATTCCATGTTCACGTAAAACACCTGGTCAGAAGAATAGGAAAACAGGAATAACACTTAGATTACAAATGTAAATCTTTTGATCTTAGTGCCTTTCTCGTTTGGTACTGTTGTAAATATTTAAATAAGGCCTCCTCTGTATGTACTGTAGATAGTCTGTAAGCTGAAGAAAATACTTTCAAGTTTACCAATTCATACTCATAAACCAGTTTTAACTCTTCTCCATTGCAACAAGTGATGCAATTAACCCCAATCGTCTGGCGTCTAGAGTAAACAATGAAGCAGCTACAGCTAAACTTCCCTCAAACTTTCCAAACTTTTCAAAACCAACTCTTCGCCTGTGCTGAACATCATGGTGTGACATTTATGATCCTCTTGGGCACAACACTGATGGCTTTCACAAGTTGCTCTGTGTAGAGCTTGTTCAGTCACCTTATCCTCATGGGGACGGGTGGTGGCTGCCTTTCCTAATTCACCTAAACAGGACTCTAAAATAAAGTGGATACTGCAGAAGGGTGAAGGTGATCAGAAGGTAATAAAGCAATGCAGAGGATCTGATGATGAGTGTCCAAACAATCCCTCTTACAACAAAGTTACAGAAAGCCTCCACTCCACCATACGACAAGAACAGTAGTATAGTCATATGGAAGGACAATATGGAATAAATCACAGCTCCTGCACTATTGTGAGCAGGACTGAGCAAAAGAAGATAAAATGTGAACATTTTCTATTCCCTTCCTTTCTAAGGAGCATTTTTGAGCTCTTCATATCTGTATCTACCCCTCCTCCCGCAGTGGTTGCTTTATGGAGCACCGGGAGAGTACGTTGAGTGGGCTAAATGCTGTATGTCAGGATGCTTCCGAGGCTCACACTAGTGCTTGCCCCGTGCAGCAGCAGGTCTGTCTTGTGCAGGCAGTGGGGTGTTCCCATTCTTTCTAAGTGACACTGCTGCAGAAGTCCCCAAGCATGAGGAAACTGCAAAGGCATAGCAGCTACAGCCCTAAATGTCATTATTTATTCTACTGGCACCTCATGAAAATCAATGTATGATATTCAAAAGGGTAACCATTCAACAGTGGTGGCAGTGGCAGTGATAACGATGAGATTTGCTGTAATACCACTAACCCTTACTTAGCGCTGAGTCACAAATTCCTTTGGTGCTGAGCGCAAGGATTGCACGGGAGGGTCCATCACGCTTGCTGCTCTTCAGGCACTGTGCAATAACTGGTAGAAAATTCAGTATAACGGGAGACTGTGTATTTGATAATGGCACATAGGCACATGCAGTCTTTTCTGTCCATGTAACATGCAGCCTTCTGGAAACTTGCTTTTCAAATGTCGCAGCTCATTATTCTGATGTACCTGTTTTGGCACAGGTATCATGAACCACAGGAAAGATAGTTGACTTATAATAGCTAATGTCCATCTGGTCTTGTGAGTCACAGTGGCTTGGATGTTTTCTCCATTACCCAGAAGACTGCTTCTTTTCTAAAATTTCCTTTTTTTGGCATAATGGAACATTTCCTTTAGCCAAAACCAGTGGAAAGGCGCCAGTATTCTCAACCTCAGGTTTAAATTTATCTTGTTGATTTTGTAAGCTATCTTGCTGGAGTTCACACAAAGCCTCTAATCTAACCACTCAGAGAACAAATACATACTCTTCCAATTCAGAACTGCAAATGGCATTTTACTTCTATTTTCAAAGACACTTTGGTGCAAGTCACTGTCTCCCAAACCATATCTAGCTTTTCTTAGCTTTTATGAATATATGGGAAGAAAAGGCCACAGCCAGAAAATCCTTCTCCAAACCACTAATAGTAACCCTAAGAAAGTGGTCCGATCTCTGTTGATGAAATTGCTTCAATTTTTTTTAATCTGTTTCCTTGTTTCTATAAAGGAAAAAAACCCTGCAGAATAAAATAAACTTCTGCTACCGCAAAATTATGGCAAACTGCTGTTGTATTGTAAGTTAATAGGCTGATTTGTAATGACTTCTTCATAAGTTCAGGCTAAAAAAGTGAAGGGAATTTTAAAAGTATAGAGAAGTGCACAAGATGCAAAATGGAACCAAACCAGACGCTTCATTCTGACTTTGAATCGCAACTTCTGTGCTCTTTATGTGCATGTGAGTGAAATGAGTGACAGCATGTGCACCCTGTTGTCTCCTTGTGCAAATATAACATATCCATGTATCTCATCTGTCTTGCACCCAGGGAGAGGAAACTGGAGTGTCTGTACATAGGCTCCAGACGACACCAGTCACTGGTGTCACCTTTCATAGTAGATGTCTGGTATCTCTGTACTCAGCACAGGTCAGTCATACACCTGCCACATGGTAGTAAATAGCACAGGGTTGACCACATACTATAGCATCATGTCCATCATACAAGTATGCAAACAAGTACATGAGACACCGGAGTGAGAGATCCAGCCCCAGTCTGATGAAGCCACAACCACATCACAGCCTGCTTCAGTGTCTGATGGATTATGTGATACTGTCTCCTCCAAGCGGAGGGAAAGATACCCCAATTTGTACTACAGCAATACCAGTGACTTCAGTTTGTTACCCCAAGTTAGCTCAGAGTGAGAGAAAAAAGAAACAGATTCTGCATTTGTGATCTATTACTTGGTGGCTTGTAGCTTTCAGAAGTGTTAATTTACACTTTTTTTTAAGCTCTTGTTATCTGGACTTATCTATAAAAAGAACTTTTTGAGGGTTAGTTCCCCAGTGATTGCCAGTAGGAACTGGAAAGCAGTTTTTCCCAGTAATCTACAGGCAAATTAATGTTCCTATTGTTATCCCAGTGAAAAGCGGTCTTTAAATTCATATGACAAAGTAAAACATACTTCTAAAAACTTCAGGTATGTTACTATTAAGATTTACTAAAAATTGTTTAAAATATATTTGGTTTAATTTAATGTAATCAAGTATTAGATACAGTATTTTTATACCAGTGCCCTAATTTACACTTTGACATAGGAATGGAAATCTCAGAAAACCAGAAGAAACAAGCCATGCAGAATGCCCGTAAGTCAAGGCATGGAAAAATTAAAGGTGAGTGTTCAGAATTGCTTTACATTCTTACTGTGTTCCAGTGTTCTTTATGTTAGGAAATAACACAATCTGGCTATGGTTGAGTTCTTCAGTCTTTTAAAAAAACTTAATGGTTTACATGGAGTTCAAATAATTTCCATTAACCTGTATTTTAATATCAAATTCCAATGCCTTTGTAAACTGTTTACTAAATCAGCTCCCCAGTCTCCTTCAGACAGGCAAGTCAGTGTTCTCTTTATTAGAAAAGAAACTCAAGAGGTAAGGCAAATGGTTTATTTAAGGATGTAAGAAGTCCGCGCAGAGATTAAATTAGAAATGGGGGTTACTGATTCCTTCCTTTGCTTTTACTCAAACACCTTGTTCTTATTTAGCAATTCTATGCTTTGTTAAAATATCTTAAAGTACTTTTTGCAAGCCATGTGTTGCTGTATTTATCATAATACACTCAAAATGGCTTCCTTCTGTCCTAGACTAGAAGGAAGGATGGACTAGAAATGTGTTTCTCTGGAAACAGCTTTTTTATTCCTTTTCTCTCTCAGAAAATGTGTTGTGATTTTGTCCTTTTCTGTCTTAAAGCCAGATCTCTAGTGTGTTGAGAGAATAAATTGAAGTGGGACCAGTTTAAGTCTGAATTTAGGAGTGAAGGAGTTGACGTTAGGTAGTCCTCTGCTCCCTGGGATTCATATTATTAAAGCATTTTCTCTTTATCAATCACTAGATACCTATAAAACCTGTCCAGATTTTCAGGGGAGTGGCTGAAAATTGTGATCAGGAGATTCTGTTCAGAATGCACAAAGGTCAAAGTCTGAGAACATTAGCCTGGAAAAATATTTTCCAAATCGAAGAAATAACATTTTTGTTGGTGGCAATATTTTACCCAGCCTTATTCTGAGTGTTGACTGAAGTACAAGTATCTACAGTGTTAAGTCATTCCTTTGAAATACCAGAATTTACTTGTGCAAACAATATAGCCAGGCTATGTGAAACTGCCGCTTATTTTTGGTAATTCTGTAATGTTATTTTTACTGTTATTATTCTCCTCTTAAGCCAAACCAATGCAGCAATTAAAAGTCTAATACCAGAAAAGGTAACCTTCAGTAGTGCTTCCATTCAAGATCATGGCAAAATTCATACTGGCTTTATGGACCATTGAATTTGTCCCATGGTCCTGTGCTTAAATTTTCTCAGAAGATTTCATGATCTGACTCATACGCTTCCTTAAACTGTTCCTTTTGCAGGTGTAAGCTATAATGGGTGTCCTGTGCCTCCTCCACACCAAAGCCTGCATCCTATTCATCAGCGCCACATCACTGTGCCTACCAGCATCCCGCAGCAGCAGGTTTTTGCCCTGGCAGAACCCAAGCGGAAGCCATCCCTCTTCTGGCATACCTTCAACAAACTCACCCCCTTTAAAAAGTGAGAGGCCAAGGACCGGGGAAGGACATCGGCATGGAGGGAGACTTACTCCAAAGAAGGACCTTGGAGACACGGCTAAGCTTATTTGAGCTCAGTGAATCTCCAGTTTTGGAGGGAAAACCTCGGGGTCCTTGAGCCAGAAATACAACCTTTGTCTAGAAGAAGAATGAAGGTCCTCAAGACTGCTCTGAAGTCAATGTTGCCAAGTGTCAGCATTGCTGATGAAGAGCAGTCTCCCTTCTGACAAAGACAACTTGCTGTTACTCTGAAGCAGCTGTATTTGATCTCTGTTTGTCTTAGTTATGTTGAAGTAGCGATGGAATCATGCAGGTCATTGTAACATTTCATTTTTCTTACCCTTATATCGATGGCCAAATTTAGGGTAGGGAGGAATTTTTCCTTAGGGGTATATCACCAAGGAATCTTAGGAGAGTTTTCTCCTTCCTTTTGGAGCACTGAGCAGAGACCACCCATTAAAATCAGGTGGAGACATCCCATGGGATTAGCCAGCTGTTGCAGAATTTGGTGGACACTAATCCTTCCTGTCTTTTTCTATTAAATTGCCAAATGGCAGGAGAACATCCCGCAAGGCCTTACCATATTCCAGATTGGAACAGGGAAATTTTATTCTGTCATATAGAAACATGAACAGAGTGTGAAATGGACTATAAAGATATGTGCATTTATTGCACACAAGTGGAAACGAGGAGCCCAGGGCATCTCAGATTGATTACTTTCAGTCACAGCAATATACTGCATGCATGTATGCTCTTCAGTATAGAGCTTTTATATCACTTTCTGTGCACTTCTTCACCTAGGAGATGCTTCTTTATATTTCCAATATGCTTATTTCTCTGTGTAAAATGTATTTTTTAATTTTCTAACTGAGATAATGTGAATGTACAAAGGCAGAGTTGAGACAGTACGTGCTGACTGCTGACTGCTGGCTATGTTACATAGTTCTCACACTTTGTATTCATATAGCTTGACTTAGAAGATGGATGAATGGTAATGTAAATATATTGAGGCGGTCTGGATCCATGCTTCTTATACACAGTCAATTGGCAATGGGTTTTGACCAATTATTTCTTCACAAAGAAAAAGAAATCCTCACTGGAAGGGATAGAGGAATTGAGTGGACCGGAGATGGATTTTTGTCTCAGAGTCGTCAGTCGGTATGGGAAGGAGAAGAACTTGACTCGATTAAGGTCAGCTCTGGCCAGCATATGCAATACGTGATTTGCGCTGGTACGATTTGCCTATGACATTAAGTTGATTTGGGAGAATAACTTTTAAAAAGCCACCAGGAAGAAACAGGATCTTGATATTTGCAGCACTGATCATTTCTGCTTGATAGCTCTCATTAAGGTTGACAAAAGACTGCTGGTAATATGAAAGGAAAGAAAGACTCCATATGTTTCAGAACTGATTTGCTATGAATGTCTTTACAATACTTTATCCTATGCTGCTGATTAGGGGCATTATCTGATGATAAGGATAGATCCAAGGATATTCTTTGACAATGGACACAATCAGCTTTGTCATGAATATGTAATATATGAAGAACAAACAAGGGGCTAGAGGCCAGGAATCTCAACAACAATGTAAAAAAGCCTTATTTTAAACATGTATTTGTTCCTACTACTGTTACCTCTATATTTTTGTTTATCGTCAGTGTTGTGATGCCCACTAGTCGCTAGATTTTGTGACTTGATAATTTTGTGGCAACTTCTGCAAAGCCCAGGTTTGTGGTTTTGATTTTAAATGACATCTTTTGACAACTGTACATTTCAAATGCCTTGTGTATATAGTTCAGCAATAATGCAAAGTCTGGTGATGCTCAGCTGAATTGTTCAGTGCAGTGAACTTCATTGCTTGTGCTTTCCCATAGCAATGAAAGATGACCTGAAACAGTTAAGAACTGGAAATATGCACTGACATTTTCAATGATCCAGCTTAAAGAAAATGCACAGAAAAGTTAGTGAAAAAAGCTGGCTGGGTTATATTTTTCTTTTGATGTTTAAAACAAGCCATTTCTATTCAGATTTTTAAAAAGATAATTCTAAATGCTCTATTTAAACACAAGGAGCAGACTTCCAAATGCAGGCATGGATGCATGCCCTTCCCCTTAAATGAGTAATGCTTTTGTGTTTATTACATACCCATTTTTGTGGGTACTTGCCATGTTCAGGCCTGCAAACCAAAGTAATGCACATACTGTGGAAGTGGAGACAATGTTTTTTCATAATCACATTTTGAAAGACTTGTTCTAGATGCAAAAAAAATGTCTGAAGTTGGATTGCAGTGCTCACCCGGAAACTTTCCCAGCTGGACCTGAAGACATTATGAGATCCACACTTAATTGCATATGTGTCTTTGCTAAAACCTACTTCCTTCCAGGGCTCAGTTCTGTAGAGTGCTGGAAAAAAAAGGAGGTTTTGGGATGTATCTTCCTGACATGTCAGTACGCGTGAAGGCTTTTCCCACATAGTAGTGCTGGTGCCTTAGCCCTAAAAATGGACAGAAATGTTTGCATATGGTTTTGAATGCAGCAGTTTTTTTCTCAAGAAGTGAATTTCAGAGAGATAAAAAGCAAATGTTTCATGGTGCAGATTACTCAGGACAGTTTTACGTATAGTACCCTACATATAGACATGGTTGTTTTATAATATTCTCTGTGTCTTTCTTTGCAATCTGACCTTGCAACAGATTAAGATAAAATATAACAAGACAGGCCAAATTTGGACTACACCATAATCTTTTAAACAAATTATAGTTAAATGGAAACAAACAATTACATTATCCAACAATTAAGACAAATACTTACTTGGGGTTCAGCCTGATTTAGAGTCTGTGGGAAAAAGAGTTGCAACTAAAGTGTGAAAGTTTGCACTCTAGCAACTCTTGCCCTGATCCTCCTTCTGGTAACAAAACTTATATATGATCAGAAAGGTGTGACGGCAACATCTGTTCTTTTCCTCTCACTTTTGCATGTCTCTAGGGCATGCAAGTTCTAGGGCAACTACTAAGCACATTTGTGCCTCGTTTAGATAAAGCACAGCCAGAGCCTTCCTGATGGCCTGCTGAGCAGATAACCTCAGACTTTATGCATGAGATGCAGTAAAATATAGTTGTCCTCAAATGTGTTCCCACTGAGTTAGGAAAATGCCAAACCATAATTGCATCTAACTCAGAGCATTTGATGTATAAAATAATAAGATTGTTTTACAAGTGGCTCTTGCCATGCTAAATTTCACATTGAGTTTTAGTGGTCAGTGTAATAACGGAGTTCAAAGACAGACTACTCAAATGTTCCACTTTTTAGTTGTCTTTTGAAAATAATTATAACAGAGTTTTGGAGCCAAAGGTCTTTAGCCATAACTAACACAGTACCTTTCTTTGACTGCCTTTCTGCTTTTTTTCTCTATGTGTGGCATTTGTATGTAGGAGATGCCTTCTGACTGCGCTCTAATTTAAAACTATTTGTTGTAAATACTAGGGATGACTTGCATATATATTTTATTTTGACAAGTGTTTTGTAACATTTTATCTTACGTACATTGCTTTGTGCATCTTACCATCTGTGTGCTGTTACACATGTTGTAAATGAAGTGTCCTGGCTACAGAGCAGATGAATTGGCTGTTGACGGCTAAAGTACAATTTAGAGGACTGCAGTAGCTTGATGTGCATGTGTTCTGAAGTAATTGCATTACAAGGTTTATTTACTCTTGGAACATTGTTTGTCAAATGAATCTATTTTCTGGAAATAAGTACAAACTTACATTCCCATTATTTTTCTCTTATTGTACGTTTGAATTAAATAATGTACAAAGCTGAAGTTCCTCAGCTGTGTCTTATAAAACTTTATTGTGCAGTTTTAAAATTGTTGTGGATTTTTTAAATTGCCTACAAAATATCCTCTGTGATGCAAAAATGTACCAACTGTCATATTTATTATTTTAAAGCAAAAAATGTCACACCCTCCTCTCTTGGTTTTCCAGTAACAGCTACAGTACTTCTCAGCACAAGTTTGTTTTAACAACTACTAAACCTGATTCTGGGCTTGAAGTCTTCATCGTTCAGGCAAAACCCATCCTTGTTACTGTCCCAGCCATATGCATCTGCGATCACTGTGCTTTAACTTGTCCTGACAGACAGCTCCCACAGTACCCCTTGGAAGTAAATGCAAATGCAGCTTCTGTATTAATAAAGCTCTGGCTGACAGAGGATGGTGACTTAAGTACTGTAGTTTAGATAAGGATTAAATTTTATTTTTTTTGGAACAAAAGCAAAACCTTTTGAAAGGGTTCACCCAAAAGGCGTGTTCTGTAAATGTCTGTGAACAGGCTTACCTGCCTGCTTGTTAGAGCAATGGGCAATGCTGCTGGAGATTCAGCTTACTGCTCTGATTCAGGGAAGTTTTTCGTTTCTTGTTATTCTGACCGAGCAAGGGACCACATCTGAAAGGCATGCGTGTGTCCTTCCTGCTCAAGGCTGTGTCAAAAATTATGTTTCGCTGAGACACATTATCTTTAACAAAATAACATACTTTGCTGAAATCTTTTCATCAAAAATGCTTCGGCAAGTTCAAATGCTGGCAGAATAGCTGGGTTTGCCAGTTCTTTCCCCCTCCTTCCAATGTGCAAGCTCTTATCTCTATTTCTTCGTTCACCTCAAAGCTGAGCGTTTCCCAGGCCTCCCAAGTGCTGCTGCTGCAGCAGGATGTGTGTGGAGTGCTCCAATATCAAAGTGAAAGGCAGAGTCTGAGCACTTAGTGCGGTAGATCAGATGACCAAAAAACATACCTTGAGCAAACACTGGAGTAGGACGTTGTGATAAATAGGTTTTCTAAGAAGCGGGCAATTCATCTGGCCACGGTGAGCTCATTTGTGCATTTTATTTCATGCTTTGGCAGTCAGGTGAAATCCTGTAGATCATTCTATATTGTCAGCTTGTAAGTTCTTTGAGAGATGATCTATCAGGTAGAGCTTTTAGGTTGTGCAGAAATGACACTGCTTCTCTTGTTTTTTTTTTTTTGTTTTGGGTTTTTTTTTTCCAGGCTACATGATCTGTGCTTGGTAACGGAGACAAGGATTCAGGCCTTTTTATGTTAACAGTACCAAAGGAGAAATGAAAAAGTCAGCAATGGAAAACCGCACATCATGTAGCCTGTAAGGAAAGCACACAATTATTTAGTGTGTTTCTGTATATTTTTCAAAATTCAGTTATTCCAACTAGCTAGAGAACATGTAATTGTGAGAATATGTCAAAACTGTATAAACTGTCAGCACAACATGTTTTTTTTTATCTTAGTTCTGTGTTAGGTTTAGTTCACTGCAGTCAGAACCGACTTCTGGTGGTCCAGGTGAGTACCTAGGGCTGAGAACTCACATACTGCCACCATTAGGTATTTAGGCTCTGGTTTCAAAAAACAGATGTGTGTGTTTATACACACATATACACACCCACACTCGCACCTCCTTCATAGACTCCATATGGCATCTCCAGATAATGTCTCTGCTGGCACCTACAGCAGGTTGCACCAGACAAGTGATCCACACCCATCACACCCTCCCTCTGTTTGTGTTACACCTTACATTTCTGTTGTGCATCTTGGTGGGGGGTGACACCTGGGCAAGGTTGTACCCAAGTCATTTTAATGTTTTGAGCATGCAGAATGGGCCACCAGCAATGATGGACAAACCACACCACAGACAAGGGAAGGTTGGAAGGTGTCTGCGTCCCTGGAGTCTGGTGTCAGCAAAGTTCAGAAGGGTAAATCTGAGAGGGCAGAGGTTAGCAGAGCAATGAGTACCACTGTCCTTCAAGGGCTGAGTTCCACTCAGAAGAGAAATACAAGATGATGTGGGATTTATCCATTGTTTCCCCTAGTGATTTTTGGAAAGCTGAAACTGCTTCGGGGGAAGGGGAAGCTCCAGGTGCTCCTGAGGGACTTTGCTGGCAGAAGCAGACACATGCCAAATTCCTTTGTTTCTGGCACATAGGAAATAAGAAGGCAGAATATATATACACCGAAGTGAGCTGTCAGTAGGCAGATTCCCTAGGTGCAGTTAACCTTGCCCCCCCCCATGAGCATACCCCAGACTTTGGAGATAGCGACTCATGAAGGACTGAAAAAGCGTCTAGAAGGTCCTCTGCTATTACGGTTGGGTATATCTTCTTTTATTAACCATCCATCTCATGGTCATTACCGCCATATTCGGCTCCTAACAAAGGCAATTGGCACAGCAATCAATCTAAACCCCCCTGCATCTCCTGCCCTTCAGATGCAACGTTTTTTAAGAACGAACTTTTGCTACTGTGTAATTATTTGCAAGGCATTATTCTGTGATGAGACGAGGCACGTGTGAAAGCAGCTGACGGTCATGTTTGTCTTTAAGGCCATTCCTACAGCAGTTCTCTTGGTTCTTTGCTAAAAAAGCATCAAACCGGATTAACTGCAGAGTCCATCAAGGCAGATGTAACTAATGAATTATGTCATTCTCACCTGAGGATTGGGATAGACAGACTGTGAGTGTTGTAAAATTCACGTGCTGCCCCTAGTGCTGTCCCCCCCCAGAGCCACCAGCTCTCCCAGCACCCTACAGCCAGGAAAGTTCGTCAATAAATCCAGGTTTTCTGCATGGCAGGACAGATCACTGAGGGCACGGCACTAAGCTGGCAGGGTGGGCTACTTTTTAATAACTCAAACTTTGGAAGCGTGAGATGAGGCTGAGGCTATAAGCAACCTTGGAAAACTTCAGATGGTGCCTAACAGGTACAGAGAAAAGGATTGTTTGTCATGGCTCAAATTTCTTCTTAATTAGCACAGCAGCGAAGCTAATTTGGCTACAGAAGTTCATTCAAGTAGAGCAGCTAATTGGTGCACATTGTCCTTCCTATTCCTCAGAGCACGGCAGATACAATGTCCCAGATACAAACCGAGGCATCTAAGGCTTGCAATATTTTCCTAATACCACAGGGGGGTGGTGAAGACCTTAGTGAAAACTATGCATTGCTCATCTGTGCTGAGGATGCATTATTTGACACGCAGGCCACACATGTCATATCTTTGCAGGAGGGGAACCCCCTCAGACACAGTGTTTTCAGTCACTTGCACCAAGAGGGGTGAATTAAGGCCAGTTCCTATAACACATTAACTCCTGTTACTATTGGTTTTATCCTTCACTGTTCACGATCAGCATTTAAGGAGTTGACGATACGCTCAGTTGCTTTATTTCCACTAGTCCTTAGATAGCAGCAGTTTCAGTAGTTTCAAGAAGACACATTTAAGTATCGTTATGGTTTCTTCAAATTTAGTTGCCAATAATATGCACGATAGCTTTGATTGATGCTTGAATGGCTACATGGGGAGCCTGCTAATTACACATGAAAAGCTCTCTTTGGCATTCAATTTATTTACTTTAATTGCACCTTCTTACTTCTTTTCCATAATATTTGTAATGCCACTTTCACAACATTGTTATTTTTAATTTCTATAGCCTTTTGTCCCTAATTGTATTGTAAATTGCTTGATACAGAAACTAACTTTATTACATGTTTTTGCAGCACAATAATGGTATCCGACATGCCTTCCATCCTACAAACCAACCAAGCTGTCAAAGGCTAACATTTGTGTAATGTATTTGTATAATGGAACATGCAAATCAAAGCCTTATTAATCCATTTTAACAATTTTATTTCACGTAACAGTGGTAAAAGCCAAAGTACAAAGTGCTTCAGCTTAATATTGGAATAAATAGGAAGATTCCAGTTTAAACCTCTGTTTTAATTATTGAACAGCTCTCAAAATTAAATCACTGACCTTTGAGAATTTAGTGACCAAACAAGTGTTTGTCCTCAAGGCACATATTTGAAGTGTGCATTCCTGTGTACAGGAAGCTTTTATACTCTGGTTAAGGATGCCCAAGAACACCGCAAGTACACAGTGAATGAGGTAAGACCAAAGATCCTATATATGTGATGGTGGTAATGATGATGATGACGATATTGATGTTGTCAGCTTGTGGAGAGGAGTGCATGTATGGGGACGAAACTCTCTCTTCCTTAGGCAAGAAATACTCCCTTAGACAACTGGGAATGGGGTTTTCTGTCAGTGGACAAGGACTGTCAGACTTCTCCGTGGGGTGCATCATATCCTAACAGCATCATACAGAGCACTTCTTCCTTCTGCACTCCTCTGGAGTCCTTTGACTAAGGCAGCAAATGTTTATATAGCTCAGAAGTAGCAAATGTTTAATTTATTTTCAACTTTCTTTAGTGCCTATCAGAAGCAGCAGACAAAGTAGGATTTTGCTGGTGCATGTTGAAACATCTCTCTGGAGACTATTGGCAAAGGCATCCTAAATCACATTCCCAATAACTGTTGCAAAATGGGGAACTTTCCTGAAGACAGAACAAAAACATTAAGGAACGTGTCCCAAAATTAAGGTCTTCCTCTACAAATTAAGTTAAAAGAATATTCAGATCGAATACTGCTAACAGGGTGTAATTATTCTTATTGAGAACATACTAGTCTCTCTCTGCATGGTATTTGTGTGCATTGTTTCATAAGACTGAGAAATGGTGGTGAAGATATTAAACAGAAGACATCATTTTTTTAGTCAATGCGAATTAATATTTCAAAAGGAATACTGATCTTAGTATTAAGTTCTCATTAATAAAATGACCAATTCAAAAGCCAATTATGTAAAGTTTACTTATTCTATTGCTTTTACCTGTATAAGTACTTAACCTATATAGCCCAAGCTTCTGTGCATTAATTTATGAATATTAATTTCAAATAAAATGGGCACTAATTTTGTTGCTATTTGATTTTTGTTCCTCAGTCTAATCTCTTCCCACTAATTGTTCTTACACTCACTTAAAACACGTAGTGCCCAGGATTAAGTATTAATGTATTTTGGTGGGCCTATATTAAAAGACATTATATAGGAAGGACACTCTAATGAAAGGATAAATATAAGCTGGACTTTAAGTAGCATCGTTACATGAAGGGGGAGAACCAGACTAAAGACTTGTTTTTGCCAAAAAACTCTCTTACTTGATCCCTCATATCTTTGTCCTCATCTCACTCTGCTCCAGCTTTGACCCCCTCTGAGGTCATTCAACTTATTAACTCAGTAGATGACTAACTCCAATGGAAAACAAAAAAGAGTAAAAGATGATTGCTTTGTGCTGAATTAGGGGGTTGAATTACCATAACTCACCTCCTGTGGCATCAGAGCCAGCTCCTGGGAGATGAGAGGCACAACTGTGCAGTCATGAGTAGGTGCAAGGAGAAATGTGGGTGGAGAAGTGGGCATTAAGACCCCTGCTGCTTCTCGGTTATGAGCTGTTTGACTAGCTCAATTATATTATTTTTCCCTTAAGAAGCTGTTAGATAGATACTGGGTTATTAATGACCAACACTCATAAAACTTCGGAGAAACAGGACATTGTATGAATCCTTGTGTATGAATGCAGGATCACTGGTCCTACCTGAATCATCCCCAAGACCTTAAATTTTAACTGTCGATTTGGGCTTAGGACAGCAACAACATTTTTATTAGCACACTTCCTTGTAGACTTGCCAGACATTGGGGTTTCAGAGTTTTGGTTGGAATAAGACAAGTCACTAGAATTTCTTCAGCATATAGCTGCTGCAACTCTATGTTCCTTGCTGTAATTGCTGGGGGGGGGATTATCACTTTTGCCCAAGTTGCCTTTTTATTACAATCTTGAAATTTGGGTTAAGTTCAGCCAAATCCATGAAATCTGGGCTTTGTCAATGCACTCATGGTTTAAACTGAACAGTGTGAAACTCTATGAGATGCACTGAGTTGTTGTTTTCTTGTTTGCTGGCTAGATCCTGAGGACATCAAAGGTAGCTCTAAACCTCCCCAGAGCTTTTGTGACTTTCAGCTGCTCACCATCTACTTGCATCAAAATTTCCCTTTGCAAAGTCATTTATTTCCACAAGTCATGTTGCATAAGAAAATACGAAACAGAACCTGATGCTCCAAATCATAGGGAATTAAGGAATATTTTAAATTGTGTAAAGCTGAGTCAATGTTTCAAATGTTAATGACACTATGGCTGATATTCCCATTAAATTATTATTTGAAATGGCACTCAGTAGTCTCCAGGACTGTGCTTAATGCTATATAGAGACCTATAAATAAAACAAAACAAAACAATAGATGTGGTGAAAACCCATTTCCTTTTTTTCCTCCCTCCCCCACCCTGCATCCCCTTCTAAGGTAGACTTAGGCAGATGTACTTTTGCTTTCTTAAATCTTTCAGCCAAAATCATATAACCTATCTAAAGAATGAAAAGCTGGATTATACTGCTGGCTATTGTAGTCAGCACAGCAAAACCACAAACCCAGGACATCTGTACCCAAGGGTATCCTGGCATCCCTGGCAATCCTGGGCACAATGGCATACCTGGTCGTGATGGACGTGACGGTTCAAAAGGCGACAAGGGAGATACAGGTACTATGTTCAGAATAAATGATTTCATGTATCAAATGCAATGCCATTAGTTCCCAAAGTTGTCTGTAGTAACTTGGCATTAATGGGATTATTCTGCCTAGCCTTCAGAAAACATTTCAGACACTTGTCATTTACTTGTTTGAAGAAGGAAATCTAAAGAAAGACCTAATAATGAAAGCAAGATAGCTAATACTATGGAGGGGTCAGGTCCATAGGATAAAAACAAAAGAAGAAAGACTTTACCTTCTATTTTGGGAATATTTTCATGTCTATTTGAAAATTTTAAAGCCTGTAAACCTACTCCTACATCTCTAAGATAGCAACTGTATTTCTGTAAAGAGCTTCAAGCCCAGTAAAAAAGAAAAACCCAACAACTTGTTCAGTGTAATAAGAAGTGTGCAGCAGTAAGATTTCTCTTTCTTATCTAAATTTTACATTTGTAGGACTTGCTTCTGAGTGTGCCTCCTTGCTGCAACTCAAGGGCCACTAGAGGGAAGTTCAGAAATGCAGACTGTTGAAAACAGTGTAGGATTCATGTCTGCTCTAACAGGCTATAATTGAGATTTGTGTGTGATATGGAAGACAGAGGTAATCTTCTCAGCATCCTAAAGCTGGTAATTCCCATAGTACTTTAAGCCTCAGGATAACGATGGCCCTTGCATCCATGCTGGAATATCAAGGCCAGGGTTGCACAAGGTGATAAATCTGTGGGCATGTGGACATAGAACACTTCATCTGAAGTGTCACAACCCCAGAATGCAAAGCACGGGACAAGTGCAAATCTGCTGCTTCAAATTTTTTCACAAAATTCTGGGGGGGAACTTTTCCCCAACAGGCTTTATGTTAGGTCAGCTATTGTGTGGCATCATGCAGGTGGCATTATGTCTTAATACATAAAGCTGTCACAAACACTGTTATTGTGGGCCTGGCTAACTCAGCCACACAAATCAATCCAGATCAAACTTGTACTTATCAGATAAACCCTTCTACCGAGTGCTGATCTAAGGATTGTGAATCACAGCTTTTTTCAGTGGAGTATATAATCTAGTACCTAAACCATACTGAGGTCAACAGTCTAAAAGAAATTAACTTAACATGTGCTGAAGTGTTTTACTATGTCTTTCAAGCTAGTGGAAATGTCTGCCTTTAACAGACTAGGTTGCTAAGCTAATGAATCACGTGCTCCACCAGAAAAGTATATGCCTCCGCAAACAGCGTACGCTGCAGAATCAGTGTTGAAGGTGTAGTTTGATGTGTGGTTCTTTGATGGCTACGCTAGCATAGGCAGGATCCTCTACCAGATCCTCTTCCTCCCACTAGACTCTTCTCTCTCATGCCCCACAACTGTTTGTGTGGCTATATAGTAAACTAGATCAGCTGAATAACCAGCACTTATAATTTGGGCAATGAAGAGTTATTCACTGCTTATGGCCTGCCCTGGACCACTGAAAGACAAGTCTACCCACTTACATATTTACCTCAGTGATTGCTAAAGAGTTATTTTGAACTCTTTTGTTTATAAAATGATTTAGAGTTGTCTGTCAAGCAACAACTTAAGTGCTCCAGCTTTCAGTGCCCTAGCCTGTCTAAAACCAGAACCTTTTAAAATCTAGAAACAAACAAAAAAACTCCATTAGCTTCTTAATAGGCACATACAATTAACTGCCTTCTTCTTCTATATGCAGGGGTCCAGGCAAGTCTGAAAAATGGAAAATCTAGAGCTTACTTATTTTCATTTATCTTATAAAGGCCCTCACTTTACTCCAGTGAGTTATCACATGATATCACTGGTTTATGATAAAGTTCCCAACTTTCTTTCCTAAATTAAGCTATTACGATGACTATACTGATTATTTGTTGTTTGAACAAATTGGGATGACTGTACTATTAGATGGTATGTTTATATTGTACGTACACACAACTTTGCAGTTAAATACGTGAGACTTAGTTTTGTTCCTTACCAAGTCAATGAAATTTCAGCAGATGCTGGACTGTGCCCATTGCGCAGAAAACTGCTAAAGAACTGTTCTTCTGTCTGTATGGCCAGAGAGCTACTCTTGGAATATGGTTATATCCAAACTGCCAATTCTTTTTTCTTCTGTTGTGTTCTGGATGTAAATTCAGGTATTCGATCACACACCTCTTGGTCACCTGTGATGTTACTATAAAAATGACTTCTATAATTGCTCTCTTTAGAGCAGTGGAAAGTTCATGTCATGCTAGATACAGGGATCAAGAGTGTGAATGACTTCCTCAGATCTACAGGCAACATTATTCCGCTGTAATGTTTCATTACCATTGGCCAAACCCCTGCAGATGTCTCTTCTTTAGAGGAGAGTTTACGATTGTTTCGCTACTAGGCTTCCTCGCCCTGCAAATCTTCTTGCTGAATATGGCTTCCTCATTCATTTTCCTGCTGGTATCTTCCATGGATGGAGGCAACAAAAGGACAAGAGGTTTTCACATTGGTGGTCCTGACCAGCTTGTAGCTCTTCTACATATCTCAATAACCCACCTCTTTATGCCAAGGATTCCCTCTGTCTCAAAAACCCACTGTCCTCAGGCTGAGTTTCTGTGCTCTCTGTCAATCTCTCTGTAAGATAAAAGTACCAGGAGTGGCACGCACTAAAAGTCAGGAATAAGATAACTCTTCACGTCACTGTTTAGCCAGGCTTGAAGAGGAAGGATTAGAGAAGGATTATATCCCAAGTTTTCTGGTAATTTAATTGTTTAATGAAAATCTGTTTGTCTCTTCTGTACTAGGCGAAGCAGGACTTCCTGGCAGTCCAGGAAAAGATGGTGCAAATGGAGAGAAAGGCGAACGAGGTCAGAGAAGAAGTGTTTCAATTTATTCTTTGTCTATCAACTGTCATGTCCTTGTGTTTGTGAGCACTGGACATGCCATACATTCTAGCTGTAGCAGAAGTACCATAAAGGTTAAAAACCCTTTTCCAGAAGTAGTAGAGGCTGCACACATATGCTGACAATACAAGAGAAATTTGCCACCTCCAATTATCCCGCTGCCTCTGATGCCCTACAACTTCTTCACTCAGCCTGTTATCCTATCTTTCCCTGATCCTTTTGCCAGCTGCTGAGGAAGACACCACATCTGCAGCGACCTCAGGAAAGTGAGGCTCCTGTAGCTATGTATGCAACTTCAGGGAAAGGAACTTTTAAAAGAAACTGTAGCAGACACAAGTTATATACCTAAAAATACAGTAGATCCTGTATACTTCACCTGTTTAACCAACCTATGCATACACAGCACGTCTCCTGTGTCAGATGGATGTACATGTGCAGAGTGACTTGTGCATAAAAGCAGGGAGTCAGCCATCGTGCAAGTGGCATCACATCATTCTGCACAAATTCAATAACTCCGAGATGCTGGACTTTTTCAACCTTAGACCAGCTGTACACAGACAATGTATATATCCAAAAGCATGGAAGCCTGCCAAAGACAGCGTCCAGGTTCTCCAAAATCCTGAAGTTGACCCTGAGAAATAACATACAGTATATGCATTGCATGGGAGTATTTACAAGCTGCTCTACACCCCTCAGACTTTTCTCCAGTCTATTAGAAATGACCCCAGTCCTGGAATGAGCATGAGACATGAGGCCACAACTGTTGTTTAAAATTACCAAAGCTACCTTCTTTACTTGTGTTCTTGTCCTGATGGACCCATGCTGCTTTTCGCAGAGGCTCACCATACAATCTCACTTGTTTTCAGTTCATTGCTGCTGTTAAATACTCTCAGTTGTAAATTGAGAATAGTAAACTGTAAGTACAGCATCATTCCTAACATCAGAAGCCAGAGGCTCTTATGCAGAAATTATCAGCTTCTTTTCCTGATTGATAGAGTATATGATCATTATGGTATCTTCTATCAACTGCTAACATGCCCTTCAATTAATGAGAACTTCATCTTCAAACCCTTGTGCAGCAATCAGAGAATTTTCAAAGGCTTAATAGGACCTTCCTCTGATTAAATTGTGAACCATCATCTCCCCCATTTTGTATATCAAAGGCTGAAAACAAGTGTTTGGACAGATGCTGCTTGTGCTTGAGATGATGTGAGCTGTCAGTGCTACCATCAGCCTGTAGACAAATCACACTGTCCTTTCTTTGAGTTTATTCTTGCTGCTCTCAGCCAGAGCACCCGTTTTCTAACACAATAGCAGCTTCTTCAGATGTTATGCTTATTCTGCACTTAAACGTATGAGAAATTGTATGTACAGTGAGCACAGCGTGTACACTGGTGACACACACCTACACACACATGTCTTTGTGCTGAAACTCATCTTGTGCCCCACTAATCCAGTGGAAGATCACAATGTATCCTTTTTTTTTTGTCCTTTTTTTTTCATTTAGGGGCCAATGGGACTGTTGAAGAGAAAGGGAACAAAGGAGATAAAGGAGAAAGAGGACGACCTGGGAAACTGGGACCAAAAGGAATTATAGGGTCAGTGGGTTACAAAGGTCAGAAGGGAGAGCTGGGACTGCAAGGACACAAGGGGTTAAAAGGAGACATTGGGCCCATAGGTCCAAAAGGGACAAAGGGTGAAATTGGCCATCCTGGAAGAGTTGGTTTCCCAGGGCCAATTGGCCTGACAGGTAATCCAGGTCCTAAAGGTAATACTGGAGATCTGGGGCCACAGGGTAATCCAGGAGTTCAGGGGGAAAGAGGCTTGAAAGGAGACAGAGGAGATAAGGGGAACGTAGGTCCCCCAGCAGTCCTGCCAAAGAGTGCTTTCAGTGTCGGCCTTACAATTGCCACCAAATTTCCCCCCCCGAATCGCCCAATCAAGTTTGACAAGGTGCTGTATAATAGTCTAAATGACTACAACTCAGTTACTGGCAAATTCACCTGCAAATACCCCGGTGTTTACTATTTCACCTACCACATCACTGTCTACTCAAGGAATGTCCGAGTAGCTCTAGTTAAAAATGGCATCAAGATGCTGCACACGGTGGACAGATACCAGAGTGGAGAGGACCAGGCCTCGGGAGCCGCCATCCTCGAGCTACAGGGAGGAGATGAGGTGTGGCTGCAGGCTCACCAAGGAGAGACCTTCAATGGGCTGTTTGCAGATGCGGATGATGATACGACCTTCTCTGGGTTCCTCCTGTTCAGCACCTCTGACCCGCTGGAGCCACTGCCATCGCCCGACACGTTAACTCCACGTTATCCATGAATGCTGTACGTCCGTGTCCTTCAGCCCTCCCTAATAAAGTTGTTATCTGCCGGGCAGTTTCTACTGGATTCAACAGAAAACAGAAATCATCCAGGGAGGTACGCCTAGGGCTGAAAGGGAGATGTAGGACTGCAGGGCAGGTTGGGACCGGCTAGGCATCTCCCTAAAAGTTGAGTAATTTTTTTTTATTTTTTTTTTTTTACTGAAGTCATCACAGTGGGAAGGTATAGGATCACACTACTTGTATCTGTAGGAAACCAGGCCTCATTACGCACACAACTGCTCATTGCACAACTTACTGTGCTGAAGTTTTCATTATCAGCTGCTAAAACAGAGCTCGAGGTTTCAGAGCCATACTCAGAAGAGGTTTGAATTGAATGCTGCCTTGTCCCAGTCGCAAGGTACCAGGTATATATTTATTAAGCTGTCCTAATCTACCGTTGTCAGCTTTGTTTTTTAAAACTCAAAATAAAAAAAATTCCTAATACGCATAAACAGTTTTCATGGCTGCAGTTGCAGGACAGTTGGTTTCAGGAACGGCTTCTGCACAAGAGAGGACAACTTTTAAGGATCTGTCGTGCTGGCCTTGACACATTACTGGTTTGGTGACTTACTGTAGCTATACAGGGGTGCGTACACCAGTTCTGAAGGACAAATGTTTTAAAAGAAAGTGCGGTGAAATAAAAGATAAAATTTCAAGTTCTGGAATTATGACATGTGGGTCCCTGCCATCTTGTATAAACATTAAGCAGCAGTTATTTCCAAGCCAGTTTTTATCTTTCTAGGTGGCACATGTAGATGGACTTGAAATTTGGTTAGTTTGTATCCAACCATTTAAAAATAATTTTAAAACTTGGCATTGGCGTAGTTTGATACCTCCACAGGAGCTGCTTGCTCTTTTGTTGCAGCTGGGCAGATTTTACAGCTTTTAAATATGCTGCATTGCTCTTTGTGTAGCCAAAGGTCTGAAATAGAGTGAAATGGAGTGATAGGAGGAAATGCCATGTGGATTCTCTAACGTGGGCAGATATTCAATGCTGGTGGAAAAACACAGCATAATGTTGCTGTACTTCAGAATTAGCTGGTGCAAATCAAATTCTTCCAAATGAAGGATAATCTTTAATCAACACTGAAGCAGACACAGTGGAGCACTGATCAAGAGATATTTCTGTGAATTTTCTCAGATTTTTTTCCCCCTCTTTTTTCCCCTTTTCCCCTAAAACTCAAAAACATAACAAAAGATGCTGGTCTCACTCCCTGCCCTTAAAAGAGCATAAAGCAGAGATGCCAACCAACACGGGTCAGCAACACGAAATTCAGCCCAAATGCAGCGTAGGAGCACGAGGCCTGGCTTCCCATCACCCCTAATGCTGCCGGGGGGGCAAGGAAACGTGGACACGTCCCCACGGGTGTTGAACCCCGAGTACGGATCACGGGCCCCGAAAACGAACACGCTGAGGTGGGTTTCTTCAGGAAAAACGGCCACACTTCTCATGTCAGGTGAATTACAGTGAGGGGGATAGCCGGGCTCTAAGGCCGAGGGAAGGGTGATGTGAATTTTTCAGTAAGAGATTTTTTTCCCGGTAAGCCACAGGCCAGAAGTTCGTGTCAAAGAAGCTTCTAGACCAAAAAACCGCTTTAAAACGGGTTTAAGTGGCAAACACGTCGGAGACATTTCAGTCAGCAGAGGCCCCTCCTCTCACCGCCGCCCCGGCGCCCGCCAGGCCCGCGGCAGAGCCCTTCCCCTTCCCTTCTTTTTCCCTTCCCCTTCCCTTCCTTTTCCCTTCCCTTTCCCTTCCCTTTCCTTTCCCTTCCCTTCCCCTTCCCCTTCCCTTCCCTTCCCTTCCCAGCAGGGCAGGCCCAGTCCCGGGCGGCCCACAGCGGCCCGCGGCGGTGCCCTCCGCCTCGGAGAGCCGGGGCCGGGCGGGAAGGAGCCGGGCGGGCGGGCTGAGGGGAGGCGGAGGGGGGCAGGCAGCTCCGCCTTCCCTCCGCCTCCTCCTCCTCCTCTTCCTCCCTCTCCTCCCCTCGGCCCGGAGGCGGCGGAGGTCGCGGCCGAGGCGGGAAGGCCCGAGCCGTTGCCGGGCCCCGCTCCGCCATGCTGGCCGGCTGCCGGCGGGCGCTGCCGGCGGTGCTGGGCCGGGCCCTGCGGGGCCGGTCGGCGGGGCCGGTTCGTCGGTCCGTCAGCACCAGCTGGTGCCCGGTGGGCGCCGCCTTCGACGCGAAGCAGCAGCGGGAGCAGCGGCGGGGCAGCGCGGCGGGCAGGGAGACGGTGAGCGGCCGGAGGGGAAGGGGCTGCTGCGGGCAGGAGGCGGCCTCGGCTGCCGGCAGCCTCGGGCTTCGCTTGTCTTGTGTGGTCTTTAGTTTTAGAAGTTCTAAATCGCCGTGGCGGGGCAGCCGGGCTGTTGCCAGAGGGTTGGGCCGTTAATTCTTTGTAAGGGTTTGTTTTGGTTCTAATGAACAAAAACATTCGGTCTTCCCGACGCACAAGGGGTAGGAAATCACGGCCTTGTTTATTGGAACGTTTGCTTAGAGCCTCAGTAGAGACCGTATGCCTCTAAATGTGCACTACCCCTTCCACTCCGAGCTCTTTCTTACCTGGCTGTGTCTTTTTTAATCTGTCAGTGTCATGCCAGTGTCATGCACTTTGGCAGTGCTTCAAAATCAGTTCGACTGCTGGCGTCCTCTTGCGTGGATGTCATCCTTGACGTTCAGTTGCCTGTGGCAAAAAAGCATTTGTTTGCTGGGTTGGTGACACTCAGGCTTTTTGATGTATTTATTTTTAGGGTGAATCACGTACATTTGTTAGTGAGAGTCCTGGGAATCTAAACAAGTTCCTGGACAGCGTGAGGTGTGTACTTTCGATGGCACAGTGCATGCAGAATACTTACACCTGCAAAATTCACGTGTTAGTCTGTTGACTCAGCTATTCCTGCCACGGTGCCCAGGCTGGTGAAGCTGTTGAGACTAAGGGATTTTCAGGGAGGACAGCTCCAACTTCTGTTTATAATCCAGCAATTGTTTGGGAAAGTTTTCTTCTGGCTTCCTGCCTCTGGAGGCACAGCGGTGTAACTCTCGCTTCAGGAAATAATCCAGTTAAATATCGTGCGTTTGCCTGGTCTAGGGAATAAGCTCTACATTTGCTTGGCCCACGGAGAGGATCTAGAGTTCTTTGGGAAGACATATACGTATTTCAGGCTTGCAAAGAGGTTTTGACAGCTGGGGTGTAAATACTGAGGCCAAGCAAAAAGAATTATGCTGCAGCTGTGCAGCCAGGCCGTTAAAGAACTCAGAGACCTGCACTAGGCTTCATTTTTTTTGTAATTTTTAAATTTTTATGTCAAACTTGTTGTCATGTTGAAGAGGAACTCCACAGCTAATGTATCTCTAAGAGAAGATACCTCCTGTTTACAGAGGACTACATGCGCAGGAAGAACTCACTTGGGAGGGTGAATGGTGGTGCAGGGCAGCAGGAATGCCAGGAGCTCTCTGGGACATTGCAGGATACTGCATCAGCTGGCTGAGCAGTCTCTTGTACAGCAGGCGTTATTGAAGGGTGGTGTGGTGCATGTATATTTATGTTTGTATGCATGTGTTTATATACACGTGTATATATATAAAAATATCTTTTTCAGTGTTCATTTCAGTCCAGTTTCTGTTCCCAAATAATAAATTAAAACATGGGAAGTGTGAGGAAAGGGTTTTCTGTCTTAGGGTGGCCTGCTTATAGGAAGAGCGTTGCGGGGGGGGGGAGAAGGTAGTTTTAGCAATAGCAACAGAATGAAGATAGAAGAAAGTAACTTGGAGTGTCCCAAATGCTTACCTTAGGGGATGCTTTTGCTTCAGGATGTATATTTTTACAGACAAGCTGTCAGTTTGCAGCTTTTTATTTTATTTGGATAAATACTTGTAAACTACATGCAAACCTGCAACTGATGGCTATAACACAAAGAGTTTGGAGAAGGTGCAATTGTAAAGTGACTGGCCTGCAGATTTTCAAATGCAGATTGTGATTTTTAGATGCTGAGGTTAAATTTGGGAAGGGGTGGGTGTTGTGTGAAATCATTTACCTTGTACTGTTAGACGCTGTAGTTAGGAGGTGAGGAGATGCTCATGTTGCAGTTGGGCAGTTGCAAAGGGAGTGTATTGCTTGCAGAGATGCTGTTTTATCTTAAATGAATTTTTTTTACTGTGATAGGTCTGATCATGGAAATTCTCTAGCAGGTAGTGTTAGCAATTTTGTGCTTGGTAAAAACTTCAGGAATAAAACTGTTCATACCATAAAAGTTTTGAGTTGTTGCTGATCATTCCTTTGTGATCTGGTTCCAGTATTTGGGCTCATTTAATGAGCCCGAGACAACCGTCCTGTTGCCTGCAATCCATTGATATCTAGGGCTGCTGGCCAACTCTTCCACTGTTTGTCACTCCTGCTTAGTCCTCGCATTCCTTGATAAGTCTCTTTTGCTTCAGAGGTATGACTTTCACTTCAGAACGTAAATGGACTTCCTATGATTTGTCTGGTGCCCATTGCTTTGGGAAGAGGATAGTATAGGAGGTTATGGGGTGGAAGAGGAGAGTTTGTGAGGATTTGATGCTGAACTCTTAAGGTTTTCTAAGAACAGTCCTGGCTAAAAGAACCTCAGTGATGTTTTGCTCTGAGAAATGAAGATGTTTTTGTGTGATACCAGTGTATTTGACTGGCTTTGCGACTAGTCTCTCTACAGAGACACTCATGTGGGAATGTTTTAGTGAAGTGTCACAATATGCTAGCTAGGGTCGTTTTGGTAAAATTTCGTGGTGATAATTCCTTCCTGAAACAAAGGGGTAGAAATCGAGGGGGGTAATAGTGATGTGTTTTCATTGTGTTCTGCACTGCAGGGTCTCTTTGGTGTTCCAGAATTGAGCTGTCCAGAAGGATTTCAGGAAGCACAGGACAAAGCATTGCAAGAATCGGAACAGCTAGTCCAGAAGGCATGTTCAACACCACCTGGGCCAGAGACTGTAATGATCTTTGATCAGCTTTCAGATGGCTTGTGCAGAGTAGCAGACTTGGTAAGTTACTTTTTTTTAATTATTATTATTTGAAGCAATTTCTTTTAAACTGACTGTCTTAATAAGCTTACACCATGTTGTTCCATTTTATGATTTTCTGCTCTGCAATAAATAGCTGATCAGCTCTGTGAAATTTTGCGGTGACAGAAAACTAAATTGATTTAAAGTTAATTACAAAGGCTTTTACTGAATGATATTTTAAGACAGATGTAAAAATAATATAAAGGCCACAACAAGAAAAATAACAGTGAAATCAGAATTTAATTTCTGCTGTAATATTAATACACAGCTTTCCAGAGTCACTTACATTATGGAAAACAGGGTATTTATCTCAAAGTTAAAGCTGGGGTTGCAATACACATGTTTTAAAGTTATGAAAGTTTATAGGTGAAGGTCCATAAAGAACTTACAGATTAAAAGCACCAGATAAAACTAAACAGTATTGCCTTTTATTAACACAAGAAAAAAATGCAGGTATTTCCTAGATTGCAGTTTCTGCGATCCACAGAATTGCAGTGCTTGATCTGGTACTCTGTATCACAAAATGTTAAGTTTAACTGAGCACTTCATATTGTTCTCTGGAAACTCTTTGCCCAAAGTATCTCTTTTATCAAAGCATCACTCTTCCTTTGAAGGAAGCAGACCCACCCTTTGTACTGAGATCAGTTCTTAATAAATATGTCACTGATTTTTTTACTTTGGTTTTCGCATTTGAATTTCTCTGTGTGTTTTCAGTTCTCAAATCTTGTTTCTTACTCTTTTGTAGATTCCAGACATCTTTTGTGCCAGGCACTTTTTCGTTCTGAAAGTACTTACGTGCTCTGTTGAGTCACTAATTCTCCTTTTGTTTCTTATATTTTATATAGACTATGCCTAATTCGTCTTAATCAATCAATCAATATCTTATTAAAACACTAATGTCAGATTTCAGTGGTCATAGTTCTGTATCAGTTTGCTGAGTTATAATTACCTCCTATGTACTACTTTCAGGTTTATATGTTCAAAGATGCAGAGCTCTGTCTAGAAGCAACTTGATGATTGTTATCTGTTGGCAGGAACTTTGAGATCTGCCATTCAGCACCTATTCTGTCAATATCATACAGGATTTTAAACAGGGATTCTAAGAAGTAAAAATCTTAAGTGTGTAACATTTGTAAGGTTGCCTTTTCAATCAAACTGCAATCGTACTGTTAAACAAAGTCAACCTTGTTTCATGTACTTTCTGTAAAGTCATGCTGAATGTCTTCAATGTATTCCTAATCTTTAATTAAATATATTCCTAATCTTCAATTCTTTATCATTTCAATGCCAGAACCTCCCTGAATTCATGTCTGCAATCATGAAAGCACCTAGCTCCCCAGCCTCCTTTTAGCATCATTCTAGCCTTCTGAACTCCTTTAAGTATTTGGAGACTTACTAAAAATCAGTAAGTCAGATAAAAAACCTGTTCTGAATCCAAAAGAACTTTTGGGTTTTCTCTTTACCTAGTAGGAAGAAACATGTTTAATGATGTCAAAGCATAACTTGATGGTCTGAACACAAGAGTAAAAAGGGTTTGAAAAGAAACCCGCTACACACCTTTGGTGGTGTGCTTTCTTCTTAACTGTGAATTTTAGTTTTAAAAATCTTTTGTAATAACATTTAAATACATTGGAGTATCTCTATGTTGTAAGGACTCTTAAGATACACACCATACCAAAAAAGTTTTTCAGAAGTGTGTGAATTAAAGATATTTTTTGGAAAGACACGTTCACTGTCTGGTTTAATAGTTGTCAGCACAGTTTTCCAATAAGTTTTGTCTTTTAGGAAAAAAAAAAGAAGCAAATTCTGCAAATAGATTGCACAGAACTGTAGAAATAAATGTTAATGTAAATGGAACTACTTGAGTGCAGCTTTGTTTATAATTCAAGATTATTTAATTTGTGTCTTTGCCTCACTGTTTTCTTATTCTACTATGTCAGGCTGATTTTGTGAAAATTGCCCATCCTGACTTTGCATTCAGAGAGGCTGCTGAAGAAGCTTGCAGGAACATTGGAACTGTGGTAGAGAAGTATGTTTTCTTTTTTTTTTTTTTTTTTTTTCTGTTTCCATATGCATCTTTAAAAATTACTCTATGATCATCTACTGTGGTGGGTTGACCTTGGCTGTATGCCAGGGTCCCACCAAAGCCGCTCCATCACTCCCCTCCTCAGCTGGACAGGAGAGAGAAAATATAACAAAAGGCTCGTGGGTTGACATAAGGACAGGGAGGGATCACTCACTAATTACCATCACAGGCAAAACAGACTTGACTTGGGGAAAAATTAATTTAATTTATTTCCCATCAAATCAGAGTAGGATAATACATAAATAAATAAAAAACAGCAAATCTTAAAACACCTTCCTCCCACTCCTCCCTTCTTCCTGGGCTCAACTTCACTCCCAGTTTTCTCTACCTCCTCCCCACAGTGGCACAGGGGAAGGGGAATGGGGGTTGGGGTCAGTTCATCACACCTTGTCTCTGCCGCTCCTTCCTCCTCAGGGGGAGGACTCCTCACTCTTCCCCTGCTCCAGGCTGGGGTCCCTCCTACAGGCTGCAGTTCTTCATGAACTGCTCCAGTGTGGGTCCCCTCCCCGGGCTGCAGTCCTTCAGGCACAGACTGCTCCAGTGTGGGTCCCCCACGGGGTCACAAGTCCTGCCAGAAAATCTGCTCCAGCCTGGGCTTCTCTCTCCACGGGGCCACAGGTCCTGCCAGGAGCCTGCTCCAGTGTGGGCTTCCCACGGGGTCACAGCCTCCTTCGGGCATCCCACTGCTCCGGCGTGGGGTCCTCCCTGGGCTGCAGGTGGAGATCTGCTCCCCCATGGACCTCCCTGGGCCGCAGGGGGACAGCCTGTCTCACCATGGTCTTCCCCACGGGCTGCAGGGGAATCTCTGCTCCGGCGCCTGGAGCATCTCCTCCCCTTCCTTCTTCACTGACCTGGGGGTCTGCAGGGTTGTTTCTCTTGCATATTCTCACTCCTCTCTCTGGCTGCTGTTGCTTAGGTTTTTTTTTCCCATTCTTAAATCTGTTCTCCCAGACGTGCTACCACCGTTGCTGATGGGCTTGGCCTTGGCTAGGAGCAGGTCCGTCTTGGAGCCGGCTGGCATTGGCTCTGTCAGACATAAGGGAAGCTTCTAGCAGCTTCTCACAGAAGCCACCCCACTACCAAAACCATGCCACTCAAATGCAATGCATCTGTGAAAACAGCAATCAACAAAAAAAATATGTAGGAAGGATTTGCATGTGAGAACAAAGTGTGAGTCTTGCTGTTAGAGATATTTAAGGATTTAGCTTTAGCTCTTCTTTGGGTCCTATTCTCTCTCTCTCTCTCTCTCTTTTTTTTTTTTTTTTTTTTTAAAAAAAACCCTAAATCCTAAAAATTAACTCTGTGGTCCTTGACTACAGTGAATTGATTTGCTTCTCTTCTGCTCTTGCTGCTGAGAAAGTGGAAAGGGGTGATCTTTAATCTCCAAATACAGTGTCCTTTCAGTACCTTCTCTTCCTGTGGTGTTCAGGAGTAGCCTTCTTAAGTGACAGCTTTACCAAGCAGTACTCTGAATGTGACCCAGAGTCTGCTACTTCCCTCAGGATTCCTAATAACAGTGGAGGCAGTGACTGGTTGACCTGGTGTCCCACAGTAAGTTGCAGAGGCAGTGAAGCCTTTTGTACTCTGAGGAGGACAGCAGTGCATCAGTTTGTTTACTAAGCCTTGTGACTAACATGACTGGATAAAAAGAGAATTCTAAGATTAAATTCAGCAGAAACTGTTGCTTTGGTCTTGCCAGCATGTTTGGGAAACCTTTCACCTGAAACTGGATTTTTCAAGATTTAGATTGAGCACACCATCTCTAACAATATGACTTTAATATCTGAATACCACTTCAGATGTAAAATTTGTAGAAAGAAGAAGGTATTCACAAATTAACCTGAGAGGTTCATAAACTATTTTAAATGCTCAAAACTTACCATTGTTGAATGTTCCTTTTTATGGGCAAGTGGTATCACTCAGGAAGTACTAACAATACATAACTGCTTTTAGCCACTTTTTGACAGAGTGCTGGACTTCTTATTTAACACCTTTTGTACAGAGCATTTTCTGAAGTACAGGCAAGATGCAAGTCTTCTTCTGTCTCTGCATTGGGTATTGGTAACTATTAAGTTCGTTTTACAAATCAGGCTGCAGAGGCTTCCTGCACCTCAGCTGATTTAAGAAGTTAGTGCTCAAGACTGTCAGACTGGGGTCTGCTGTCCACCACAGCTATGCTGAGTATATGCATGTGTTTCGTTCCCCACCCAGTAATCCAGGTTGACATACATGCTTGCAGTTAACATGCCAGCAATGTGATGGACATAGTATTGTCTGGCACAGGGACAGTGATGAGCATCTGGAAATGTTCTGGGGATAGTAAGCCCTTAGTCTACTTCAGTGGCAGCCAGCACCACATTTATCTGATGGCAAACTTGAGCACAGATTTTCCTTTAATGGAGTCCTTTCAAAATAAAGATTAGACAACAGCTCTCCCACCTTTATGCTCTCGCCATGATTATCTTTGTCCGTAAAAAATAAGCTGTCAATTTTAGACTTGCTCGTATTTGCCACAAAATGCCATCCAGAAGTATTTTTCTATTGGATGCACAAGACCTGTTTTCATGCCAGTTTGTCCACACATCGTTTGTATACAAATTTTGTAGTTTTTTAAGTGTGGTTGTGAACCAGAAAGCATTTTGAAAATACAGTCCTTGGTTTTTGATGTTGTTTCAGTAAATATAAACTCTGCCTTTGAATGAGTAATTCCAAGAGACTGAAATATGTTTGTTGCTAATGCGTGATTCTTTTACTCTGTATCTTTCCAGATTAAATACAGATGTTGAACTGTGTCAGAGTTTGAGACGTCTGCTAGCTGATGAAATCGTTATGAGTTCCCTAGATCCTGAAACCAGGTACTTATTAATGCTTATAGATTTAGATTTTTAGGCACTATATAGCATTCCTTATTGTGCTTATATTTTGTGTTTTGCTAAATTAATTAATAGAACTAGAAAATATACCACATCTCTGTTACTGATTTATTAGTTACTACTAAATTACCTGCACAGGAGTTAGGAAGTTTGTAGTTGTGTAGTCTTGGAGGATGTCTCTGTGACTGTAGAGCACAAGATATATTTAAGCTGAATAACTGAGATCTGCAAAACCAAAAAAATGATAACTTAAAATTTTCTTCAGTAACAGCATTTTTATTAAAATGAGGTGCTGTACTGTGGTGTATATATAGCGGTGTTTTTAGCAACAAAAGTAGGGAACAAACTATATAACTTGTTTTCAGTTTATAGAAATTTATATCTTTCAAAATCAGATTATCAGTATATTTAAAGCTTACTTCATGATTGCTGTAAAATGTTTTATTAGCTGCTTATTCAGTTATAGTTTTGAATTATTTCTTTGCTAACATGGTTAGACAAGCTTAATGTTTAAGTTACTTCCTTCCTTCTTTCCCCACAATCAAGGATGTTAGATTTGAAGAGGTCTTTTTCTGATCTGTTAGAATAAATGAAGTGTCAAATTAAAATGGTAATTTGCACAAATTTGTTAAACATCTAGATTAATGTAGTGGAATTATTTTGAATGATATTTTCAATGCAGATGACTAACATAACTAAAAAAGGAAAAATCCTATTTCACTGAGTAAACTGTTAAAGACCTACAACATAGGAAGTCTGTGTCAATATTAACAATACTCATATAACTGTGTTGTTATTCTCTGTAAAAGACATGAAGCCTAAATAACTACTAAGGGCAAAATGTATTAAGAAATTATTACTATCAAATAAGGCTGTTTTAACGGGGATTTACTGTATTTTTAGGCGAGTGGCAGAACTTTTTATGTTTGATTTTGAGATCAGTGGCATTCATTTGGATGAAGAAAAGGTAATTTTTGGCTACAATATATGAACAGAAATTTGCCTGACTACCAGAGACCAGATAGTGAAACGTGTGGAACATGCATCACGTGACTCTGAGCCAGTTTGTCCTCCAAGATTCCCATTGTCCTCTGTGGAATTTTGTTTTCTCAGAAGTGATTAGTTTTGTCTATTTTAAATCACTTCTAAAGTGTGTTTTTTAATGTTGTTTTAGATATTAGTTGGCTGTTCTTCCCAGTTTAGTCCTCATCATTCCTTTGTCTGTTCTGAAGAGTTACAAGCAAGACCTGGGATCCTGCTTGCTTTGATTGGTGTCTGCATCAGATATTTAAAAAAGCTGCTTAGCTGTCTGAACAACCTATTTATAGAGGGGGAAAAGCAGTACCCCATGCACTGTGATGACAGATTAATCAAGTAGAGTTTTAAAAGGGATCAGGTTTGTGTCCAGGCTCTCCTTGGTCCTCACATAACCAGAAGTTGTAAATCTTGTTCAAAATTGAATGTCTGGGCATGGTCTGATTACCTCTCTTGGAGCTTTTACATGCTTTTGCAGTAGTTAGTGGTGGATTTGCCAAAATGGTCAGCTTTCACCATGCGTTGTGGTACGGATGCTCTGTTGCATGTCTGTTCATAGCTCATGTCCCTGTATAAAGTTAATACCTTGTTTATTTGAGTCATCCCCTCAAAAAAGATCTGTACAAAGGCTCTTTTACCAGATTGATGTGGCAAAGTTACTCTGAAGATCATGGTTGTGATGGTGTTTTGTGACCTGGAAAATGCTTCTAGAATATATTTTTGCAATTACTTTGTACAAAGAATAAGTCTGAAACTTGGACTTTGGGTTTTATTTCTGATTTGATTATTGGTTCTATGGTGCTTCATCCCCTTTCAGTTACAATTTCACTTGCCCCTTATTTTTGCACATTTTCCTCTTCCTCCCCTGCCTATTCCACTTTTCTTCTATTGCTTGCTGCTCAGTGTTTCTTTTCAATTCTCATTTCAGACTTTAGAAATCCTTCACTATCTTAATTTGAAATTTACTTCTGCTACAAAGAATTTCTGCTTTTTAAAATAAAACTCAAAAGATCTGTTTTAAAGGGTAAGGATGGAATGGGAGGACAGAAATCTTCAGGTTTTGTCATTCTTTGGACTTTACAAGTATGTTGTATGTGTACTGTCAGCCTTTCCTTTTGAGCTATGAACCCACAGGCAATAGAGAGCATACTCTAAAAAGATGAGAGTTCACTGAAGCAAATCTTACAGTAATGTTAAATGTGTGAAATACTGTAATGATGGTGTTAAAACCCTAAATCACAAACTCCTCAGGAAAAGTTGAAATACCATAAATGCTTTACGGTCTTCAGAAAACAGTGCAGTACAAACAGTAACAAAAGAACTGTAATTCTATATCTATTTGGGGATGCCAGTAGGATTTATCCATCTCGATGATGCTTCTTTTTTTCTCCTCTCTGTTTTACATAGCAATCATATTAGGCAAAGTTTTATAAATGTTTTGCAAGCAGCTAACATAGCTTATGTAAATTCTACTTAAACTCCACTGTACATTTTCTTACTGCAAAAACATAGGCATTTTCTTTCAAATTTCAATCCTGTATGAAATTATAGATTCGTATGAGCATCTGATCTTGTTGGCTTCAGCCCTACATTAGATTTTGTTGATGCTCTAGGTCTAATCTTAAATGTTGTATTTTCTGCTTCATGTGGAAAAGTCCTTTAAGGTTTTAGAAACTTTGAGTTCTGCTTGTACTATGTCTGAAGATATTATGTATTTTGTACTTTATTTTTCATACAGCGTAAAAAGGCAGTCAACCTCAACGTCAGAATATTGGATTTATGTAATGAATTTCTGACAGGAACTCACCTTCCCAACAAGATTGACAAACATATTTTGCCAGAACATATTCGGTATAATTTTACAGCCGAAGGCAATTACTTACAAGTTGCTGGTCTGCATGCTGATTGTCCCGATGATCTGGTGAGTATTCCCTGAGTTTGCTTTGGCATACTATATAACAAAAGTGCATATCAGTTGTTTCACTTGTTATCGAGGCAAATGCATGTGGTTTATGATGTTATGACTAACAAGGAAGAACTCTTTTAGAACATGATGATCAATGGCAGCCTTGGCTGTAGCAGCTATGACATAATGGAGGTGAATATCCTGAATGGATTGAGGGAGAAGAGGGGCAGAATACAGACCCTGGATTTCAGGCAAGCAGACTTCAGCTTATTCAGAAAACTGGGAGGTGGGACCCCATGGGATGCAGCTCTGAAGGGTAAAGTTGCTCAAGAACACTGGCAGTTCTTTAAAGATAGCATCCTCCAGGCGCACAAGGATACTAAGATACTCAGTATAAGTGCATCCTGATCCTTAGAAAGCCAAGCAGGATGTATCAGGAGCCAGGCTTGGCAAGCAGGGAACTCGTGACAAAGCTTCATCTCCAAAAGGTAGCAGACATGAGGTGGAAGCAGGTACAAGATACAAGGGAAGAATTTAGAAATACTGCCTGTACATGTAGCGATGATGTCAGGAAGGCCAAAGCTCAGCTGCAGTTGCTGAAACTTGCAAGGGACATCAAAGTCAACAAGAAGAGCAACTAATGCTGCATTAGTACTAAAAGGCTGGACAAGGAAAAGATGGGCTCAGTTCTGAGTAAGGTGGGTGACTTAGTGGCAGCAGACACAGGTAAGGCTGAGATGCTGATCGCTTTCTTTGCCTCAGTGGTCACCAACGAATTCTCCTAGCCCACTGTGCTTAGTGAAAGGATTCAAAGATAAAAACAACCAGCAGTAGATGAGGATCCATTTTGGGATTACTTGAGAGAATTCAACTTGTACACGTCATTGGGACCACATGGGCTGCATCCAAGGATCCAGAGAGAACTGGCTATTGTCCTTGAAAGGCTTGCTGCCTTTTGTAGGCGGTGAGGATCAGGGAAGAACCCCAATGACTGGTAGAAATAATATGTTCCATGCACCTTCAGAAAGGCCAAAAAAACCCCCAAACTGGGGAACTACAAGTGACTTGGCTTCGCTTTGATCCCTAGGAAAGTTATGGAGCAATCCAAGTTAGGAGATTACAATCTGGATTGGTGGACAACCAGATAGGTAAAAAAACCCCCTCATTTCATGATCTGACTCAAAGAGCAGTGATTGAAGGGGTGTACTCTACTGGAAGGCTGGTAATGTAAGAAGTGTTGCAGAGGTCTGTCCTGGGACCTCTCCTGTTTAACATCTTTATCAGTGACCTAGAGGAAGTGACGGAGTGCTTGCCTGCCGGATTTGCAGGTGATAGGAAATTAGGAGGAACAATTGATATGCTGAAGAGCAGGACTGACATTAAGAGTAGCCTAGACACTGAGGGAATGGTCCAATGGGAACCTTATGTAGTTAAAGAAGGACAAATGCGAAGTCCTGCACCTGGAAAGGGAGAATTCCTGGCAATAGTACAGGCTGGGACTACCTGGCTGGGTCTGATCTGCGGAAGAGGCCCAGAGGATTGGTGAGCCACAAGCTGAGCATGAGCCAGCAGTGACCCTGGCAGCAAAGGTGGCCAACAGCATCCTGGACTGCATGAACAGGGGCAGAGCCAGAGACTGAAGGATGCAATTATAGCCCTTTACTCATCACTCTTTAGGAGTGACTTCAATGGAGGCCACCAAGATGGCCAGGAAGTGGAGTGCTGGCACTGTGAGGAGAGGCTGAAGAATCTGGGCTTGTTCACCCTGTAGCAGAGGTGGCTTTGGGGGGACCCTGACCACAGCCTGGCAGTACCTACGAGGACATCATGGAGTAGACAGAGCCAGGCTCTTCAGACTGGTGCGTGACAGGAGGTCAAGCGGCAACAGGCACAAGTTGAAGTGAGAAATGCCAGTCGGAGAAGTTTTTCCTGATGACGATACCCAAGCCATGAAACGGAGAGGTCATGCTGTCTCTCCCTTCTGTGCAGGGTTTCAGGACCTGACTGGAAAAAGCTCTGTGCAACTTGGTCTTACCTCATAGCTGCCCCTGCTTTGTGCAGGAGGTTGGACTAGAGACCTCCTGAGGTCCCATCCAACTTGAATTATCCTGAGAAATCTTATTTTAATTCTGGCTAATGATGCTTTTCTAAAAAGAATTCATTTAGAGTTTGTTTATATATTGAAAATTACTTTAGACTCTTTGAAATGTGACAGTGGTTCCTTAGTCTTTTAGATATGGATCTAGGATCAGGAGTGTCTTACAACACTCAAGTGTTCTGTTTTCACTTACTATATAAATAATTGAGGTGACTTTGAAATCTGGTTTGTCACAAAAAAGAGAAAAGCTTACTGTGGTAGAACCCAAGCTGTAATGTTTATTTTCTGTAAGAAATTAAAAATTAATTAAATTATGGCACTGATAGAATGTAAATAAAGGAATAATACTCGTTGCATGTCATCTTTAAACTCTTGTCCTGAAAATAGTATGATCTGTAGGATTGCTACTGAAGCTCTGAGTAATATATCAATTCAAGAATGCAGTCCTCTGAGCCAGATCTTTGGAGAGGCTCTTTGGAAATCATACAATTTAGGTTGCAAGGGACCTCTGGAGCTTGGCAGTTTGAGTCTGATCCTGTTCAGAGCAGGACCAAGTTAGATAGGTTTCTCAGTGACATGTCCAGTTCAGTTTTGAACGCTTTCCAAGGATGGAGATTCCATTACTTCTCTGGGCAGCCTGTTTGACCACCCTCACAATTTTTTTTCTTTTATTTTTTTCTTGATATCAGATTGGAATTTTTCATCTTCCAGCTTGTGTCCATTACGTCTCCTCCTCTTGCTCTGCACCTCCAAGAACAGTCTGGCGGCATGTTCTCTGCACCTTACTGCTAAGTAGATAAAGCTTAAGATCTCATTTGAGCATTTTCTTCTTTAGGCTGGACAAACCCAGCTCTCTCAGCCTCCATTCTGTGTCATGTGCTCCAGCCCCCAAATATCTTGGTGGCCCTACGCTGGACCCACTCGACTATGTCAGTGTCTGTCTTGTGCTGTGGAACCCAAATCTGGACGTTGTACTCCAAATGTAGTCTGGGCAGTACCAAGTAGAGGGAAGCAATCACGTCTGTGGAGCAGGTGGCTGTACTCTTCCTAATAGAGCTCAGTATGCTGTTGGCCTTTGCTGCAAAGACACACTGCTGAGGTGTGTTCAAGGAAGGGGAATAATCTCGCTTACTTTATTTGCTTTTTTAAAAATATGAAAGCCTGGTGGAACAGAACAGGTAGGAAATGACTTGTGAATTATTATAGTCACATTTTGTATAAACCCAGGACCACCATTCTTGTTGAATATATTATCCAAGAGAGAAGCTTATTTCAAATGAAGACGAGCATAAGTTGTTGCTGGATTTCTTAAGCCTATTCCATATGTACAAAATAATTATCTTCAATTGGTTTGTGAAACCCAGAAAGCATTTTACCAAATTTCCTGAGGCTTGAGGTGATTTTTTTTTTCCTGAGACTTATGAAAAAATCCAAACAAACCAGAAATAGGAGAAAGACTGATTGTCTGTGGGCAGATGGGCAGACTAATAGCTTGCTACTTCAAAAGAAATAAGGCTTTTCTCTTCCTCTTTTTTTCTCTACCCTGACCCTGCCTCTGCTTCTTATCAGATCCTTCCGTAAGCCAGCTTAACTGACATGCAGAGAAAAATTTGGCTTTCTTTTGGGTTTATTTTCAGAAGTTTTAGTGAGTTAAGACAGCCCACAGAGTGGTCTGAGAAGCACAGATGTTGGCAGAAGGAGCGAGGCAATGAGCAGAGAGGGGACTGTTGACAGAAGTAGAGAACAGGACCCTTTTTGGCAGTCTTGATCTGTTAGGTTGTCTCATTGCATTTCCTCATTCCATCTTTAATGGATAAGACAGCCATAATTGTCAGACAGTCGTAATTACTGTTGTTAAAAGACTTTAGACATTTTCCCAACAATATCAGTGAAATACAGCTGTAATGCCAGATCTTCAATTGCATCACTTGTTTCCCTTAAAAATTGCACTGTAGTAATTTTTTTTTTTTTATTTTATTAGGTGCGAGAAGCTGCTTACAAGATTTTTCTTTACCCAAATGCTGAGCAGTTGAGCCGTTTAGAAGAATTGCTTGCTAGCCGAAACAGTCTGGCACAGTTGGTTGGGTATGAGACGTTTGCCCACAGAGCTCTTCAGGGAACAATGGCCAGAAATCCAGGTATAAGGCATGTGTGGAAGGACGTGCTGAGAAATCAAATGTACTATGTTAGATATGAGGTCAAAAGTTGTTAGTTGCTTTTGCTAAGTTTACACATAGTTTTTCCAGTGAAGTATCTTATTGCAGTTACACTTTGCTGTATGCAATACTCATGCTTTCTATAAATGGCAATACTCACTGAGTAGGAACTAGTGTTTTTGTTCAGAATCAATGCTCACTCCTAAGATTATGAAGTTGCCATTATTCCAACATGTAACAAAGTTAAGTGTGGTACTAAATTCTCTTGAAATGATGGTACAGTAGTCAACAGAGTAGTTTGTTGTTCTAAAAAGAACTTTGCTGTTCTAAGGGAGCTTGTTTTGTTTGGAATGTTTTGATGTAAGCTTAACAGTCTTTAAGGGAAGAAAAAGCTTTTTAAATTTTTTTTTTCTGTTTCCCCCCCGTTTTACTTCTAGAGACAGTGAGACAGTTTTTGGATCTGCTTTCTGACCAGTTGTCTAAAAGGTCTGTCTTTTTCACTAAGTTATTTTACTAACCATACTCCTTATTTCAAGAATAGAGGGACTTGTGCACTAGTAAGTCAGTTCAGTGCTGCTTATTATATGCTCTGGTGAAACAAAAAGCAAGACTTTCTCGGAGTTTTGAGGGGAGCTATTGGCTTAGAGTAAATTCTGTGTCTTATGATCAGAGAACACCCAGGACTGAATGCAATAGGTGATGTGCCAAGAAATACAGGCAACAGCAAACAAACAAGATGACCAAGTTTAAGCATTGAAGAACATCTCTCCTGGTCTTCTCCCCATACGCGCAACTCCATACATATTGCATCTATAAGCAAATTCCCCTGTTTGTCCTTCTTGCCTCCCTTAGTTCCACACAACGCAAAACAGTTTCATCACTGTGTATGAATGGGGTGTATTGTAAGAAGGAGAATGCTTTGGAGGTGTACAACCAGAGTAAGAGGGACTTGATTGGAAGGAACCTGAATAACAGAAGCAGAATGGAAAAGTTCTTTTACCGTAGTATATCGGCCTGCCGTTTTATAGAGTACTATCAATCTCTGAAGTTGGGCATTTTCTTAGGACAGAGTATTATTGTGTGCTGTATTCCATTGCTCAAAAATCTTTCATTAGCACTTTCCTCATAAAAATATTTTTCAGAACTCAAAAAGATTTTGAAATGATGACAAAGATGAAAATGAAGCTCAGCCCCCAGAATTCAGTAAGTTTTCATGTGTGGTTTTCCATTTTGTTTCTTTTTAAAAATATACTATAAGCTAACTTTGTTCTATGAGAAAAATTACTCTAATTTAGTGTACAACATGTAGTATAATGAGAAACTTTCTGTCTTCTGGCTTCAAATGCTTTTTGACTGCTTAGCTGCTATTTGTATTAAACCCAAGCATTAAGTGCAAGATAGCTGTTGGTTTATACAAAATGATACTGAGATAATCAAAACAAAGTGGTGAAAGTGAATATTACTTTGTTTTTAATTGACTCATTTGAAAAATAAAGGCTGTACTTTAGGTTAGATGCATGTCCAGTTTGCATACTGTATTGTATGTATCCTAATTCTGTACATAACTAGGTTTATCTTTTTCTTTGAATTGAGCATATTTCTTGAAAGCTGGTATGAAGTCCCATTATATATTTGAATAAGAAGTAGTATCTTGAAGCAAATGTTAAAAAAAGGTTTCAAGTTATGATATATGATGCTATTTCTGATTATATTTTTAGCACTGAATGTTTCCCATTATGTTTTAAAGTTCTGTGACTTGTCGAAATTGCAAAAATATTCAAAGGAAACAAAACTTTTCCTTTGGGTTCACTTCTTGTCCATTATTGTAATTATAAGCTGGAATTCTCTTTCAGAAGCTGATGCCGTGGGATCACCCTTACTACAGTGGTGTCCTTCGTGCTGAGAGGTAAGCTCCTTATGTTCATGATTGTAATGCAAATGAGTGTCTTTATTTCATTCCTTGCAATAAGGATAAAGAAAGTCTGCAATGTAAACAGGATTTCCTTCTTTGAAGATGTACTTCAATATGAAAAAATAGAGTATCTGGTGGGGCAGTTGTTTATAACATTTCTTAGTTACTGCTGGAATGCCTGTAGAAGTTTTTGGCTCCTCCGTTGTTTCATGGGGAAATATTGGCCCTCTTTGAAGATATAAGAGGATGAAACGGTTTCAGAACACCTACAAAATCCTTGTTCTTGTTTTGCTTTTAGCTCTTAGCTGAGCTGCAGTAATGTTTAAAAATAAATTTTGATCACTGAATATAATCCAACTCCTCTTCATATTTTAACTGTGTTGTACTTCTTGCTGAACATGCAACTATCATCCCCTTCTACAGACTTGAAATAGCAACTTCTTGAGTAGTTCTTCACTGTTTATGGGTAGAATTCATTCTCATCTCTCCTGCAAAGACTGGGAAATAAATCCTCTACACAGACTTAAATAGTGCACGAGACCTTTGCACATAACAAGATGCCAGCTCTGAAAGATGTGAGCCCTGCGTGTTGCCTTTATTAGATCAGCAGTGGTGACCTTTTAGGTTTGTGTTGGAAAAGATAATTTAAAGTTGTGCTTCTCTCACAAGAGGGGGAGGAAAAATTTTCCTTCACTGCGGATTTGTAGGTTTTTGGTTTTTAAACAAACTTAGACTGGATGTATCTGATTAAAGTAGTAGTTAACTCTGGATCAGAAAGCTACGGTAGTATAGACACGGCATGGAAGGATTGCTTGCAGTTGGCCTGGCTGTTCTGCTGCTTTCTTACACTTTGTTACTGTGGCAGTAGTTTTATGAGCACCAGCTCTAATATTGGCCTTGTCTTAAGCCACTGCATGCTCAAATGGGAACTGAGCTATGTATGTACAGCAATGTTTGTGTCCTGGGTGCACAGAACTTGCTGTGCAGGGGAGGGAGAAGGATGTCCAGCTGCTGGGTCTGCTCCTGGTAGCTGATGCTGGAGCATGCAGCACTCCACGGTGTATGTGTGGATTGCTTGTTTGTGGCATGGCCTAGGAATGGCTGCTTTTGTTTTAACCTGGACAGGTAGCAGACACGCTTCTGTGAAAGCGGGAGCAAAGTCGTTGTTATACTGGAATAGAGTCAAGGTCCATCTTGCTCCAAATCCCATCTTAGCAGTGGTCAACAGCAGTCTGTGGAAGAGCACTGTCATACTCGTTCAAGATGCTATCTTGCAGCTTACAGATCTCCTTTACCTTGCCTGTATAGTGTCTTAAAAACAGCAAGAATTACATTCTGATACATAGTGCTTAACATTAGTCAAATGCTGCTGAAATTTATTGTCTATGTATCCTATTTATTTTCTACATTTCCCATAGTGTCTGCTTTCTGTGTTTTCAGAATTAGTGTGTCCCGCGTTAGAGGACTAGGTGTAGAAGGCTCTGTGTTTCTTTCTCCTCCTGGAGCAGTGTCTTCTGATACTGTCTTATTGTCCTTCTCAGATCATCTCATGAAGCTAACCATATTGTAATTGAGTTGCTGATGATCGTGAATAGATTATTCTGCTCATTTTGGCATTAGGAAGAAAAATATTTCCTTTCCCTGTGGGGCTTTGTAAAAGACCCAATAAAGTCACTTTACGTTAAGAATTGCATGGTAGCTTTATGAAGGGAGAGCTGCAGGTAAAACAGACCAAGACATTGGCAATGTATCTTTGCTATTTTTTATTTATTCAGGCACCAAGTCTGGCAGCTGGATCAGTGTGAAGAATCTCCTGAACCTATGTAGGGCCTCCCTGATTACAATGCAGGATCGGGGCCCAACCTTTTTCTCCCTCCAGGTTGGGCAGGAGGGTTTTTTTTTTTCTGGCATGTATACAAGCATCTACAAGACAGGGATGGAAAAGTAGTTTTCCTCTCTATCGTATTTTGCTAGAAACCAAGAGCTTAGGTCTTTCACTGTCCTGTTTTCTGTATAGTGGTCTGTCTGTGGGAAAGGTTTTTGATCTGGCAGTGACTTAACAATGCTTTACATTCATTCTGCCTATATCATAAGTACTGAACAGGGTACTGGACGCTGGGTAATCAGCCCTGGAAAGTAAAACTCATTTCTCTACTGCATAATACCAGTGGCTGTGCTTTATGACTGAAACTAGGCAGGAGTCATAGAGTATTCATATGACAACCAGAGGACAGGAATATACCTTGTCATGTTTGTGCCCTAAACATGTTCTGTTTGCCACTTGTTATCTATGTAAATGTAAGTCCACTATTCTTTATCTTGTATTTGTACTTTCCTCTGTTTGACCTCATCCTTTCTTGAATGCCCCTTGGATGCTATGGTATGTTCAGTTCAACACTTTTGTAACTGGAAGATGAGAACCATATCTATCACAAAATTTCATACTGGCAGGAGTTTGACTTTTGGCTATTTGTTGTTACTCTCTGAGCCAATTATCTTGTAGTATTAAATTATGTCTGAAGGAAGCGATGTTTTCCTTGGTTTTGGTTTGTTGTTTTTTTTTTTTTTTTAAATTATATCATGTTTCATTTTATTTATTTATAAGAGAAATAAATTATTTAATTTAATTTTTACTTATTGTATCCTATTTTATTCTGCGTTTTTGCATCATGGAATGCCAAAATATATTTTCAAACAAGATATATTTACCTGTCATGCATTTCTCCCATTCTTAGTATTCTTTGTTTAGTAGATTAATTATTTTGTTCTTCAAGGGTTTCTCTTTTTTGGAAGAAGCTTACTTTTAGCTTTGTCTTTTACAGAAGTGCCATGGTCATATTTGTAGTAGTGCTGTGTGCAGAGCATGGCTTACATATTTTTGTCTATCATGTTTTGGGACTCAGTTTGTGCCATGGATTTCTTTATTGTTAGGAATTTTTTTTTTCTGCTTAGTAAAATGTTTTTGTTGATAGGGAAGCAAATGTATGTTTTTGGATATTTCTTTTGGACTATTATTGTCACTGTGGCTCCAGCTGATGTACAGAACCATAATTTCCTAGATATTGTCAGGTACATAAGATGCAGATTACCTTTACAAACCTAGGTGTAAAGAAAGAGACTACAGGGGTTTAGTTCTTGATTAAGTAACTTAACAAGATCTAGTATGTTGCACATGCACCACTAAGGGGTGCAAGAAATATTAGATTGGACAGTGTCTCTGTTGAAAAAGTTTTACTATTTGCTATTTTGGTCTATATGGCCATATTTGCAAACAGAGATGTTGTGAGCAAGCATTAGAAAATGTGATCCTAACGTGATATTTTAGTTCCTCTTTAGTTCTCCAGATTTTGACCAGCTACATCAATTTGTCACAAATGACACTGAAACTCATGACATATTTTTACTATGTCTGTTTTATATCTGTATGTTGTATACTTTAAATGTATTTATAAGTTTTAAATTCTAAGTATATGTTTATTTTATATTAGAGCAGGATTAAGGGAACAAATCCTTTGTTAGATTCCTCGTAATTAGTTTTAAGAGCTGGCTATTTACTTCTGAAGAATCTAGGATATTCACATGTGTTTGGACTATTGAATTTTAATGACATTTGCTGTCATATCAGGTTGCCTTTATTTTTCACTCTGCTTCTACAGTTGTTACTGACTATTTCTGCTGTTTTGTAAGTTGAACAGCAGGAGGAGCTCCAGACTTAAGTCACAAAGTATGTTTTTCTTTCTGTAAACTTAGTTTAGCCACAATAATTTTGTTTCTGTCAGCTTTCACCAAATCTTTTCCCTGGAAACTTGATCCTACTTCAAAAGTGTAAGTCTCATTGATGGTAACGGGACAGCTTACTTCAATTTTTTTTTTTTTTTTTTTTTTTTTTAATTTTGTTAAGTAGCCTCTTTGGCTTTAAACCCACACTTATGACAGTGTAATGTTTTTGTAGCTATAGTTTAAGTGGCAGAGAAAATAGATGTCAGTATAAATGTACATTTAAGAGAAACCGGAGACAAAAGTCTGAAATTCATGGCAGTAGTATCTTAAAAGAAGATAGAGTAATTAGGGGAACCTCAAGAATTTTGGCAGGCTAAGGGTAATAAAACAGTGAATGCTACAACATGCTTCAGCCTCTAACAAGTAAGAAGATGTTTAATATGTATATTTAAAAATAATCCTGTTGAGCTTTAGTGCAGGCAAGTACCATAGTACTAATTAAATCCCATTACTTCTCAGTAAGTGCAGCTGCACTTACAAATAATTCTCAAGGCCCTGATCTTGCAAAGATGTATTAGCCTTGCTGACTTCTTCCGGGTCATAAAAAACCCAAAACACTGGAAGAGACCTTTTGAGGTCAACTATTTGCCTTGAATGTGGGATTGACTGTGCTTAAGCCAATTCTGATGGAGGAACAGAACTTTTCTTTAGAACTGTCAGTGATGAGCTTAGTGTATTTGGTGTTGACTCGCTTTTCCCTAACCTTCGGTGCTTACCAGGCTGGGCTGACTTCGCTGGCTATAATTCACTGTTGGGATTTTTGCCAAAGTGTCACAGATTTTATTCATCTTGCAACCGGGTTGTGCTTGCAGGATATTGCGCTCTGTTCTTGTCCATCTTTTTGGCACTGCAGAAGTAAATAAGACTGGCCTTGGAGATGAACAAGTCAATGCCAAAATAAGCCAGTTTCCTGCTGTGTAGGAAAGAGAAGTCACCACAGCAACTGCAGGAATTTTGGATCTTGGGGTGACCAGCTGAGCAGAAATTACGAATAACGCATCTCCTTTCTTATTGGGACTCTACATAGGCTGCCAGCTTCAGGGGAGAGTAGGCAGCACTTTTGTTTTTTCAGAGAGGTAGCTTCAATACCAAGGTACCTAAACATGACTGGATGTTTCTCAAGTTGCTAAAAGCCGCAGCTAATGTTGAGGTTTGCAAGTTACTTTTAAACAAACTTGTTTATGGCTGCTTTTTGTTAAATTACTTTTAGTTTTATGAAAGAGTGGAACACCACATGGAAAAATAGCACAGACCCTTTGTGGAATATGTGAGAAAACTGTCACTCTGTTCAAATTGAAAGCTGAAGTGGAAAAATAATGCAAAATTTAAAAAGAACCAGGAAATCTTTCAACTAAAGTGCTCACAGAGAAGGAAAACTTTCTTTAACTATCTGTTTATAAGCAAGGGAAGGCATGCCTTCTGTTAAATCAACTAATGCAGGTGCAAAAAGTCCATTTAACTTACGAGTCACTAAGCTAGTGGACTAAACTTTTTGGATGAAAACCTGAAAGCTATTGAAAAGGCTTGCTGTGAAGCAGAATTCAAGTTTCAATAATTATTTCTTTATTCAAAACACTGTGGAAGGACAAAGAAATTGTTTTTGATTTGAAATCAAAGTCAAATCTAAAAGTTGCATACAGTGTTGATACCAGACCAATACTCTGAATTACCCTCTGACCTCCTCCAAAATATTCTGTGAAGTACAATTAGCAGAAGGAAAAAAGGAATGTGAGATACAGGTGCTAGTTTATGGTTGATGAGAGTACAAAGGCTTTGTATTATTATTATCATTATTATTATTGAGAAATCCAGAGTCTTCTATAAATCATGGTTAAGAGTCTCCCTTCAGGTGAAGAATTAAATTTCATAGTCTGGCATGTAATGAAAATTGGAAGGGGTTTTCCTTGTCTTGATCTCTTTAAGTTAATCTGAGGGGTTCATCTCACTTTCATCTTCCACTAACAAGATTTTTTCAGGTTTCTTTGAAAGTTTTGACAGAATCTGTTTTATTAGAGATAGTTAACTTAGTGTTCTATATTTTTGTGGATGTCAACAGGATAATAATTTTTCTCAAAAAAAAAAAAAAAGTCAGGCTATATCAGGGACTACATTTAATAGTCACCGATAAGAATTCTTGCCAAGCACCTAATTTGCAGTTGTTAAGAGTCCGAATGTTCATGTTCTGAAGAACAGTGATCTTTACTCAAATATCCCTAATATCCAAGTTTATAAAAAGCATTCTTAATAGAACAGATGAAAGCCATGCTACACAAAACGGTCTTAGTTTCCTTCCAAATATACAGCTTAAATGAAAGCGATTTTAGAAGTCTGCATTTTATTTAGACTCAATGAAGTCATACAAGCTTAGAAATAATTATTTATAATCACATACTACATCTTTGTTCTTCACGGGGACACAGCCTTTTTTGTTTGAAGCCTGCTGTTCTTGAAGAATAACCAAACCTCATTGTGTCATTTAACTTCTTTTTAAAATTGTTTTTTAAATCGGTTTGGCTCCGTTACTTCTTTTAAAAATAGTGCTGGACTACATACTGTAAAAGTAAGGTGTCTGGATTCTTTAACGTAGTTTATCCTTTAATATAAAGCAGGAATTTACATCAAAGAAACTACTGTTTTCTTTGATATTTCTACTTTCTTTAGGAGGGTACTGAGATTTCTCTTTGTAAAGTTTCTAAGCTTACATTCTGACTTCTGTCATAAGTACATAAGAAAATTTTCATTCTTTCCTGGGCTTTGTTATAAATACAAATGCTTCGGTGTTTGTAATCAGATGTTCAGAGTGAATTAAGTTATTGGAATATGTTTTAAGGCAAAATGAAAGCAGAGCAAACTTCTTTTGTTCATTTTTGTGCTTCTCAGTCTTTCACAGTTTTGGATATTTAAGCATATGGGTTATGCAATTCAACAGGAACAACGAAATAATTTAAGGTTCGTTATTACAATAAAAGGGACTACTTTTAATTCTTGATCTTTTTTTTTTTAAAGTCAAAGAAGCTAACTGAACGTTTGGCACAGAGAAAAATATTCTTTTCCACTGTAGATGAGTTTGTGTATATATTTGTTGATGCTGTTTCTGATTTGTTCAGAGTGAGATATATGTAGTGGTGTCCTTTATTTTTTTACATAAATGCAATATGATATTTCTTACATCTAAACTAAAAGCTTTTTTTTTTTTGTTTTATAATATCTAGTCATGTAAAATGCCTTCTTGATTTCAGGAAGTCATCTTTTAGGTTAATAATTGTGTTTTCTGTTGTCTATGTCTGTAACGGATAGAAATTTTGGTATTTCCTCTTCCTGCTCTTCCAGAAGTGCATTCACAGCCTTTAAGTTTCACATAAGGGCTTAAGAAAATGTACGTGCTCAAGTTCAAGGATAGTTGGGAAAACTTTCTGTAGCACTGCAAGTATCCAAAATCAATCCATACCTGTTTTTCTTCTAGGGTATCTGAGGTCAAAAAGGTTCTATGGTAAGAAATCTTTTTGACTGCAGTATGTAGTTCTCTGCAAAGTTCTGTTGTGATTCATCAGACCACCTTCTATCTCTTTTGCCTGCATTTTCAAAGGCATCTTCTCATAGAAAAGGCTGTCCTGTTCATCCTCTTGGGATTCAGGTATAAAACATGCCGTCCGGTCAGGGAAGCCCAAGTTCCAGAGAGGAGCAAGAGCTCATAGCTGAGATTAAGACTTCTGCTAGTTAGCTCTTGCTGGTACCTTGCTAAGCCTGGGAGTGGCATTGTATTTGTGTCTGCCTTTTTCTGGTGACATAGGCACCCTGGCTGCCTATTTGAAGCACTCTGAATCCCCTTGCTGGGGCCCAGAACTCACATTTTAAGTGAAAGGGTATCCAGAGAGGATGTTTGATTCTTGCCCTGGCTTGCTTAGCTGACCTGAATCCTTCTTCTTCCTTAGGAAGTGCTGTAACCATGTTTCCATGTATTTGCCAGCTTTGGAGACAGCAGTACAGTGTTCTGCTAGGGACATTAGTATGCCATGTGCATCATCCTCCCCACTGAATTCTGCCTGTCTGCTCAGCTGGTGCACCAAGCAAGCTGCAAATTACAGCATACAAGAAAGCCTGTCTTCAGGCACTTCTCTGCAGTTGTTGTCGCCAAATGGAGCTCCATTTGGTTTCCAGTGCAGATTTTAGCTGCCTATCTCCAGAACATTAACATTTCTTGCTAGTAGCAGTAACCCTTAGCAGAAATTTTACCGGTAGCAGAATGCGTTAGCATAGTTCAGTATGGGTCGTAATAACTTCCTTTCTGATTCCTTTTCCCAAAAATACTTGAATGCATTTCCTGTTGGAGATAAAAATTGTAACTTGGCTGAACAAATCTAGAAGCAGCTTGGCAAAGAGTGACTAGAAAGAGTGTGCTTATATTAAAGCAGCTGCTTCTTGCAGTTTTATCTGAATTTTTTACTGTTTGTTTTGAATAGAAGGAACAAAGCTAGATAACTGTCCAAGCCCACAGTTGATAACAGCTTGAAAATCATGCATAAAGTGATTCTTAGAATGGCTGCTACTTTAACCTGTAGTATAATAAAAATAATTATATGCACAGTAGGGTCAGCAACAGTTATTAACATGTAGATTATGAAGATTGCTTTGCTCTGACCAGTGAGCAGTTCAGGGGCAGGCTAAGCTGTAGTACTTTGGAAACTTGGCTAGTTTTATAGAGTCAGTCACTATCAGTTAATTCATTAACTAAAGTTTTTGTCCTTTCATTCTATCAATAGAGAAGTAATGTGCAATGGAATGCCTTGTTTTGCTAGGGTTTTGTTGGGAGCCTTTTGTGTGCATTTTCAAATACACTTGGTTTCACATTTGAAAAAAATGATCAAAGAAACACCATACACCTGGGATAGAAGTTGGTGAACTTTGAGTTTCCCCTTTAGCTTCAGGAGAAATTAATTTTACATTTTGGATCAGCCCTCAGAAAGGCTCTGCATCCTACACAGACAATCTCTATCTTTGTTACAGGACAGTTTAAAGCGCTAAAGGAGCGTATTGATAGAAGTCTTCATCTTGGAATTTTATGTGGTGTTTTAGATAATCTGGCCCAGGTCAGAGAGTGTTTTGAAGATACAACCCGAGACCCTTGAACAGCATTAGAAATTTCATTCAGAGGGCTGAGAGAAGAGAAGTTTGGCTTGCTGTCACAACTGCAGTCCCCATTGCTGCCAAGGAGTTGTGCTATAGTGGTTTAGATTAGCATGAATTTGGACACTGGAATACTGTGGCTGGAAAATGTTTTGTTCTTGCAGTTTCACTAAGGTGATGAAGCTGTGAATAACTGAGGTTGGGTAATCATTTGCTAGCAAACAGATGCTTTTTTCCTGTCATCTGGAAACAATCAAGTTGCTAATGGCTGCTACTGTTTGAGTGCCTGGAATCTTCAATAAGGGAACATGTAGTTTGTCTGTAAACTCTTCCAAATACTTTTCCACCCACACCCTCCAGCCAGACTTCGTTTTACAGATCTAGGAGATATTGTAGGATTTCCTGTTCTGCTCATTGAGTATTCTTTTTCTGGGAAAGATTCAAGTCTTTTAAATTAATTTCTTCCCTTTTCCCCATTGTCCTCTAATCTTACCTAGAGTTACACCCTTCATTCTGCAGTAAGTAGCATTAAATCTTGAGGGTGGCGGCTCAGAACAGAGTCAGGCATATGGTTGCTCTTGCTGCTGAAAGATCATCTATTAATAATAATTCCAGGAACTGAGTTTTTCGTTATAGGACATCAGCTTCAGATAGCTGAGGTTTTGGCTAATTTCTATTCCTAAATCAGCCGAAAGAGAAACTTTTCCTGGAATCAGTGCAAGTTTGGGGTTAGGCTTTCTTCAATGATATTTGCTCTTGATTTGTGGAAAGAGTTCATGTGTGAGGTAGGACCAAATTCAAAAAGTTGTGAATTAAATCTGTGTTTTGGTGTCTGGAATGATTACTGCTTAGTGGGTATAGACTGGTGTTAGAGAAAGATTTTGAAGATGTAGTATCCACTTTCTGGAGCAGTAGCTGTTTTTCAGTATCTAATACTCCTTTTGAAGTGTGTTACTGATTATTATAATTTGATTATGAAAATTGCATTATATTATCATATTTTAACTTCCTATGACTTTGCAGTGGCTAGCAAACAAACTATGGATGCCAGATAATTTAAGGTGTAACAATCACCACCGACTGCTATCAGGTTTGTCCAAAAGTAATTTAAATATCAGTCTTGTGTCATAAGTCACTAGTGCTATTTGAGAATTTTTCAGTGTCTTTGTCTTTGATGTTGGTACACTGGTGTAGTAGGCAAGACAGAAATGGAGAAATAAGTGAGACCAGGACTAGAAATGGTGGTGTTTGGGGTTTTTTTTTGTGTGTTCTATATAAAAAATGTTGTTTTTCAAAACTTTTTTTAGTTTTCTGTTGGCAAGAGGAGTATTAGCACACATCTTCCATTAAATGTGGGAGAGGTTTGATCCCGACAATGTTCTACCAGAAGTGACTGACTTTAACTTTGTGTAGTTATTATTAAAGTTGTTGTTTAATCAGGACCTCAATGTACTCAAAATGTCAGATTGTGACATCTTCAAACATTAGCTGGGGTAGGGGACTAGTTCCCCTGGGGAGTGTGCCTTAAGCCAGCATAGTCTGTTACTGCTGTTTTCATGTGTGAGTGGATAAGTATTGTGCTTTTCCAAAAGACAAAACTACTACAGACTGATTCCCCCCCCCCCCCCCCCCGTTTGGATAGTGACAATGTATTACAAAATACCTATCAGAAAACCTTCTCCCCATCCTGTTCATCATGGGGTAGGTCCATGGGGACAATGCACATGTTCAAGGAGTGCTGAGAATGAGGAAGAAATAGGCACTTATCTTCTCCCTGTAATAGGTTAATGTCAGCTCCTCTTTCCATGAGGAAACATCACAGCTTTCTCCTGCTACTATGTATCTGCATTTTTGACAGAAACAAAATGAAATAAAGTAGTTTCAGAGTTCTTGCCCTCTGCCCCCAGCAAACACGTTAATCCAGTACTTAACTGAGTGTGGTAATCTTTTGCAGTTGGCATGAAACATTTTCCTCCTCTGATAAAGCTGGAATCTATCTCGTACTGCAGCTGTGTGGTCTTAGTCCTAGGTTCCATATGACCTCTTCACAGAACACAGAATGGTTGAGGTTGGAAGGGACCTCTGGAGGTCATCTGGTCCAACACTGAGCTCAAGCAGGGACATCTAGAGCTGCTTGCCCAGGACCACGTCCAGATGGCTTTTAAGCACCTCCAAGGATGAAGACTCCACCACCTCCCTGGGCAAACTGTGCCAGCGCTCGGTCACCCTCACAGGGAAAAAGTGTTCCCTGATGTTCAGAGGGAACCTCCTGTGTTTCAGTGTGTGCCCGTTGCCTCTGGTCCTGTCACTGGGCACCGCTGAGGAGAGCCCGGCTCTGTCCTCTTTGCACCCTCCCTTCAGGTATTTATACTCATTAATAAGCTCCTCCTGAGCCTTCTCTTCTCTAGGCTGAACAGTCCCAGCTCTCTCAGCCTTTCATCATAGGAGAGATGCTCCAGTCCCTTCATCATCTTAGTGGGCCTTTTTTGGACTCTCTCCAGTGTGTCCACGTCTCTCTTGTACTGAGGAGCCCAGTGCTGGAGACGGCACTCCAGGTGTGGCCTCACCAGTGCTGAGCAGAGGTGAAGGATCACCTCCCTTGGCCTGCTGGCAATACTTTGCCTCACGCAGCCCAGGATGCCATTCACCTTCTTTGCGGCAAGGGCCCGTTGCTGGCTCATGTTCAGCTTGTGTCCACCAGGACCCCCGGGTCTTTTTTGGACAAGCTGCTTTCTTGCTGGCTGGCCCCCAGCATATACTGGTGCCTGGGGTTGTTCCTCCCCAGGTGCAGGACTTTGCAGTTCTTGAACTTCATGAGGTTCCTGTCAGTCCATTTCTCTAGCCTGTCAAGGTCCCTCTGGATGGCAGCAGGTCCCCACTGGCATATCAGCCACTCCTCCCAGTTTGGTGTCAGCAAATGTGCTGAGGGTACACTGGCCATCATCCGGGTCATTAATGAAGATGTTAAACAGGACTGGACCCAGTATTGACCCCTGGGGTACACCACTAGTCACTGGCCTCCAAATAACTCTGCTCCACTGATCAACTCCCTCTGAGCCCATCCATTCAGCCAGTTTTCAGTCCACCTCCATGTCTGCTTATCCAGCCTATATATCAACAGCTTCTCCGTGAGGATCTTACGGAGACAGTGTCAAAGGCCCTACTGAAGTCCGGGTAGATAAAGTGCACTGCTCTCCCCTTGTCCACCAGGCCAGTTGTTTCACCATAGAAGTTTATTAAGTCGGTCAAGCATGACTTGCCCTTGGTGAATCCATGCTGGCTGCTCCTGATGACTTTCTTGTCTTTCATGTGCTTGGAAATGGTCTCCAGGATCAGCTGGTCCATCAGAAAAAACTTCTATTCTTCAGAAAATTTTGAGCAGTCTGGTCTCTTGATATCACACTTCTCTTGATTTTTCTTGCTTGCTGTGTTAATCATAGAATCATTTAGGTTGGAAAAGACCTTCAAGGTCATCGAGTCCAACCATCATCCATGCCCACTAAAGCATGTTATGGAGTACCTCATCTACGTGCTTTTTGAAATGTGGCATAATTTCATGAAGTGTTTTCAAGGGTGCTGTTCTTGACTTTCTTTTCATTCTCATATCCTCTTTTCCTTCAGCTGAACTCAATTGTAGGAGTTATATGTTTTAATTTCCTGCAACTGTGAAAATCTGATGGTTTGCTATAACTGTGAGCTGTTGGTGGAGTTGAATTTTGATTTACTGAAGTGTGTGTTTGTGGTATTATATCATATGGGTTCTTTCTTGAAATATCTCATACAATCAACTCTCTTCTCCCCGTTGACAGGGAGGAAATGGCAGGGAAACCCTGGATGATATTGGATGTCGCGGGAGGAGGATGTGAATGTACTCGGTGGGCTTTGCACATGGTCAGCGTAGCTCTGGCAGGGCTGATTGAAATGAGCTCTGCAAAAAGCCCTGCAAAGAGCCCTTGTGCAACCTCTGTGTGAAACCACTTTAGTGTGTCTGTATTATTCCCCTGGTTCTGAGGTAGTAAGGTAGCTGGGCCTTGTGCTCCACCTGGATTAACAAACCTTTCTGGAACCTAAACCAAGGTACAGTAAATTTGAATGGCTCTGCAGAAACTAGTGTCGGACAAGCAGGATTGGGGCTGAGCCAGAACTAATAAATGCTGCTCATCTGAATTGGCTCTGAGGAGATTGAGCTCTAGGTTACTACTCAACTCAAGGCTGAATTAGGACTAGAAGTGGTGTAGAACTTTGTCTTTTTTTTCCATGTAATTTTTTAGCTATACAAGAAGAGTATCATTACCTACTATTTCATTCTTAATTCATTTTGAAATAAATGTTGTAATTATTTTAAAAATAAGGATAATCATGTTTTGCAGCTTGGAGGGGTGTACGCGGAGAAATCATGCTTCACATTATAGTAAACTTGTATTGAGACAGTACTTTTGTAGTGAACTTTTCATTTATAGTCAGTCCTTAGTTAAAGAAGCAATTGTTTGAATTACAAATGGAAAACTCAATTTAGTATTCATAGTAGTGTGTAGGATGATGGTATAAGATTTTAAAGTGATGTGACAAAAAACAGTCCTAAATTATTATTGAGGTTGTTAGGACTTGCTGCTAAAAGGTGTTATTTCTCCTTTTAATAAAGGATCATTTTAACAGGTCTTGTAGTCTGTATGTAGGGAAAGCTTCAGAGCAGAATCAGGAGGACTGAAGCAATTAGTGGTGGGTTTAAGTTTTCATGGTAACAATTTGAGCAGAAGGTGATCACAGGGTGATACTATAAAAATTTGGAGACATCTGAGATTTACCTACTACAGCTTTCCAAAGTGTGCAAATGTTGAGGGAGCTGCAGTTCTTGGGAATTACTGACTTAAAAATCTGAGGATATTCAACACATCCACTGTAATTCTGTACTTCTGGGGGGCTCCAGGTGTAAAACAGTGTCTTTTGTACTCCAGATTTCTGTGGCTTATTACATGGAAATTAACTCATCTCTTCTGCTTTCTTTTAGAGACTTGCTTCCAATGTTTTTATCTAACTTGATCTGAAGTGATTTATGTCGTGCTTATTTTTGTTCTTTCATGTAAAGGCTTTTTGAGTAAGAAGGAGAATGTGTATTGCAGCATGCAGAGTGTGAATTTAAGTGTTGCTACGCATCTTGAAGAAGTTATGTCAGTATGGTAGAGGCAAAATCTGCTTTATTTTCTATGTTATACTATAATTAAAATTAGAATGGAATACATCGGTTTTAGCTTCTTACATTTGTAGTGTGAAAATAAGCAAAATCCTGTAACTGAGCATATGTGTATTTTTGACATGTTCCTATGGTATTTGCAAAATGCTACTGGAGTATGTGATAAAGGTAATATAAAGGATACTAGAAAAATAAACAAAATACATTGACATATTCAAGAATGAGTGCCGTGGCTTAGAGAAGTAACTGCCCAGCTGTGCATCACCATCCAGCGAGACTGAGTAGTGAACTGTAGCTGTAGTTGTAAGCAGCATATTGGCAAATGCAGTATTCCCAGTGGAGTTCCCTTTTTTTTTTTTTTTTTTTTTTTTTGTGTGTGTGTGTGTGAGTGGGAAGGAAGAAAGGGTGGGTAAGTGGATAGGGGCTAGCTGACTCTTTCACAGCTGGTCTCTAACTAAGCCTTTTGATCATAGGCCTTAACATAGCATGGCTCTCATCTTTGGTGTTCAGCTATTGTAGTGTAGCTGATGGGTGTTTAAATTTCAGTGACTAGCTACCATGTCATTAAGAAGCAAAAGCACAAGAGCATGAAAGAAGAAAGAAGATAGAAGGGAGAGATTGTGATGCTCTAGAGTTAAACAGTCTTTACTCTGAGACCACAGAAAATGGTATAGATAACTTAACCCTTGGACTTTGTACGTGAAATGAAGGAGCAAGAACATTTTTGCCATTTGGGGTGCACACACAACCATAAGCAGATTCCAGTTCTGATTTTGGTGTCATCTCCAAAGAGTTGTGTGGCCCTGAGCAGCTTTTGGAAGGTATAAGTTTGCAAAGCATTTGTTTGCTTGATACACTTGTAGTTTGTTTGCTTTTTAGGGTCAGAGTCTCAGGAATTTTGAGCCCAAGTATAGGCTGCATGCCTCTCTGAACTACTTTTATAATTGCTTTTTGTTCATTCTCAGTTTATGTGTGTCCGTGCAGATGCATGCTGTCTTCCTCCCCACATGTGTCTTCTGTGCTACAGTGTCTTGAACATGATTGTTTGATATTAGGCTCGGGAAGCTTGGCCGTGTTTGAACTCCATGTCACATACTAAAATCTTTATGTGGCTCAAAGTTGTAAGATACTTTCCACATAGTTCAGAGCTTGAGGTGTGATTCATACATGGGAGGTGATTGTGTCTTCTTGGGTGTTTCTATCGCTCCAGCAAAAGGCAAGAGTGCAGAGTCAGCAGTGCTTACTGGTTGGTTTCCTGCCCTAGCTGAGGATTTGGCTTACACCACAGCCAAAGCTGGCTCCGTTTTCTGATCGGTCACACCGTGCAGCTTTGGCATGGGAATGGCACTTGAGTGCCAGTGGCCTCTTGTGGATCAAAAGCCACAGCCTGGCCACTCATGGTGTTGCTACAGTCTGTTTGAGCTACATGTTCGCCACATCTCTGAAAATCATAGTCAACATCTGCTGAATTTGGTATCCAAATTCGAATATAAGAAAAATTGAGTTACTGTGAAGCACTGTGCCATAACTAGTCTGTGACTTGGTTTCACTATTTGAAAAATAAAGCCAAACATGCTCAATAATCACCTTGAGGCTTATCTGGTGTACTTTGCCACATCCTCTGCCTTGGAGGTGAAGGCTGTAGTTTATGTAGCTCAACTAACTGACTGGTTTGGGATTCTTGTATTTCCTTAGGTACAACATTGATCCTGGCTTGTACTGTCCATTTTTCTCACTTGGGGCATGCATGGAAGGTTTGAACTCTTTGTTCAGTCAGCTCCTGGGAATCTCCCTTTATGCTGAACAGACACAGAGAGGAGAGGTTTGGTCTGAAGATGTTCGAAAATTGGTAAGTGTTCTTGTTCCCAGCATCTGAAACGACAAAGGGAAGTTAGACCAGATGGTGTGTTCCTCTGAGCCATGAATTGGATTTTGTTTTTAAATTACTTGGGTACCTATCAAAAGCGCACACTAGTTGTCTAATTCTAGTTGAATTTAGACCTCAAGGGCTTTATACTCTCTCTAAGTGCCTTTTGTATGCTTGGTATTTTATGAGCTTTATAGTATGTCTCTGTGTGAAGGGTGCCTGAATCAGAAGCAGTTTCTCTGTTCGGAGATTATTGTTGTACCTTTCAAGCCGTACTTCTGAATGGGCTCTGCTAGTTTTTTTTTGTTTGGATTTGTAGACGACTGTAGATGACTAGAATGCTGTAGGTGCATATTCTAGCAGTCATGTGTCTTTGCCTCATTTTTTTATTCTGTATGTCATCTTTACTTTGAGATTGGTTTTTATGTCTTTATTTTTGTGCCCTCTTTGTAGGGGAGGGTGGAAATAAAAACTTGGGCAATAATTTACTCATCAGGTTCCTGGGTTCCTCTGTTGTCTTCCCTCCATGTATTCACTGCCAGATCTTCTTCACTGCTCTTCCACCTCCAGCAAGAGCTGCTGTTCTTTATATCCTGTGGGTCAATTTATAATTACTCCTTACTCTTTCTATTTTTATTTCCATTGTAAATCAGCTTCTGTTACCACTGACTTCTCAGAAGTCATTTAGGGGCTACAGACAGTGTTACTTTTAATACTAATCTGTGACTAAATTATTTTTGAGTGAAATGCAGAAATGGCTGTAGTTTGAGGGACAAGTTGTGAATCTTGTATATATATTTTTTCCAATTAAATTTGCCAACAGATTTCACATTAATTATTCCCAGTTTACTTGTCATTTATTCATTTTAAGTCTTTGGATTAGAATACTATGTCTTCAATTTATCCATCTTATCAGTACTTTCACTGTGGAAATGATACTTTTTTTTCTTCAGGCTGTTGTTCATGAAACTGAGGGTTTGCTAGGATACATCTATTGTGACTTCTTTCAGCGACCTGATAAACCACATCAGGTAACATTTATGGTCTCATTCCAGTGTGGGTTTTATTTGAGTGATGACTGTAGTGTTAGGGCCATTTGCGTTCAATGTAAGTTTAGTGAAAGTTATCTCAAATTAAAATTAATTAAATTTAAACAGGCAAAGTCTGTAACTTCAAATGTGGCTTTAGGTAAAATATTTTTGTGAGTAACCTTTCATTTAAAAAATGTCACCTGATAGGTTGAACTCTGACTCTGTTCTACAGAATGATAGGCACTATGAAATGTTGTAGAACTCTGTTTAGAGAAATGGTAGCTTTTTAAACACCTATTTTCTGGCCTACTATTTACAACTAAAAACAATATGAAATTTTAATACTCTCTCAAAGTGAAAGCTCATAATGACAACTAATTTTTATTCAAAATTCTACTTAAAACTGTAAATGGTTCCAACTGTTGTGGCTCACTCACTCATGCTGCCTAGTGCCAGTATATTAACTATACGATGCAGTACAATAGACACTTCACTCTGCAGAAGCATCTGCAAATTACCACCTTTAGTGAGGTGGTAACTGGACAAATTTTAAATTTATATTAGTTTAATATATTACTCTGTTTTGCTAATACTTCACAATATACTAGGAGTGCTGTGCAGGATATTTTACGAAGTAGTTACTGCTGAAGAATGAGGAGAGAACTTAATCTATAAATTATGGATTTGACACGTATCCTGGTTTCAGCTGGGATAGAGTTAATTTTCTTTCTAGTAGCCGGTACAGCGTTATGTTTTGGATTGAGTATGAGAATAAAGTTGGTAACACACTGATGTTTTTAGTTGTTACTAAGCAGTGTTTATACTAAGTTAAGGATTTTTCAGCTTCTTGTGCCCCTCCAGCCTTCTTCCTGGCTGGGTATAAGAAGTTGGGAGGGGATGCAGCCAGGTCAGCTGACCCAAAGTGGCCAAAGGAATATTCCATACCATGTGACGTCATGCCCAGTTTATAAACTGGGGGGAGTTGTCCGGGGTGGACGGATTGCTGCTCGGGGACTAACTGGGCATTGGTCAGTGAGTGTTGAGCAATTGCATTGTGCATCACTTGTTTTGTATATTCCAATTATTTTACTATTATTATTATCATCATATTATTGTCATCATCACTATTATTTTCTTCCTTTCTGTTCTATTAAACTGTTCTTATCTCAGCCCAGGAGTTTTAGAGTTTTTTGATTCTCTCCCCCATCCCACTGGGTGGGAGGGAGTGAGCAAGTGGCTGCATGGTGCTTGGTTGCTGGCTGGGGTTAAACCATGACAGCACATCAGTAAATTTCTTTGTGCTAGTGATATTTTTTTTAGAAAAATTGAGAGGTTTTAATAATTCTGAAACAAACAAACAAAAATTTATTTTCTGAAAGCAATACAGTCTTTCCTTTATGGAATAAGGTAGTTTCCTTATGAATAAGAAGCAAACAATAAAAATGGAGAAACAGTGTGCTGCTATTGAACAACACTGTCAATGATCATTGAATTCAACTTGTGTAACGGAGTATACGTATATTTATGTTTGATTTAATAGTTTAAGTTTAATTTAATAATTTTACCATTGTTTTATATCATTGATACAATGACATTGGCTTGTCCATATGTTTGCTTTTATCTTGAAAAGGATTGTCACTTTACAGTTCGTGGAGGCAGGCGAAAGGAAAATGGAGAGTACCAGCTGCCTGTAGTTGTTCTTATGCTTAGCCTGCCCCATTCAACGAGGGGTACACCAACGCTACTAAGTCCTGGCATGATGGAGAATCTCTTCCATGAAATGGGACATGCTATGCATTCTATGCTGGGAAGGACTCGGTACCAGCATGTCACTGGTAAGAAAGTTAGAATAGTGATTATTTTTAGTTAAATGTTTAATTTCTAGAAGAAGGGAGTAGATTTTAAAAAAAAAAAAAAAAGGAAAAAAAAAAACAAAACAAGAAAAAAAAAAAAGAGGATGAACCAGAAACGGTTGAGTCATGTTGATACTTCTACGATTTTGACTTGAAAATACAATATCAGATCCCCAGATATTATCTAAAACCCAACCAAACAACACTTGAATATTCTTCTAATAAGAATTAGCCATTTGTATCTCTTCTTTCTGTACTGCTGATCGTTGTTCTAGTGGTGGTATCCACTCTTGCAAGTTTGCCTTATATGAAGTTTATAGTAATGGAAAAGTTGGAGGGTTGAAAATAAATTGAGCTTAAACTTGTACCTAGTGTAAAACCACAATGAATCCTGGATTGGAAATGGTTTAGGAAATTGAATGAAGGAAAATTAGTAAATTAGTTCTTGCAAAAAGCATACACCAGCAATATGGAAAATCTGTAAAGCCAGGCCTTTTCTAGTTGATTCTGATTAAAGCAAAGTTGATAAATTAAAAATGTATTGTATTTGCAAGCATGTTTAACTGGTAGGTCTTTCTGTCATACGTAAATGAACATGAATGAATATGCAGTCATAGCTTAGTGGATGCACAGAAAAGGAATATTGCCTTTTTTTCATTTAGCGCCTCTTCTCAAGCAGTGGCAATGAGTGTATTGGCTGACAGCTCACAGGCTGCTCTGGCCTTCTGCAGTTGTGGCAAATGGATCAAAGACATGTTCTGGCTAAAGCTGCTTGGCATGCTACTTTTCTTACCTGCAGACAGTTTGGCATATCCTCTTCTGTAATAGTGTTGCTGGAAATCCCATTTGCAGTAGACTTAGTAGCTTATTAAAAAAACCCCTACAACCAAACAGATGAAATTGTAGCTCCCTTGTCTGAAGGATTTTTTTTATGGTTTACCATTTTTTTATTATGCTAATGATACACAGGGGAGTCCATGGTAGAGTTATGCGTTATCAACAGATACTTTGCACCCAGTGACACAATGTTCTTTCCTAAATCTTCCACTTAAAATTAAAATACACTGAGCTGTTTGTAAGTATGTCACTACTGGACTTTGTTAAAACATATGAACACTGTATATGCTCTTTTCAGTATAAGCTCTGTATACTTGGGATGGTTAACCACTCTCCCCCACCATTTCCACTTATATGGCCTTGCTCATCTTGACCTCCAGGTGTACTTATATGTCCAAAGTAACTGCTTTGGTGGGGTTCTCCTCTTGTGGCGAATTGTATGCATCTGCATGTCAAAGTCTTGAAGGGGCAGGAAATGGCTAATTTTGAGGCTCAGATTTTCCATGAGCCCCTGTGTATGGTTTCACTGTTGCCTTAGCTCCAGGCAGGCCTGTGTCCCAGGGGATTTCACTCCAGATCTAGCATTGCAAAAGCAGCATTGGAGGTCAGTGGCATTGTTTCTGCAGAGGACTTTTTTTTTAGGGTTTGGAAAGTGTGGCAATCAAATGGCTCATCCCAGGGATGTCAGTTAGGGGCCATTGGCTCTCATGAGACACTAGGGTGGCGAAGTGTGGAAACAAGATGACTACAGGCTACTGTGAGAACAAAAAATTTGACATTCTAGTTGAGATGCACTGAGTATTTGGCATCTTTCCTACTCTCCGTGCCTCCCTTTTCTGAATAACATTCCCAAATATTTGGAAACACATTCTGCTGCTAATGGGCCCAAAACTTGTATAATACTGTACGGTTTTGAGTTAAGATGTGCTTCTTTTTAAGTTAATATGTCATTTTATTATATGCATTTATTGATTAATGCATAAGTGTGTGTATAAGATTTTTAAAAACCTATCTGGTATTCCATTTTAGTTTATCATGAAGTAGAGAACGCCTACATTTGTTTTACAGGGGGACTAACTTATCCCAGATAACTGCCCAACCTTTTACGTTTCTGACTTTAAGATGATGTAATTTTTCAGGAGTCTCTTTAATGATTATTAAAATAATTCTGTTGCTTTATTAAGGAGCACTGAGAAAGCATAAATGGCTAGGGGAACGTCAGTGTAGTTCTGCAGGCATTTTTCTTGGGACCTGCCTTGTTTTAGGCTTTTTAAAAAATGATTTTCAAACAACAAGAAAAAAAAGACTCTACTAATGAAATGTGATGGCACAAAAGAAGGATTGGGGTATTGTATAAAAACTGAATGACTGGATACTGCAGTGTTAGAAGTAAAATGCAATTCAGAACTACACAGTGCAGATCATGCATTTAAAGAGTACAAAGAGAATTTATGCTATCAAATGGATATTTCAACAGTGGTGGAGGAACAGAAGAACAGTTTTATGTGTTAATGCAGAACTACAAATAGCTAATGTGTCTGAAAGGGGCGAATGTGATCTGAAATTAAATGAGAGGTGTATCTAACAGCCATAAGTATTAGAATGATTAAGAAGATACCGGTGACACCTCATGCAAAGTTTGGGCATGGTTTTGTGTCTCTGGTCTGAAGGTGAATTCAAACTGAAGCAGGTGCAGGGAAGGGCTACAAGGGGTAGTCTTTCAGACTTTGCCTTCGGATAATGACAGCTGAGAGACAATATAGTTTCTCTCAATTTACGGGGTAAAAAACTGTGGGGAATGCTGTTCACACTAAAGAGCAGTATTGGTCTGAAAACACTGAATATAAACAGATTATGAATTCAGATTAAAAATTAGAGAAAGATTTGTAAAGAACAAAGGAGTGATTTTAAAAATACAGTTCAAGAAAGAATAGTTGAAGCAAAAACCGTACTTACATTTAAGACTAGTTTTGAATGTTGACGTTGTCTGTAGCAGACAGAGGTAGAGGTGATGACCTGATGGGTCCATTATTAAAGCAACAACTTTGTGCATCCCTAACTTTAATATAGAAATAGAAATGCAGCTTTGATTTGGTGATGTGACATACTTCTTAATAACTTCCGTTATGTAAGGTGCTGATAAAGATTAGAGTAAATAAGGTTTTTGGGAAAGTGCTTTTTGAAAATACTAACTGCTAAGATATTACCTCATTGCACTTCTTAGAACTTAGCAGGAGTGTTCCTTGGATGAATGACTTGGTATTATAAAGCGAGGTTAATATAAAGCATAAGTAAGCTCAGCAAACAGATGGAAGCTAAAAATTTTAACTGTGAATGGGATTAAGGCAGAGTTTTATTTACACTGTAGTTTGATTTAGGTTTAGGACACTTAAATAGATTTGGTGTTTCATGTAGGGCCAGTTTGGCTGCAGTCTGGTTTAGTTTAAAAAGGGTGTGATCCAGAGCTTTATAAGGTGCCTCACCCAGCTGTTCAAATATTTTGTTTTACTTTGTGATTTATAGTAAAATGTGTAGGATTATAATGAAGCTTTTCTGGCAATACGTACAATAATGCTATGGAAATAAAATATTGACTTAATAAATGAAAGAACATTAAAGTTCACCAAAAGTCCAAACTGAAATTTTCAAAACCTTTTGGGAAGAGTTAACTATTTGTGTTAATGAAAATAGCAAATGCTAATGCGTACAATTATTCTACCTCTAGGAACCAGATGTCCTACTGATTTTGCTGAAGTTCCCTCAATTCTGATGGAGTACTTTGCAAATGATTATCGGGTGGTTAACCAGTTTGCAAGGCATTATAAAACAGGACAGGTAGGGAAAACTAATGTGTAAAATATTAAAAATAGGAATGAATGTATTCAGGAAAGGAATCACATTTTCATGTGTTATTTGTTAATAATGTTTAAAGTAGAAACAATGAATATAAATTATTTTAATAGTATAATTTCAATTACTCAGAAAAAAATGTTAATATTCTCATTGCAGAAAAGATAAATGTAATCTGTAAAAGAATACCAGATCCTTATATCCAAGGTTCCAGTTACATATTTAAAACTTTCAACCTTTTTTTCCTACAAAGTTTGTGTAGTTTCTACACTACACAAATTTAGTGTAGTACGTGAACAACTTCTGTGTGAATCAAGTTATTTGGAGTGTTTTAATTTAATTACAGGTAAGTTATGACAAAAATAGTGATTCATCATTGAACTGTCTAAAGTCTGTCTTAAAATAAAGCTCGGGTACCAAGTCATAGAGGTAAATGGAAATGATCTGCAGTGTTTAAAAATTCCCATTTTTAGCACAGTGTAGGGTAGTGATTGAAATATTTTGTGATGAAAAGTGTATTGCATTAAAACTCTGATTCCTTTTTTACATAAGCTATTCTATGCCAGTCTACTGCAAGGATCTACTTTCTATGGGAAATTTAGAAAACAGTGCTCTTTGGAACAAGGTGACTTTTGGTGGTCGCTTTAACGCATGGCAGCAGAACGTGATTTTTATTTGTACAGCCATTTAAAAACTACGAACTGGTAAACAATAACCAAAAGTCTTTTTCTATGAGGGAGACTTCAGTGTACTCAAATGTGATGGTTAAAGAATAGACTACCCATCAATGCAAAACCAAGAAAGCCTCTTAAGTTGTGTAGTGTTACACTTCATTGAAGCTTTTTATCCAATACTAAGCAGTCAGTGTATTTCAGTATTATGAAAGGGGAATTATGTTTGCCTCCTTCGAATAGTTAGAAAAATACGTTGCTTAACTTATATTTTAATAGGTACTTTAACTTCTATTTTAATAGGTAGTCTGAGAAATTTGCTCTGTAAATCTGCTTGCCTTTTTTTTTAATAGAGCAATCATTTCTGCAGAATTGATTGCACTGAGAAAGTCTCCTTGAAACCTGGGAGTTAAAAGTACTTGGTTCAGGAGTGTTCATCACTTATATGTTTGAGTCCACATACCAAAATACTGCTTTCTAGCGTTCTCTATAAAGTTCATGTAGTGTTTAAACATAGTGGAGTTAATCTGATTGCATATGAGTTCAGAGAACGAGCTTGACTAAAACATCTGAAAGAGATTTGTGGAACATTATTTATGGCTTTGTATTTTCAAAATGACTTAAATCTAAACCATGTTTAGTTGCAGTGCAAAAGCTAAGAACCAGATGCTGTGTCCCATTTGGCATTTCCATAAACTCTTTCTGTTTATTGGTGGTGAAATCTTGCCCTTTCAGAGAGCAATTGAGAGAGGTTTAAAGTAGAAATTCAGTCCTGAAGGGGGCAAGAATGGATTATACTGGAAGATGAGAAAAAGAGCCTGAAACTGCTGTGTGGCTTTTGAGGGCTTTAGACTGCTTCCTTTTAATTGCTTTTTTTTAAATTTAGAATGTGTTTTTAAGCCATTATCCAACATATATAAATCTGCTTTTGCTTATGTTGGTTCATCTAAGCTAGTTTTAGGAATCTGATATCGGATTTCTGTATCTGTCATTTAAATGCAAATAGATTGAAGTAATCTTTTTGGTTCTTGAAATTTAGTTGATTGTTACAGCAATTACTTTTATCTGTTGTGTATAAGTTACAAAGTAGCTTGGATAGAAAATCGCAGCTCTCTTACACTTACAACTTCACAAAAATCCTTCTGGGGCTTATTTTCTGTGCTTGTTCCCTGATTAATTTTTTTGGTGTGCAAATAGAAGTTAGAATCAACATTTTTGTCTGCAGTGTTTTAGTTATTTGGAAGAAAAATAAGTCCACTTTGTGCCCTTTCAAGGGGAAGTAAGGAAGGTGGGTGAAACAGTTAAAATGTGAAATCTGTAAAACCGTTTCATCCAAATGTTGTTCCATATGAGAACTTCCATTAAGTTTCTTCTTATGAATAGAGAGACTGAGCTTTTCTGTGCAAGAAGGATCTTTCCTGCAGCAACTACACCAACATAGCTCTCTGCCGGATGTCAACAGTAGGAGGGTTTTTTACTGACCTAGCTTGTGGAGGAGGCAGTGCAGATAATTTGACAAAGCATCCTTCTTTTGGCATTGCTACATCTATGCTATAGATTTTGCACATAAATTTCACATGGTGTCATTTTTAACACTCCTACTGAACATAATTACGTCAGAAAAACTTGGTAGCGTAGTCTCAGCTTATGATTGCCCTTGCCATAAAAGCCAATTGTAGAAGGACTGGTCCTGAGGATCCTCACTTAGGATCAGTGCCTAGGCTTATGGGAAGAGGAGGGGAAAGAGGTGGTGTTTTGATTGTTAAAACATGAACTGTTGAAAACTGTTTTTTTGTAGCATTGCAGAAAAAAGATTTGGTGGGCAGGCTTTCAAAGATGAGAATGCTTTATTCATATAGACGTGGATCATGAGGATCTGGTCCAAAATATCTTGAAGTTTATAGAAAGCTTGTCTCTGCTTTCTGTGTTGTGCTGTTGAGTACTAAGGAGTGAAAAGTCTTGCAAGCTCTTCTGGCAAAAGGAGAAGTCTTGTGAATTTAGTTCAAAAAACTGGCCAGCACAAAAATATTTGTTCCAAGAAAGTAGCAAGCCTAGTTTTACTTTCATCTTAAAGATAACTCAAACCAGAAAATCCTTGAGGAAAAAAAAAAAAGGAATAGAGAGAACTGTGTTAATTAGTTACTAAAGTTGAATTACTCGGGTAAGCTCATGAAGTACCAAAATGAGGCTGTAACAGTGCTTAAGCAGACAATCTGGTGCATGTGTACCATTCTGTATCACTGTATTTGTTTGTTTAATTTCGTTTAAGTGCACAGATATGTGGTAGGTCTGTCAAGCTAAATCATTTTAAGCTTGTGTGTCTTTGGAGGCTCTCTTGAACAAAGGCCAGTATTTCAGCTGTTCAAATTTGAACTGACTTCATTTTTCACAGAGATGGAATTACAAAGGCAGTATTGTATTAGCATGATTACAAGAATAAGCCCACAGATAGTAAACAGTCATAATGTGTTGCAGTTACTACGCAGCAGTAAGGAGTTAAGTGTGCTTGGGGACACAGGGAATTCTATTCTTTTAGCCACCATGGCAAACATGCTGAAAAATTCATGCCAGTATCTTAAAGTTACTTAATATAGAAGGATGAAAAAGTGGAACCCAAAGTAAAGCATGTAGTGTTTAAATTTAAAAAATGGAATGATTATTCAATTACCATAGTTTTAACCAAAGCTCTGTGAAGTCTTTCTTTTAGAAGGAGGATGACAGTTTGATTCTGGTTTTATCGGAGAGCTCATCTTCTAGGATAAGTAAAATAATCATGCTGATGCTTTTTTTCCTTCACTCAGCTGCTTATTAAGGGGCTGTATGAGATCGTAATGGAGCAAGGAGAAATAGTTTCTATTGCCTGAAACAGTACATCTTCCTTATACATTTGAGACCTCAGCATATCTGTATGCCTGACATTCACAGAAAGAAAATGTTGGAGAGGAGTGGTAATCTTTGAAAAACTCTCTGGAGTCTAATTTTAGTTCCCTGAAATGTTAAATTTTAAAATCCCAAAGGTGCTTTTTTATCTCCTTTTTAGCATTCTTTGAATTTAACCTGATTTTTGCAATGTTTTTCAGGTCCCAAATTCTGCTTGGCTTGTGAGTTATAATCACAACACAATCTTTGAGCCAGATCAGTAGCACTCATAGATTTAAATAAAAAAACACTTATGCCTTTTTCCTGTGCCTTTTTGTCAGTAGGTATTGTCATAAGAATGATTTGTAATTTCCTGTTGATTTTCATCTGCTTGAACAGTAAAGCTAGATCTTCAGGGCAGAGTAGATGTACATTGTTTGTTTGATACTCATATGGATGCAAAAAAGCTAAAAATGTTTTCTTGGAAGCTCTTGGTATTACCTACATATTTTACTTGGTCTCTAGAAGGTGGTGCTAAGCCATTTCCTGTGCAAAGAGATTTTAGTACATGATTAATGATCATTCTGTGTCTTCCCTCAGGACTTCGATTTAGAATAGGGTAGATACTTGTAGCAGAACGTAAAAAAGAAACGGGTGAATGCAGAGGCTACATGTTCAGCAGTCTTCTCTGGCTTGAGGTCAGCTATTGGCAGTACAATCAAAAGAAGGCAAGGCTCTCTTGGGTGAAGAGTCTGTAAGAAATGCTTAGCTCTAGACTGAGAATTAGACCTGCTTCAGTTGCTTCTTGAGCAGGGCTGGATGTGACCAACTGCCCCAGGGAATGTACAAAGTCTGTCCACATCGCCAAACCTTGCTGCTCAGCGCCCCAGTGACCTGCAAACTTGGACTTCCCAATTCAGTTGAAGATATGTGGGACTGTGGTTTACCAAAATGCCAATTAGAAAAGTCTTAAGTGCCTTTTGTTCTATTTATTTTGTGTACTAGCTCAAAGCCTGTGTTCTTAACTTCCTCTTACCATCATTTAATATAGCTGAAATATAAAATTGTAAATCCCTTATGTTAAAAGAGCTGGCTTGACCTTACTGGTAGGAGTGCTCTTGGCTTTAACACTCTTAAATTATAAGTGTAAAATATACATACTTGCTGTTGCCAAGCTTTTGGATGTTCAGCTTTTTTTAACACTGACAAATTACAGCTTAAGAATTGCCATCCAGTTTTCTCATACTTTACTGTATCCAAAATACAGGTGCCCCTGGAAGAAATCAGTTTTGTTTAATTCCATACTGCACTACTTCACTAGGAAATGAAAGCCTCCAAAAAGCTGCCAAAACTTGCTGATACGTTTGGTGCTTAATAACAAAATCTGTTCAAAATTCTATAGGTTTCCTTACACAAGAGTTTCCTGCACGACGACTGAAACTGTGTTATTGCAAACCCACATGTTATTTAGTTCCAGGATGAAAAGTCATTGAAGTGCATGCCTCCCTCTGTGTAAGAGGATAAGATGAGATATTCATAGAGCCAGGAGAAAAAGTGTCCAACCAAAATACGTCTTACCATTTGAATTTTTTTTCTACTTTGCTTCTTGCCTTAATAACTTTTCTACATAATTATGTAGTATTTTGAACAATACTAAATCCAGCGTGGAACCTCAAGTTAGTCAGCTACTAACATCTTTATTACTATGGATAACTGCCCATTTATTCTGACTCTAGTAGTCCAAAATCATCACGTAATTTGAAACAGAATTTTTGTATTTGGGAAGTGTAAATACTGGCCTAACAAGGATATGCTGTAGAACAGACTTCATGTTCATTGGTTCATTTTTCTGTGTTGAAATTTAACAGCTGTGCACATTTACGACAGGCAAAATAGTGGATGTTGTTCTATTCCATTCTTGACCCAGCTAACATTTGTCTTGGAGAAGAGGTTACAAGCCTTGTCAAGCTACTGCATAAAACAGCTGTGCAACTTGAGAGTTTTTCTTATCTGCTTTAACTTCCAGATTCCACAGAGTTAACTGATAACATTTTCCTCACTTATGTGTAACTTTTCTGGAGTTGGATTTTTATTCTGTGAACATTAACGTTGTTTGCCTTGAAGTCATATCATTTGCACAGAATCTAAACATATGTCTCTGCCATCAGGATCTGTAGACTTTCATGTGTTAATTTTTAAACACTTCAACACACTGTAAAAGTGTAGGTATGCTTTTAGAGTTCAGTGTAATACCAAACATCTGTACTACATTGTACAACTTGCAGTAATTTTCTTAATATTTTAGCAAGAACCCAGTTATTTTAACCATATTTAATATGTTTGGTTAACAGAACTGCCAGCAAAAAAAAGAATATGCTTCCTAAGAAAAAATCTATTGAAAAGCTTCAGGAAGCAGCAGAAGTGTAAGGTCAAGCATTCATATACAGATATTCTTAAAAATCTGGCATTAAAAAGTCTTTGGATGTACTTGTAGATGTCTGGATAGAAAGTCAAAAAGGGTTTGCTTAATGACTTTCAGCCTGTGGTGGCATGGATAATTTTATTGCCATAGATGTGGAATAAATTCAACTTGTTAAAAATTCAAAGGGTAGATATTTACTGTTCAGTATGACCAAACATTTATGTGGGTTAGGGTGGAAGGCCTGATGCTGTCCCAGCTGAAGTTATAAAAAACCTGCCAGCTCAATGGGAGTTATGTGGGCCTCCATGTAAATTTAAGTGAACTATGCTCAAAGATCAACAGGAGAATGTATTATAATATCTGCTTTTGAAGATTAGTCAGGATGACCTGGAGGACTTTAACTGTCCCATCTGTTCTTTATCTCTAGAGATAGTCATAATATTTTTAACAGGCATATAAGGGAACATAGGATCAATTTATAGAAAAACAAACACTGAGAGACAGTGATTTCTTGATTACTATGTAAATTACTGCTGGTACCTTAATTGCCAGTTTAATGCTTTGTTTAGCAAATGAGATTTCCTTCCTCAATGCAAAGCACTTCAAACATATTTTTATTACCACCAGCAGTCTCTTTTTTTTCATCTTCAGCCTTTTCTAGTAGTAAGCATACTATTTACAAATATACATCAATTCTAAATATGTTCTGACTTTTTTTTTTTTTTTTAATTCAAGCCACTACCAAAAAACATGGTGTCAAGACTATGTGAGTCCAAAAAGGTGTGTGCTGCAGCTGATATGCAACTCCAGGTATGTTCTTTGCATTCTAGTCTCTACTTTCTATCCAGAACTTACAGAACATATTTTAATTCTTAAAATTTTACCAAATTTTTATTTTAATGTAGACACATTATCTAACTATATGCAAATCAGTGAAAAATAATTCATTTTTTTATTAATTTTTGTGTTTGGGTTTGTGAACGTATTCTGTGCTTTCTGCTTAAAGCTAAATGTCTAAATATGCATGAAAATATCATGAAAACCGCAGCTTTTGAAAATGGTTGGATTATCAGAATTCCCAAATGTGGTTTAAGACCGAGTTCTTAAATTAATGGAATGATTTAAGGAGAACTTTCAGTAGAGGAAGTATTGTGTACCTTTGGATCATTAAAGTGTAGCAAGACTGAGAGTTACAGGCCACCTTAGTAAAATCAAACTAGCTCATTTATTTACTAGAATGTGATTTGAGCTCCTTGTCTTCCGCAGCTTCAGTATGAAAGTGGCACCTTCTAACTGCCATCAAAATTGGTGGCTGAGCTATAAGGCTGTAAGACTTCTCTCTCACTGTGTTAGGAGCAGTAATTAAATCCATAAACCTTTATTTTCTGTGGGTAGATGTGATTGATCAGTCATTCCCATAAACAAGCTATCAGTGTTGCTTTTGTTCAAAGGAACTAAAGGAAATTAGGGTTCTGTCTAAAATTGGTATTTAGTTTTTTTCGGTCCTGCAATAGCAGTTCTCAGATGTGAGCAGTAGCATTAGTAACCAGCCAAGTTTTTTTACAGTGAGAGTTTGGCTGCATTTAGTATGCTACAAGCTTCTGCTGTATGATTTTTGTGATTTTGTTTTCTTCTTTGTTTTGCCTTAAGCCAGAAGCATATAATTTTTCTTTCTACAGTTGGTCTAGTGTTTAGGTGAGATAACTCTGCTAGTACCTTAATAAAGGGTAGTCATTATTTTTGAGATGGGGAAGGAAACAAATTTCTTCACTTTGAAAAGTGCCCAAATGATTGCAACCCTGTCTGCAAACATGAGTTGCACTGGTTAACTGAAGTTGATTTAAAAGAAAAACTTAGTTAAATATTTGCAGTTTGCTCTGTGCAGTTATTTATAGTGATTTAAAACTAATCAGAATGCTGGAGTGTGGACCTGTAAATGTATACATGTCAGTTACACTAATCAAAACCAGACTTAACACTGTTTTCAGTGTATACATACATTTTTCATTGGTTAAACTTAATGCATTTTTGAATTATGCTTTCAGTGCAGCACTGGCCGTCGGTGGCCAGTGTTGGCTGTGCCAGTGTGAACAAGGAGGGTGCTATCTGTGGCTGTATCTCTGTGACATGAAAATAACTGCACCCTTGCTGCAGGTCTGATTTTGAAATGCACACTCCTGGCTCTGAAAGGTTCTTATATAGAGATAGCTGAGAATCCAGAAGCAATGTGGGCAAGAATATAATTAATTCATATAGGAGGGTTTTTGGGGGGGGAGGGGAATTCTGGATTGAAATAAAATTTCAATATACTGAAAATGCTTAGTGGTGGACCTCTGTTCATGAAGTTCACCAACACAGAATAACTTGTCAATGTACAGACTACTAACCACCAAAGTGATGATCAAGTGCTTTCACATGCACCCGTTCTTTTCTGGTGTGTCCATAACAGCTGCATAAAGATCTGACAGATTTCCTTTCAACTTTTAATATGTATTATGCTATAATCTTGTCAGTTTGGTCTCAAACCTTGACAGGGGGGATGCTGAATGGGCTTGGATACCAAGAACACTTTAAGTCACAGATATATTAACAAGGGACATGGCCTCCCTGTCCTGTGGCAGGAAAGATGGCATGCTCCAGAAGTAAGTCAAGGAGGGGTCATTGCATCGGTCCCACAGGATGGGCTGTGCAATCCCCCTGCTGCTGTTGGCCCTCAACTGCTCCTGGGATCTCTGTAGGGTTTGTCCCAGAGTGACTCCAGACCCCATAGCTTTAGAGCTGGGGAAAGAACACCCACTTCTGGTGGGTTCAAATTCCTGTGGGCACCTAATGATTGACTGGTGCTGGCAATGATGCAGTGATTAAGCAGGCTGCCTGCCCTCAAATTACTCTTGCGTAACTAATGGTCAACCAGTCTCAACCCATGCCAAATGACCACAATGCCACACTGAATAGTATTATTCATTTCCTGCTTTCAGTACCATGTTTCTGGAGATTCCAAATGTAATACCCGCAGAAGTATGCACTCATTCCAGAGACAGACTGGCAGAGCCATTCTGTTCATTAATTCAGAAAAAACATCCCAGAGAAGTTGACTGCATGGCAAATATAAAGTTCATACATTCCTTTTGTACAAGTGTGTATTGTTACTCATGCAGATTTAAAAGTATAATAATTCCTTGAAGAAAAGCATGTATTTCAATCTGCAGATACCAAAATATGTATGTACTACTAATGTATACACCTGAAAAAACTGTGAATGATGACTCTAATACCTTTCCTGAAGACTTTGCAAAGAGTATATTCTAATTTGACAACTAGGTGCTATGTAGGCCTTATTTGACCTTTAAAAGAGAAAAATGCTTACAAATTTTCCAGCAGTGGGGAAAATGCCTAAAGGTTTTTCTGTGGTCTGTTCACTGAATAAGTCTATTGGCATGTGAAAATAAGAAATGATGCTGTTTTTTCATCATAACTATAATACCTCTGCATTTTCTTCCAGCTCATGTAATCAGGTACTCAAGAGGACAGATAGGAGAATCCATGCATCTTCTCATGAGGCTTTTGCCATGCAGATTGAGTCCCAGAGTCTTTCAGACAGTAGTAACTTCACTGGAAAATGCATAACTGTTTACATATTAATGCTATTAAGCAGACAAGGAGCTAGAAAGAAGTGGAATCAAGTGAAACAAATATCAATGTCAGTGCAAAACAGAGAGATAGTATGAAGATAGATAACTATTTGATGGCCTTTTTATATTTCTAGGTCTTTTGGGAAATGTGTTTGTTTTACTGAAATTAGAAATCATCTTCTAGCTACTGCTTAATATTAAGTGTTAGCCTGCTCCTCAGCAGTATCACCTAAAATCCTGTGGTCCTGGGATGTGTCTCCCTCTCCCATTTCAAAGGCCTGTGTAAACACAAAGAACTGTGGTTTGTAGATAGGAATGCTTATGGCTATAAAGTTAATCCAAGTTTATTTTCAAGGATGGATTTTTTTTTTTTTTTTTTTTTAAACTATGCTGTCCAGGTGGCTTGGCTCATAGCTTTCTTCCCACGCTTTACATGTGCCAAGATCAGGGGAAAGCTTATAGCTGGCTTCAGTGACTCATTTCCCTATCGCCACGTTGTTCTTTAGGGAGTCCATTTCACTGGCCTTCAGCTGACATTTCCCCACTGCCTACCTGTGAGCTGAGCTTTTGCTCAGCTGACGGTTGCCCTGACCACAAACTACTCGACTCCAAATTTTACTTTAGAAGAAGGTTCACTGCAGTGCGGTCTGCTCTATCTTGTGAGGAACACTGAGGAGCAGCTTCAAACAGGCCCTAGCAAAGCTGGGAGATAGAAAAAAGAGAATCAAGGCTGGGCTGAAGCAGGGTGCTAAAATCTGTTGTCAGATGCTGAAGTTCCTCATGTTTGGTTTGGGTTTTTTGGAAAGGAGAGGAAAGTTGGTGTGAAATGACTCCTGCAGAGTCACAAAGGCCTAGGGTGGCAGGAGAAAGTGAGTTCTCTAGGACTGTTACATCAGGTAATTTTCAGATCTATTCATGGTACTTACTGTTGGTCATATTCTCAGTCACCCTTGCTACCACAAATGCTGTAGCTTTTGTTAAACTTTGTTTAAAAAATGAACTGGGATTCTAGAGACCGGCTCTGAGGATGAGAAGTACGAGCAAAGGCATTGTGAATACCTTATTTTGCTGTGTCCACTCAAATAACTTTAAGTCTTTTTATTAAATCTATTTTAAAATACTCTTTTTTAAAAGGGGAATTGCTGGAGGGCTTTAAGGACAGATCTTAATTTTATTTAAACATACAGGTGATTTAGTACTGCCAGTGGTCCCAGTGACCTAAACACAGATTTATGATAGGTCATGATGGTGGTGGTTGGTGTGCTCCAAAACCCTGTTTCTCTCCTTGTATGTTTTACTAAAAGTAGAAGATTTACAAAACCATATATATTTAAACTCTTCCCTCTCCCTATTCTCTCCCGTTCTTTTCTATTTGTCTTTTTTGGTTGTCAAATGCCAATGCCATGTGCCAAACACAAACATGTATTTTCTCTCTTCAGGTATTTTATGCTGCCTTGGACCAAATCTACCATGGGAAACATCCTTTAAAAAAGTCAACCACAGAAATTTTAAAGGAAACACAGGAGAAAGTTTACGGATTGCCATATGTACCTAATACAGTGAGTAGAAACATACTGACTGTATTAATACCCCTATTTCTCCCTGCCCCTTGCACTGCACACTCACATGCTTATTGTTGTATTGTTACGTTGAAAGAATTTTCTTTCTTTCAGCCACTTTATTCAGAGAGTAGGGTGTTAGAAATTTTCAGCTAAAAATAAAAATTTAATTAAGGTACCTGTTTTTTGTACAGGTGTAGTCTTGTCATGCTGAACTTGATTACTTTTTCTTTATTTTCTTATTAAGGAAGGCACTGGAAACAATACGTTGGAAAGAGGCTTTATTCTAGTTTTGCAAAGGACTGTTTGTAAAAGGCAACAAAACGTTGTGCTGCATGTTGGTGTTTGTATACTGTCAGTGTTGGCATGTGAGAGCAAGTCAGTGTGAAGTAGGACTTGGAAGTGTGTTTTTCTCACTGTACTGCTGTGACCGTTGGCACGTCACTTATTTATCCTTTCATGTGGTATCTGAAAGTGTTAAAGCCTTGAGTTCTACTGAGCTATGTAATATTGATCTTCATCATGACTTAATTGTGCATTTATTCTGTACTTCATGTGACATCCAAAGGTGCAGTTTGCATAGATGATAGTCATGGGATTTCCTGGGCTGGCTGGAGCTGAATTCCCAGCCCGAGCATGGCCTGAATCACTGTTTGACACTTTGGTCAGAATACCCAGATCCTTTCTGTGCTTTCTGCTTCTCAGGAAACATACTTTCGTCTTTAGCAAAAATGTAACTTTCGTTCTCTGAGAAGGGTATTAGGAGATCCATGCTTCAGCCCTTTCCTCATTGAAACTGTACTGCCTCTGCTGGCCTGGCAAAGCCAGAGAAGTGGAAGCAAGATGTCTTCAGAGTATGATGTCTGACTTCTCTACATTTTTATAAGTGTTGTTTTGCACTGTTCTTCTGCAGACGTTAGTTATCCAGTGAACAGAACAGTTCCCTGCTTTGAAAGTTAGCCTGCGTCTTTTGTTCGATTTAAAATATTTTTTATTTAGCCGTTACCTTCAAAAGAGTGTAACATCTTGTAATGAGCATAGCTTCAATATGAAGAGAGACAGCAAGTTTTGGCCTGGCACTTTATCTCAGCAAAATGTACTGTGAACTTTTAAATTGTCAGAAAGTCTATGTTCTTTACATTTACTGAATGTAGAATTAGTGAGTCTAGTGAAGAACTGTAATACAACTTAAATTTCAGTAAAACTTAGTGAAAATTTACATTAGAAGAATGTTAGCGCTCTGTAGAGTAATTAATATCTGTAATTTGGCTTGCTGTCCTTTGCTGCTCTTTCTTCGAAACTTAAGATATGTGTCCAGTTTAATTTGTAATCCAGATAAAAAAATAAATGTCTTGAAAGTAAAAGTTTTTAAGTGAAGAGAGTATATTCCTTCCTTTCATTTAATTTTGGAGCTAGACATTGAAATATAGTAAGAGAGACCAGCTTTTATTGTCATCTGTCATTTGGATAGGTACATATATGGCTGACGGAGAAAACAAAGTATTTTGATCATTTAAATTTTATCTGCTCTCTATAGGTTTAGATGCAGGCTTGGATATCTTACATTAGTGGTGTTGGGTAAAAGTAATTCTTCCTTAGTGAAGATCTTAAATGCACTAATGTGATTTTCTGTAGTAGCATTGTCTGTCAGGCTGCACAGGCATCCATTATTATCTCTTCCTGATAAACCTTAATTCCCTCTTACTGCTCTTGACAGGCAAGTAAACTTAGTAAATATCCTCTGAATGTACTTGGGCTTCAATCTCATTGTGCAGACTCATTTTCTGAAGTAGAGCCACATCATATATCTTCAGCAGACGAATTTCTGTCTTTCTGAGGCACAGCTCAGATAAAAGGACAATTTGTATGCATCTTTTTGTTATAGTACTTTCAGAATGAGGCACATAAACTACACCTAATAAGTAAATGCCACTGTAGCTATGTGGTGATACCTATTTTAAGGTAAACCAAAGCACCATCCTCAGCAAACACTGTGTCTTATGTGCCAACAGTAGGAGGGTTAGTGGGAAGAAAATCCTGTCGAAGTGTGTATTTGCTATTCAAATAGGTTTTACAGGCATTGGAGCAGTCGGCACTGCATGCAGTAGTATTTACATTGGCTGCATTGACGCGGACGGTCCCAGAAGCTAGTGCCACATGCAAGACAGAAAAGAAGAATGGAGCAGACTGTAGACAGACAGAAGCACAGAGAAACAGCACTCCATGAGACTTTGTTTTCCTGAAGAATGCAAATCTCTATTTCTGGCTGGCCGTTGCTTATCTGTTCAAAAGTACACAGGGTTTGCTGCTGGGTCCTGGAGGATGAAATTCCACTGGGATTTCTTTGCTCTATTACCGAATCCAGAAGCTGACAACTGCCAGGCAGGGGGCAAGGAAATGTATCTGCCTGTTTTTGTAGTGTCTGGCAGTTTTGTTGCCACAGGAGATTTGTGTCACTGAGTTTGGAAAATGAACAGAAATTTTGCGCAGGCTGGATTCTTGAGTCCTTGTGATGCCTTTAAAAATCAGTCTTCCTTTTGACTCTTCTAAGAAAGCATGATAAACCAAATAATAATGACCACATGTTTTTCTGCCATTTCTTCCTGAATGTAATTGGTGTCAAAATCTGTGCACTCTGGGGAATTCAGTATTCTGCTTCTGCTCCAAACTTTTCTTCAAATCACAAGTTATTTCTCATCTCCTGTGAAGCCATGGCCTTCACAAGAGGCCTCTTATGGCCTGCCTTGCAACTGATAACACTGTCTGCTCTTAGAGTATCTCCCCTGGTCTCTTCTACGTTTGTCTCCAAGATGCCCAGAGAGACTTTAAAAAGTATCAGGTGACCCTTTGATCAACCTGAGACATGATCAAAGTCTCTCCCCATGATGTGTTGCTTAGTCCCCTGCCTGTCCCCCAAGTTCAGACTTGAAAACTACTTTCCTTTGAGACAGTCATCAGAACTTAATGATATGCCATTGTTAGTCCTGTGCCAAGCATAATAATTCCTATCTCCTGCTGTGGGTTTCAGTTCAATATCGTAACAAAAAATGAGGCACAGGGTAAACAGGCTTTGCAGTGATAGTGGAGATTGCAGCCTCCTGCAGTTACAGGAAAGAACTTCCAATAATGAAGTGGTTTTACAATAAACAGCAGCTGCCCAAATCATCATACCTGAATTTTCTTTGTGAAATATTGAATTAGTTTGAATTATTGATTCTTATTTTCAAAAACTTATTATGGACTTACATATTATGGCGTCTCTCTGCCATAGTAACCTTTCTTCCTTCTAATCTAGAAGTTTGGAGGGAGATCCTGGTTTCACTTGTGACTGTGAGGAAAAATGGTTTTGAAGAGTGAGGCACAGTGAATCTGGGGTCTTTTTTAGATTGCTGCCAAATAGTCCCTTTTGCATTTTTTAAAATTACGTGGCCTTCCAATAAGCTTTTCTTCCAGAACAGAAGAATTTCTTGTGTGATACTTGAATACAAAGTGCAATGTTGGGGTTAACCCACACACATAATTATAACTACATTTGATAGGAGGAAACTTGTTGGTATGTAGGGAGCCTTTTGATATTTTTTGGAACACTAAATAATTTGCTATATACCCTTTTGCTCTAGCATGTTAAGAACATATTAGTTCAGCAGGACCACCTCTATTGGTGGCCTAAAATATACATCAGGTTAAAGGTTTAATTATGCTTATATAATTTTGTCCAGAATGCAGGTTACTTTGGCAGCATGAGAACTTCTTAATGGCCTATGGTTGCTAGTGATCTGAGAGACCAAAACACCTGTGAGACCAAATATGTTAGCCAGCCAAGTTTGCCAACAGAAAACAAGGCAAGTATTGTTATAGATACCCTAGAGGGAAGAAGTGTATGAAAAATGGTGTATCACCAAAGTGGTTGTTAGTCTTTCTTCTTCCTGCAGCTGGGGGAACTCTGCCCAGACAGGGATCCTGACCTTGGAAGGCTCCACCTAGGCCTTTGTCTTAACTTGCTGGGATTGTGTCTGTCATGTTCCTGACAAAGGAAATCAATGGATGAGGTGCAGCCTAACATTTGGAGCACTCAGGGAGGCTGTCAGGCACTACTGGAAGATGTGGCTTGCCATGGGTGCTGAGAACACAAGGATTTCATTAACAGGGCACATATAAAGGCATCTGGGAGGCTGGTCAGCTGAAGAGGAGTTGGTGTCACTAGACAGAGAGAGCTAGCTTCTCTGCAGAGAGAAAGTATTTTCTTCATCACACATTGTCACCATGTGCCCAAGCCCCCTTTTTATTTTGTTGAAGAACACCTGAGGGCAAAAGAGCAGCTGTATGCCTCTTTTTCCTTCTTGGGAGTCTTTTCTTAGGAGTTTGAAGGTGGCTTGACCTCATGCTTAGTTGTGTTAGGTAAGCCAGAAGCGAAAAATGGAGACAGTGTGGTTTCTGAAGTTCTCTGTTGCCATCTTGAACCGACGATGATCGCTGTCAGTAGTGGTGCCGCAGTGGAGAGTGGAGAGTATCATTTGTAACAGGCCTATTCCCTCAGCCTACTGAGAGCTGCCTGGCAGTTTGAGTGAAATATCTTGTTATTGAATTTGCCATCTGCATTATTGTGGTATCTGTTGTCTTAGGATTTCTTGTTAGGTCTTTGGAGTGACTACTAATGTGTAGTTACATAACTCCGGTCCTGTATAACTTTTTATGTGAATATCAGTAACACCATATAAAAAGAATAAATAGTCAGACTGGGCAAGCAATGAGGCAGCTGTCTTAAAATAAATAAGTGATAACCCTTAACCTCTGAAGGTAAAAGTGGTTTTGAATTCTGAGAACTTTACTCAAGTGGTGAACATAAATCTTGAAATTATTGGTAGGGAAGGCTAAGTAGTGGCTGCCTGTTAAATTTTAAACTGTGATTTCACTTCATATTTATTTTATGTAAAATCTTCCCAAATTTGTCTTAGATTTATTAGGTTAAACTAATGTAACCTTAGAACTTAAGCAAAACTGAAAGCTAGGTTAAAGGAAATGAAAAAGAACAGCTAAAAGGTAGAATTGGTACTGTTGGCAAAGAGCTTTTAAATGGCCAATACTGGGTTGAGAATGAGGGAGTAAAATTTATGGTGCTAATCAATAAGATGCTGAAAAGAACTGAGTGGGAGAAAAAGCCTGTACATTTGAATATGTGAGAAAAGGAGGTTATTAGAAAAGTAGAAGCCATATAAAAGTGTGAAAAACAGAAGACAAGATAAGATCTAATGAGCCAAAAGTAAAATTGTGGAAGTTTCAAGCAGCTTAAAACACAAAAATGTCAGTAATGATTAAAAACAATGCATCAGAAAGAGGAAGGCTGCCAGATATTTGCTGGAACTGGAAAATAGCTAAGTATGATGATTCAAAAGACATTAAGTAGTTATCAGAGAGATTGAACCAAAGACACAAACTATCCTGATGCAAAAAAGATTTGGTAATAAGGGACCAAGCCTTTTAAAGACTTTATTAAGATCATAAAAAATAGAAGTCATGGTATGACCAGAGATAACTACTAAAGGAATACAAGAATTCAGAACAAAAAAGGCTAGAAATGCTGAGTTGCAAAATGCAAGTAGTGAAGGTAATAAAGTTCCATAACTACTGAAGAAATAAGAGGCGGAGGTGGGGGGAAGAACAACAACAAATGTCAGAGAAAGCGGAAATATTCCATGCTCTGCCTTAGTGTTTTGGCGGGGGGGGGGGGGGGCGGCAAGTGAATTTTCATTAGGTAAGTAATGCATACAATTTTTGAGATGGATAGAGGCACAGCTGAGATTAAGGAATGAAAGAGAATAATTAGATTAGAAGTAGTCAGGTTGTCAGAATATTTAAGTTTGTCAAAGTAGTCACTGACCTGGCAGAATTATCACTCACAAACTCATGAAAAAGTGGTAGTGGAATTATGATATTTTTAAAGTATGTTAATAACAAGAGGAGGTCTAAGGAAGACATTGGACTGATACTTGTTGAAGATGGTCATCTGGCTAACAGGGATGAAGAAAAAGCGGAGGCATTCAATGTGTTTTTTGCCTTAGTCTTCAATAATACTGGTAGACCTTGGGCTGCCTGGTCCCCTGAGTCAGGAACAGTGACTTTCCATTCGTGGACACTGAAATTGTAAGGGACCAGCTGTATCAGCTGAATGTTCACAAGT